>NW_028327177.1:3823160-4125327 GCF_987537825.1 Furipterus horrens
TTTAACAGTCTTTTCAGAAAAGAGAAACTGAGTAGTTGTTGAAGAGCTACGAGTCCAGTACTTTGGACATAAGAGAGAGCAAAATACAGAACGAAGACTCGTTAAGCAGGGGCAGAGGGAGAAGGAGACTCAAGAACCCAGGACCCAACACGCGGGCCCCGTGGTCCTCACGGTAACTGGGGCGGACTACGTCCCGTTTGGCTGTGGCCTTCCAATGACCGATGCCAGGTCACGAAACGCTTCGGTTTGGAGTCCTTTTCAAAGAGACAATTACCCTACAGGAAACCTCACTTTAATTAGGGTGCTACCTGGTCATTTCAAAATGTAAAAAGTTTTCATACATGATACAGTATAAAAAGCGTGTTGAAACCTAGTTTTACAATGGCTGTTTTCAGTTTATACAACAAACAGATTAGCTACAAACAGGCTTTCAGAAATCCCTTTTTGCTGGGGTTCTGAGTAGTACTATCCTTTGTCCAGTATCACCAATGACCATGAACCTACCACATAACCAAGTCACTTTATAACTAAAGACAAAAGTCACAATATTGCTAACAAGTAAATAAGAATGTTTCCCACAGTCGGCAGCCGTCCATCTCGAGAGACGATGGTGTAGCTTCTTAAGAGTCTATCTGCACCGCCGAGAATGGCTGTGCAGTCCGACTCGGGAGTGACACGGTATCTGTCTCCTCCCGTGTTGAATCGACATCTTGCGATGACGCTGGAGTGTCCTCTCCAGTGGAGCTGAAGCTACAGAGCCTGGGCAGGGTGATATGGAGGGTCTGCTGTTGCCCATGCAGAAGACCCCCCCTCTCTTCGCAGCTGAAGGATCCAAGGGAAAGACGGAGTCAATACAGCTTGGCTTCAGGTGCGCCGCAGGAGTTGCCGGTGTTGACTACAACGTCAAACCGCCTTAGGGACTCCGGCTCCGGATTTTCTGTCGGGGTTTACTCCCTTAGCCTTTCCCCTGAAGAGGTATGCCGCAAGGCAGCGGAGGTTTTTTGGAGTCAGAGTTTTCCTTCTCTGATGTGCCCTGACTGGAAGATCGAACCAGCGACACTTAGCTCGCAGGCCGACGCTCAATCCACTGAGCCAAACCAGCCAGGGTCTCATCCTCTAGTGAGGTGAGGTTGTTTCCCACAACCATGTAAGTAAAACGTCATTAGTTCACCAATCGGATCACAGCCCCAGGTGTAAATGCAGCAGTGAGAACTGTATGTTTCATGGCTGCTGGACTCACACCGCTTCTGTCCCTCCGTCGGTGGAGCTGGAGGCCCAAGTTCAAACGCCAGCGCTGCCTCTTACTAGCTCTTGGCTTCGGGGATGTCACCAAACCTCCTGCACCTCTATTTTAATATTTGCCAAACGGAAATCAGAATCCACACTCCAGCTGCTATTTCCAGCGGTTGTGGGAGGATTAAGCAACACGTATGCAGGAGTGCCGTCTGGTACGGGCCTTGCCCATTAAAGGCAGTTTCATTTTTTTTAAAGATCTGGTGACTTCAACAGTCTCATGCTCCTGGGCCAGGGAAGCCTCAGAACTATCGAGGCATTTATCCTTTGCAGAATGGGACCAATTCTTAAAAGCATCTCAGCTGCACTGTCTCTATTTCCGCGGCCTCCAGGCCAGTATTACCTCCTGTGGTTTTTAGATAAAGCGATGGCTGACCAAGAATAGCTGTGATTCTATCCACATCCAAACACAGTCTTTAAAAACATGTCAACGCCAATTATTCACTGAGAAAAAATTAGATTCGTGTGGAGTCACCGTGAGGGCTGATGGTGTCACCCTCCCGGACACTGATCTGCTCAAGACCGGGACCGAGTTCTGCGCATGCGGGTCAAATGCCTGACCAAACCAAGACGGCGGGTTCTCGCAGGAAAGCCACGCTGTCAGAGCCCTCGGCCAGGGGCTCCCCAGTTCCCCTCCCCACCTCGGGCTCCTTCCCCCAAGGGTGGGACGTGCCTGTCACCGCAGGCCCCACACGGCCCTCCCCACGGGCCAGCGGCGTGGTCACCGCAGTGATCCAGGGCCCTGCACTTCCTTAATACGAGTGCATGTCTTCTCTTGGTTGTTTTGTTTAAAAACAAAAACAAAAAACAAAAAAACCCTCCATATTCATACATTTAACCTGAAATTATTTCGTCAGGTTTTACGCCTGTAAAACAGGTCAGTCTTTCAAGCGTTTAGGGAAGAGACCGACTGTGTCGCTGCCGACAGACATTTCAGGTAAATCGCATATGACTCTCCTGCTCCGGTAAATTGGTTATAAGAAATGACAGCACCTCCGTTTTTTCATCTAAAATAAAAAGGGGTCCCTAGGCTTTTCAGTTCACGTGTGAAATGCCTTTTCCTAACTAACCTTTCACAGTCTGCTCTGTTTTCATTTCTCATGACGGCAAACAAGACAAGTGTAGCAACTTAGCGATGAGTTAACTGTCAGAAAAAAAAGTGAGGCCAGTAGTCACCGCCCTGGGAAGTCTGCCGTCAGGACCCCTCCCCTGCACTAAGTCCCCAACCGAGTCCTGTAAGTGAGACTTCGCGTGCGCACTCAAAAGGAGGAGAGGAGGGGCATGACGTCACCGAGTCTTTAAACAAAACCTGGAGTAAAGAATGGCACGTGAGTTTAGAAAATACATCTGGTTCTCCCTGAAGGCCTTTGCAGTCACAATTTCAGGAGCGTTCACTGCTCCGCGGAAGGGGGAATGCAGGCCCCTGTCGTGCGCGTGGCAGTCAGGGGCATCTTTCTGAGGCAGTGTCACCTGTTACGGCCTCACGGAGCTGGGACGCCGAGCACGGCAGAAGGGGCACGTGGAAGGCGAGGGGAGGGGGCTGCTCCGTGCCAAGCTGTCTCCTTGCCGCCTTCAACCTGGCTTAAGCAGCAGCAGTCGTCCTGTGACACACCCTACAGGAGTCACGGAAGGACGCGCGAGTCCCGGGACCGCTGACTGGTGCACCGCTCGCTCTGAGTCCTGCCCAGCCAGCCCTACGTCTGAGGGGACAAAATCCCCGCGCCCCTCATTCGTCCGTGTCTCCGTCAGCAAAGGCGGGGTTGCGAATCAGATGAAACGTATTTGTCCTGGGAGCACCAGGTCCCGGTGGGGGACGTGGGCCCTGGGGCCAGACCCCGGGGCTCCCATTCTAGCTCTGCCCCAGTCAGCTGCGTGGCACCGGGAAAGACCTTGTCTCATGGGGTTTTCAAGCTGCGGCGGATCCAGGCAAAGAGCTGAGCAGAGTGCTTGCGAGAAGGAAGGGCACTGGGTTTCCTGTGACCTCCAAGTGCGTTTTGGGAAAAGTCAGTGATCCCTTCCTCTCTCTCTAAAAGCAATGAAAAAATGTCCAGGTCCTAGGGAGGAGAGGGACATGTAATGACAGCAGCAATGCTGAACAGGTCGGCTCTTCTGAACTCCCCCAGGAAAGGTAACGGAAGTCTAGAAGGACATGCAGGAGACAGGCAGGTGCAGAGGAAGCGGCGTGAGCCAAGGTCTGGAGGCCTGAGAGGAGACGGCACGCTCAGGGAACTGCGACTAAGCCAGCGTGTCCAGGACAAGGCTTTGGTCTCCCCAGTGGCTGCAGACGAAGTGGAAGGGGCTGTCCATGGCCCAGGGGATTTCTGTGCAGAGGCGCTCAGCACCTAGCGAGAGATCACCTAAAAGTGAAACACGACGTTTCTGGAATACAGTGGTACCTCGGTACTTGTCATTAATTTGTTCCAGACCTTGTGACAAGTGCCGAAAGCCACAGGTACCCAACGACGAGGCATTTTCTCCTGCGGGATGGTGTCGTGACTTATGCATTATGTCCTAGCGAGCACCACGTGCTGAAACAGTGTTTCCTCGACCAAACTGACGAGGTCTGAAGTCGACGAGTACAGAGGACTGACCGCAGTCTGCGAAGGAGAAGAGTTAGTTTTCCTCTGAATGTTTGAAAAAATTCACCAGTGAAGCCATCCATCCGGTCCAGGGTTTTTGTCTCTTGGGAATTTTTTGATTAATGCTTCAATTTTGCTAGTTACAATCCATCTACTCAGATTCTCTAATTCTTCTTGATTCAGTTTTAGAAAATTGCACGTTTCTAGGAATTTATCCATTTTGTACCGGTTGTCCAGTTTGTCGGCACAGAGTTGTTCACTGTATCACCTTAAACCCTTTGTAGTTCTTCAGTGCCAGTTGTTACTTTTCCTCTTTCATTCCTGATTGTATTTATTTGGGTCCTCTCTCTTTTTCTTGAAGAGTCTGGTTAAAGGTTAGTCAGTCTTGTTTATTTTATCGAAGAACCAGTTCCTGGATTCACTGGTCTTTTGCATGGCTTTTTTTAGATTCGACCTCACTTATTTCTGCTCTGATCTTTATTCTTTCCTTCCTTCTACTCATTTTGGGCTTGGTTTGTTGTTCTTCTTCAAGTCCCTTTAAGTGTAAAGTTAGATTACTCAAGATTTTTCTTGTTTCCTGACATAGGCCTATAATGCAAGAATTGTCCTCTTAGGACAGCTCTTGCTGTGTCCCATAGATTTGGATGGTTGTGTCCTCGTTTTCAATTGTTTCAAGGTCTCTTTTGATTTCTCCCTTGATCTCAGTGTTAACCCATTCACTGTTTAGTAACATGTTATTTAGCTTCCTTGTCTTTGTGGTTTTTCAGTTCTTTTCTTATAACTTATTTATCTAGTTTCATAACATTATGGTCAGAGAAGATGCTTGATGTGATTGCAATCTTCTTAAGTTTATTAAGACTTGTTTTGTATCCTAACATGTGATCTATTCTAGAAAATGTTCCATGTGCACTTGAAAAGAATGTATATTCTGCTACTCTGGGGTGAGATGCTCTGAAGATATGACTTAAGTCCATCTGATCTAGTGTGTTATTGAAGGCTATAGTTTCCTTCTTGATTTTTCTGTATAGAAGATCTATCCACAGACATCAATAGGGTGTTTAAATCCCCAGCTGTTACTGTATTTCTATCAATTTCTCCCTTTATGTCCTACGTTCATTGCAGCATCATTTATGATAGCCCAGATTTAGAAGCAGCCCAGATGCCCATCAGTAGCTGAGTGGTTAAAACAACTATGGGACACTGACATGGTGGAATTCTACTCAGCCGAAAAAAAGAAGGAAATCTTACCCTTTGTGACAGCATGGATGGACCCGGAGAGCATTATGCCAAGTGAAATAAGCCAGGTAGTGAAATACAAATACCATACGATCTCACTCGCATGTGGAATCTAATGAGCACAATAAACCTACAAACAAAATAGAAGCAGACTCACAGACAGAGAGCAGGCTGACGTCTGTCTGAGGGGAGGAGGGTTGGGGGCTGGGTGGAAAAGGTGACAGGATGAAGAAAAAGAGCTCACAGACAGACAACGGTATGGTCATTACCGGGGGAGGGGGCGGGGGGAGGGAGAGGAGGGTGCAGGGGGGCTAGCTGGCGATGGAAGGAGCCTCGACTGGAGCCGAACAACACAACACGCGGATGGTGTATTACAGAACTGCACACCTGAAACCTGTATGGTTTTATTAACCAATGTCACCAAAACAAATTCAATGAAAAGAAGTAAAAGTACAACAGGAAAACCTGTTGGGTCTTGCATTCCGTCCCCGTCACTGCTTCCGATTTCTGATGAGCCACTCCCTCTTCCTCTGACGTTGTTTACTGGTGTGAAACATCTATTCATGACTAGCCTTCTTCCTTTCGGGTAAACTCAGAGGCGAGAGTAAGAATCCCGGAGGGTTGCAGTCTCATACATGGATCCCCCCCCACAGTTTTCAGTTATATTTTCTTCCTCTCATGTTAAGTAAGTCTATGAACCGTATCAAGGAATTATTGGATGGTAAATGAAAAACTGATTTGCATTAATTTAAAAAACTGTGAACTTTTGTTTTCTTCACTGAAAACATTTTCCACTAAGAATCCATACTCAGCAGCAGACCTTAAGAGGAAACACTTCAGGGTGCAAACAGTTCAGTACATGCAGGCAATTATTTTTTTAAATGACTGAATTACTAGGAGGCAACCTGCAATATGAAAGAATGTTACATTAAAATCCTGGAAGAACTTGGTAACATGTCTCCTTGGTCCTAGTCTTGAACCCCAAACACACCACCCAAATTCAGCTATTGGACGAAAGAGGTTACTTCTTTTTCAGTACCAAGTATTTATTCAGCACTCCATAAACAGTGCTAAATAAACTAAGCTGCAATAGGCAAGAATGAAAGCAAGTCAGAGAGGGTACTTGGCTACAACCTCAAGGGCATACATGTATTGGGTCCATCAGATCATCAAGGCTGACGTCTGATACCGTCACTTACATAATCTCCATAAGTCTCTTGTGTTGGGGGTGGTGGTGGAGGTCGATACCCGGTTGGGGGGACCCCTCTTGCTCTGGGAGTGAGAAGTCCTCTTCCCCGACTCACTGGCCCTCGGGTGGCAAGGACTCCCCTGGAAGCTGGCGTCCCGCGTGGTACCCCTACTCCAACCGGCCGGGCTGTGACTCCTCCCCTTCCCCTGCAAGCAGGAGGAGCATCAGGTTAGCGACAGGCATCATTCCCTCTAACACGCCCTTGTTCACAGGCATTCACACCTCAGACAGACTGATGTTCCACACGTCTATAAAAGGAAACAAGGAAACTGTACGCAGAGTAAAAACTAAAGCGAGAGAACAGGCCACCAAGAAGCCAAGTCACGTAGGCAGCTTGTCCAGCCACAGTAAATATGGTGACATCAGAGAAGTTGTCAAATTTGCTGGGAACCTAAAATTGCCCTAATAAATAAATAAAGCCTTTTTTAAAGAACACACACAACATTTACTGAGGCAACCACAGAAGTGAAATGTTTTGGTACGAATCTAAGAGAATGTGTACAGAGACTATGTAACAAAGTACAAAACTCCGATGAAAGAAATTAAAGGAAAACTATTACAAGCTCCTGGTTTTAAGAGTCAATATTATGAAGCTGCCAGTTCTTCCCAATTTGATGTATAGACTAATGCAATCCCAATCAAAATCCCTGAGAGCTATTCTGTAGACGGACAAAGGTGTTTTAAAGGACCCATGGGTGGATAAAAAGAATCCTAGAGGAGAGAATCAAGACTGAAGAAGAAAGACGTTGGGAGGACTCAAAACATCTGATTGCAAGACTTACTTTAAAGCTACAGTAATCAGGACAGTGAGGACGGGCAAAAAGATCAGACACAGATCAACGGAAGAAAAAAGGGAGCCCAGAAACGGATCCACAGAAGCACAGCCAGAGATCACTGACAAAGGAGCGAAGACGATGCGATGCAGAAATGACGGTCTTTTCAACAGAAGAAGCTGAACAAATGGATATCCACACGCAGAAAGGAGGGAGGGAGGGAGGGAGGGAGGGAGAGAGAGAGGGAGGCAGAAGGAGAAAGGAAGAAAGGAAGAACCTAGACACATGTTACATCTTTCAAAAAATTACTTCAAAATGGTTTTAGACCTACATGTAAAATATCAAACTTGTAGGCGAAAACATAAGAGAAATCAGCGTGACCTTGATTTGATGATGAGTTTTAGATATAATTTAAAAAGTATAGTCCATGAAATAAAAATTAGTAAGTTGGACTTGATTAAAATTAAATCCATCCAGTCTGAGAAGGACACCGTTTAGAGATGAAAAGTGCACCCCAGAAAGGGAAAAACATTTGCAAAACACATATCTGATAAAGGGTTTGTATCCAAAATAAACAAGGAACTTTTAAGACTCGACAATAAGAAAACAACCTAATTAAAAGTGTGCAAAAGAGTGCAACAGACAGCTCACCAGAGAGGAGATACAGAGAGCAAATAACCAAATGATAAGACGCCCGTGTCACTGTCATCAGGGAACTGCACGTTACAACACACCTGTGGGAATGGCTGAACCCCAAAGCGACGGAGTATACTGACTGTGAGACGTGGAGGAGGGGCCTCTCACAACGGCTGGCAGGCGCACGAAATCACACAGCCACCCGCAATGCCGCAGAGCTAAGCACCATCTCTCATCACACAACACAGAACGGCATTCCCCGGTATTGAACCAACTGACCTGAAAACTGACCGCCACACAAAACCCGCACATGACCTTTACGGCAGCTTTATTCACAGCGGCTAAAACCCCCAAGGTGCCCTCCAAGGGGTAAATGAACAACAAGCCGGGGAGTGTGCATCCATACAATAAAATATGATTCAGCAATAAAATAAAATGAGCGAACAATGAATGAAAAGTCAGAAATGAATCTGAAATGGAGGTTTCTAAGTGAAGGAAGTTGGTCTGAAAAGGCTCCACACTGCATCGTTCCAATTATACGTCATACGGAAAAAAGAAAAAAGAGCCGTGTAAACGGAAAACCAGTGATTGACACGGGTTCGGAGAGGAGGGGAGTCGAACTGGGGAGGCAGGGAGAGACACTATAATTTCTGGGGCATTTTATTCATCTTCTTATCTCCAGTGAGAAGAGAAAAGCAGCTTCCACACAGAGGGCATCTAACCCAGCGGCGGCATTTCAGAGAATGTGCGTATATGCCAACAGCGGGGGCCCCTGCTTCCTCATCTGATACCCGGTCACGGCCACAAACATCCACTCTGCCTTTTGAATGTACGCAACTATGTCTTTCATCAAACTGAAAGACACACATTTACATGTTCAAGGAGTTTCCAGCTCTTCGCCATCATCGCCCACGCTGCTGGGCCACGTGCCCCTGGGCGTGTGGAGTCACGCTGAGCTGTCTGCTCTCCCACTGTAGGCAGGTCACTTGATACCCAGAGCTCCAGAGACGTCTCCATAAAGGATGTGCTGAAGATTCACTTGGAAGTGAAGACCCCTGGGAACTGCGTTAGCAGCGGGGTCAGCGTGGCCGTAATTGACCCATGGGCGAGAGGAGGGCACGAGGCAGAGTGGCAGACCGACCCTGTCCTAGCGCCAGGCCCCCACGGAGGCTCAGGGTGGGCTGAGCAGCGGGCCTGAGAGCGAATGAGAACAGAAGACGTGCCCGTGAGAGGAGATGTACAGTGATAATCGACAGGAATTTCTTTTTACTTGAAAAGTTTATTCCGAGGGACAGAATCAGGGAACAGCGTTGCTCCGAAAGAGGAGGTGGAAGAGCAGAAAGATGATACATCTGAGCAGCAAGCGTCATGAGCAGATGGATGGATGGGACTGGAGCGGCTCCTTCTGTTTATATTTCTCAGCACAGTGACCACGGAGTCTGGTTTTGAAACTCGAATATTAAAAAAGCCTAGAAAGGCCTTTGATGCGAACAGCTCTTTTTGAGGGAACGGGACTTGAAATGACTGAATACAGTAAGTAATGATTAATCAGAAACTAACTATTCATGTATAAGTTAATCACAGGTTTTAAGACATGAAGAAGCACATGCTTTGGGTTCCGACTTACTCAAATCTAACTCTGTCACCTCGCTGCTTGGCCTTGGTCTCCCCCTGTGTAAAGCGGGGTTAATGACAGCCAGCTCTGGCAGCGCAGTGGTGAGGCTCACACAGCGTATATACCACGTTGGACCTTGAACAGCCATCGGTAAGCGGGGATTATTAGGCAGCCTTCCGCGTGGACGCTGTCCTGACGCCTTGCTTCCCCTGCTCCCTGAAGGGCGAGGAGCGAGCAGAGAGAAGGTACCACTCACACGGGCCCTCATTCACTTCCCATCTGTAGCAACAGCACATTTATATCCATTTCATCCCTTCAGCAACAGTGAGGCAGTCTGGTGGAGTAACAGTAACCATACACCACACTGTCCGGCTTTTATTCCTAAACTTAAGGAGAAGCACGAGAAGCGGGGACAGCGACCCACGTGGTGGCAGCCGCCCAGAATGCGCCAGGCCGTGCCAACATCATCAGCTGGAGCCCGTGGGCCCACAGCTGGTGGGAAGCGTGCCTCAGGACGGGAAAGACCTTCCCAGACACTGATCCGAGGGCCACGCCGGCGCAGAATGACCTCAGGGGTCCCTTTACCTCCCCTACAGAGTCCCTGACGCCTCTGCCAACTTTGCTTCCTCTCTGTGAGTGTCTCTCTGAGGGCTGCAGCGTAATCACTCTAAGACTTTTCCTGCCAGAGGCTGACAGGTGAGTGAGGGCTGCGCAGAGGGAGAGGGCGGGTGTAGCCTGGAGTTATAACCCCCAGAGGCACGGGGCAGCTGTCAGAGCTGATGGAGACTCACACTTCTGAACAGAGGGCTTCCCAGCCCGCCCGGAGCACCCTCAGAGGCCGCTGGAGTTCTGGGGCGGGCCTCTCACGTGGTCCCGTGCACCCTCCTGCCCTGGGAGCCCGTTTCTGGGCACAGTCTCACGCAGCAGGGCTGGGGGGCTGGGGGTGTGGGGCGGACTGAGATCCTTCCTAACAAGCTCTCAAGGGCACTGCTGGTGGATAGAGGCAGAGGGTTCAGACCCCTTAGGAAACCTGCTGGTTCTTCCATTTCTTTATTCTGGGATCCGTCCCATCTGCAATGTAAGTGTTTCTGGGTTTTTTTTAATGACTGAGCAACTGTTCACACTGTACAGAGTATGTGAGAGACACACGGCTCTGGCGTCTTCTCCTGCCCGCTACACCACGGCTCCCGGTGACACTGCCGACAGCAGAGGACAGCGTGTGAGCAAGGACAGCCTCTGAGCACACGCCGGAGACAGACTGAGCCTCCCGCTTCATCCCGGGCTGCGTCCCCCTCCAGACAGAGCTCGGCTCGCGCTTACTGTGAAGCCCATCACTGTCCCCTAATCCTGGCTGTTCCCTGACTTTCCTTTTTTTCTTTATTCAGAAACAAAGTCTCTTCCTCTCTGATGATAATGAAATTGGTCACAAAGGAGTCTGAGAGGGGCGTGTGATGGATCCCCCAGGGAGAGGCAGATCCAGCATCAGTGGCACAAAATCCACCTTTTGGTGCGGGGTCTTCCAAGCAATCAGAAAAGGAATCAGTCCAGTCTGAACTTGAATGGGACATTTAAGAGATTAAGCAGGGGCCCTGGCTTGGTAGCTCAGTTGGTTAGAGCGTCATCCAGATATGCCATGGTTACAGGTTCGATCCTGGGTCAGAGCTGTTCAAGAAGTAACCAAAAAATGTATAAATAAGTGGAATAACAAAAGGATGTCTGTCTCTCTCCATAAAATCAATAAATAAAAATTAAAAACAAAAATTAAGTAGGGTTTGGACTAGTGTGCACTCCATTTCCTGTTGAATGGATGAGGTAACCATGGCTTACAGAGGGGAAGATCCCTGAGGCCATCGAGCCAGGAAGAGCCAGGGGTGACTCCAGAACCTCTGGTTTTCCCAGGGTCACCCCCTGATCTCAAGTCACAGACAGTCCCCAACTTTCCTGCGTGAAGCCTCTGCCCCGCTGCCTGGGATGAGACCCCTCTTTCTCACCGTCATTCTGACTTGGTTCACGCCCACACACCCCACTCCGCATTCCCTGCGCCCTCCCTGCGATTCCTACGGCCCCTGCCTTCACAGCCCTCGTTAGCTGTGACCACGCGCTCCCAATGGCTTCCTTCCCTGCCTTTCTCGCTAGACTCTGGCATCAGGACAATGGCTTACTCACCTCTATAAACTCAATCCTCATTATAGAAGGAGTTCAAGAAAGATGCACGGACGGATCTTCAAAGAACGGAAAGGAAACCCCGAAGCCTGTGAGAGGCAGGGCAGGGTGGGGGGAGATTCCCGCTGCAGAGGAACGTGCTCACCGGCCCCTTCTGCCGGACGCTGTCAGCGGGCCGTGTTGGACGCCATCGAGGGAAAACCAGTTGGCCGGCGTCACCAGGAGGCGTCGAGCATCTGTGCGCTCCACGTGGCACTTCACACGCGTGCAGCTGTCCGGGCTGAGACCAAGAGGACCAGGTCTAGCGGCTTCTCCATCTGTCCGGCCCTGGCCGGCATTTAAATGACAAGTTCTGGCCAGAAGCTCTCGCACCACCTACGGCGTGGTCTGCGTCAGTCCCTAAGGCCTACGGAGGCGATTTTAAAAGAAAGCGCCCATTTGTCTCCCTCTGTCTCTCTTCATGCCATGCCAGTGTGGCCGCCTACTGTCCCTAGCTGAGCCCCTGGCACGGAGTAACCGGACCCCGAGGATGGAGAGGGGGAGTCCAGCGGAAGAAACTCGGGGGACCTGCTGGCAGGGAAAGCAGGGAAACGCGTCTGCAGAAATGCCCTCCAGGACCCTGCCCAGGACATGGCGCGCATGTCCCATAGTCCCACGCCAGGGCCGTGACAGGGACGCGCTGTTGACTCCAAATGGGCAGGAAGGAGGGAGACTGTTCTGGCCGGTGGGGTGGTGGGTGGTCCCGAGCAGCCCAGTCGCGAGCCAGACAATGTAAGTCACACCCCAGCAAAGTGAGGTGGCGTCTGGTCTAGTAGATGAAATGCAGGCTTCTCCGATACCCACCGTTTCCTTAATTAAAGAAAAGGCCTTTGACTGCAGCCGTGTGAGACACTTACACCACTGCTCACAGTTCGTGCGCCGTGAGGGAGAACACAGCGTGTTCGGGCGCTCGACGATCCTTGCGCCAATGCGATCATTCCTAATCCGTTTCCACGTGAATCGGGACCGTGTGAAAATCAATGTGGACGAGGCAGTGAGAGCAACCATCTCACGCGTGATCCCTCAGCTGGAGACGTGACCAGCAGGCAGAGCTGCCGCGGCTGCTCATTGCTCGTCCCAGCGCACGCGGACACGCCAGGTCACAGAGGTGCCGGCGGGGACCGGCCTGATGCTGAAACGACAGACGACCGCCGCACGTGACCGCTCCCATGCTGCCCCGAAGGCGCTGTCATGAGGGCCCCGTGAAATTTCAAACTGTCCCATGGGAACACGGTGGGCCTGCGCCCCGCACCCGGGCACAGTCTGGGAAGTGCAGTCACATCTAACACGTGGGACTGAAGACCAGGAGAGAAGAGGGAAAGGGGCAGGAAACATATTCCAAAGAACAGGAGCTAAAGTTTTGTGAAAAGCTAATACAAGGGCTTGAGGGACCAACCGCGCAGCCTGATGGCCTGAGTCCGTCGAAACGAAGCCCCCACGACCCGCACCCAACACTGGCGAGCTGTGTTTACTGCTCAGAAAGGTGGGCTTTGCTGGCTTGGCTCACTTTCTCTCCCGGCTGTTTCTGGTACCAAATGCATGGAGATAAGCCCGCCTGCTGCTCGGGAGGCAAGGCCAGACCGGCCAGAGCCATGGCCAGCGGGCAAGAGGCAGAGAAGAAGCCAGCCGTGCTGAAGCGAGGCCCAAGGGGAACGCCCGGGAGACTCCCAGCTCTCCAGCCCAGGCCCGAGAGCGGCAGGCGAACCGTGGGGAAGGAGGGCTACCTACAGACGGGCGCTACCTGGGCCGGCCTGCATCCACACCGGGCTGTGTCCCGGTGCCCTCTCCGCAGGGTCCGGGGCAGGGCACAGGGAGGGTGGCTTCAGAGCTGCACTCGGTGGAGGCACGACCCTGGACGGACTGCAGGATACAGAGGAACTTCCCCGTCTCCTAAGGGAAAGGTGTCCCGGGCTAGTTCTCGCCCTTCACACTGAAGTAAAAGGTTTCACCGAAACACTCACTACTTCCTAGTGCAGGATTTAATCTCAGACCATTTACACCTTTTACCAGAAAGGTATCCTGAGCGGTAACAGCAGGGAATGCTCATGATAATGCCGGAATAACTTGTTCCACCGTGAAACTCCAAAGCAGGGACATCCTGGTGACCGTCCCCGCAAGGCCAATTCAGCCATGTGACAAGAACTATATTAACAAAAAATACTGTAAATGGCCAACACTCGATCCGAAGGAGCCTCAAGGATTGGCTATTGTACTGTGTTCGCTCAAGAACTTTTTGCTGAGGGACTGCCAGTGAAAAGCGAACAAATAAGAAAGGCGAGTCCTGACGGAGAAATGCTACCGCACAGCCGAGGCAGAGGGCCACGGTCAGTTCTGGGCCAGGAGACGGCCAGCGGCGAAGGTGCCCGCGTGTGGAGAATGCAAGGCCACGAGCAGCAGCCAGAAGCCCCGAGAGAGGGCGTGCCCAGAAGGAAGAGTGACTGCAGAGGACTCGGAAGAAGACGGACTTGGCCCATTGAAGGAACAGCAAGGCCTTGGCCCAGTGGGTCTGGAGTGCAGAAATGGCGAGGCAGCAGGACGGAGCGGGGACATTGCCAGGTGACGGAAGTGTGTATCAGGAAGGGTGGGCTTTCTTCTAGCTGCAGAGGATGCCACTGCAGGATCTCAGGCAAGGAGAAAATAAATCTAGACTGAATGTGGACCGGAGAGCGGTGTGGGTGTGGTGAGGAAGGATGGGAGACGTGATGGAGGGAAACACTGACACGATGACAGAGCTGCCTCTTAGTACGCGAAACATGAAAACCATTGCAGGCGCCCAGACTCTAGCAACAGAAAAGGTCAGTCAGCTCATCACGCCTACCTGGCGACCGCCGGGGCTGGCACACCTCTTGTACGCAAGGCGGATTTCCCTCGGACGACCGGGGCGTCTGCGTTCTCTGAGCCGCCGTTCAAATACGTTAGTTCCTGGAGCTGAGCTTGCCTGATCTCGTCGTTGTAGTCCTGAATGGGAGACGGAGGGGAGCACGTTCACCTCATGAAAGACACAAGAGCCCCTAGATCAGGCAGCAAGCCATTTCTTTAAGAGGAAAAACGAGGGGTTAGGAAAATAGTTGAGTTCATAAAACAAGATTTGAGTGTGTTAAAACGAAACGTATGAATAAATAGTAAAAAGGAAAAAAAAAAAACACCGTATTTTCCCCCCAAAACTAATGTTCTATAATGAGCCATAATTCTTTCCCCCAGGCATGACTTCCACGTGAAACATTGATTATAAAATTAAAACGCCACGTAACAGATACATCGGCATTCTTATTTATAACTCCATTCGACTGGTCATCACTGAGCATCCGTGATGCGGGAGACACAGAGCAGCAAGCCCCGTCCCTAACCGTTCTCTCGGGACGTCTCCCTTTGAATATTGCGCAAGTAGCAAAACTCCGCATTTCCGAGATCGAACACAGTATCTTACACCTGAAAATGTGCTCTTCTTTGTCTGTAGTTTAAGGGAGAAAGGGGCGGTTTTATGGCAGAAGAAGTATAGGCAGATAGGAGTTTGAATAAAAGATTCGAAAGAGAGAGTTTCCTGGATGACTTAGAATTAAAAATATAAAACACGGTTAGCAAATTTATCTTAAAAATATACTGCCTCTTCCTTACTTTTCAAAAGGAGATTGCAAAACTGCCTTGAGGCCTGTAGTAGAAGACGTCGTGGAGTACGAAAATAACACGGGCCTCGGTCACACGCGAGGCGGGGCCCCGTCGGGCAGCACCACGGGGCGGGTACACACGCGGGCGGCCTCAGAGGCGGAGGTGCAGCCACGGCGCCCAGCAGGAGGGGCTGGACTTAGGCGCCCAGGTTTTCCTGTAACTGCAGACCCCTTCTCTATCTGACTTGGGGTACTGTAACCTCAGAAGAGTTGCTGGACTCCCTCAGTATGTCCACCTCTCTGCAATAAACCTATAAATACGTTTCCTACCATTTCCCTAAAAATGGGTGAAGATGAATAAATTATTCGTAAAGTGCGTTCTAAACAAAACGTGCCGCACAATGCTATCGGCCCTACTGAAAGTGAGAGGGGGGGACGCAAATTGTATGGGGAACAAAACAGGTTTTCGGGAAAAGAAGTTCACCGAGGCCCCTGTCAAACAGGCACGGAGGGCACCCCGAGTCCACGTCGCAGAGCAACACGCCTGTGAGGTGATTAGTGTCACAAAAAAGTTTAGGACTCGGAGTCCTACCACAGGGACAAGTGACCATGCTCTTCAACCTTCTGTCATGTGACCTTAATGGTATTGTTCAACCTCTAAACGTCTGTGGTCTCGTCCACAAAGAAGGAAGGATGCCAAGAAAGTCAGGGGCACAGCGTGGGGCCAGCATGAGGTCAGGGGCTTGGCAAGCACCAGGGGCCACGGAGAGCTCCCCAGGGCCAGAGCGAAGGCAGAGCGTTGAGTGCGCACTCACGGGGATGAGGAACTTCTTGATCTCCTCCAGGGCGTGCCCCATGCGGGCGTAGGCCTCGGCTGGCGGGGCGAAGACCTCGATGAGCACGTGGAGGTCGTCGTTGAGGTGGAAGTACTTGGCCTCCCCGCTTTTCCGCAGCTCTTCCTCCTGGAGACAGACAAGCTGTGCTGAAGGGACGGGTCACGGGGAAAGAGGGGCACCGTGAGAACTGCCCAGAGCTTATCGGGCCTGGGGCTGTCACAAAAGAGGCACCCAACAGCAAACGCCACCTGGGAGCAAAGTTTAGAATATAAATCTGACCTGGCCATTCCCAGGCTTCTAGGAAAACTCAGAGGCCTCCTGCTGCTGTGGCCGCAACTCCTGTCCCGGCCTGGGGGACCTGCCCTCTGCGCTCGGCCCACACTGGGCTCCCCCGTGTCCTCCAGTGCCCTTCCACGTGCCACACGAACTCTCTTTGTGGCTCTCCCGTGGGCTGAGCCGCCCAGCTCACCTCTGCGCTGGTCACACTGTGTGCCTGCAGGCTGTGATAGAGCACTGCCCGTATCTGAGGTCTCGGAGGGGCCGCGTGTGTTCCTTGCCCATTTTCTCACTTCTCCCACTGACGGGTTAGGGTCACGGTTAGGTTTACGGTGAGGGTTGAGGTTGAGGTTAGGGTTTGGATTGTCTCGCTTGGCTACCTTCTCCTTTGTCTAGAAAAGTGTTTGGCATAAAGCAGATGCCCAAGACATATTCATAGAATGAATTCATTGATATGAATTATTTATTCATATCTATAGCCACTGGCTTATGCATATATCGTTCAAAAAGCACTTCTCCCTGCCAGGCACTATGCCCTATCTGAGGGTGGAACGGGGAATAAGATAAATGACAGACTTACTAGATGATTTTACATAATTGTGAGAAACAAGTTTGTAATTATTTTGTTGTTGTTGTTCACAATGAAATTCAAGGGAAATTAGGAGGAAAGAAACACAGATAATTAAGGGACTAGTAATTTTGCTCCACTATCTTTTTCTAACTAGTCTTCATTAGAGTGGCAATTACAGAATCTGAGTTTTTCAATAGTCTGTTTCCAACATTAAAATCAGAGAGAAAAATTGCTAGGAACCTATATCTAAAGTGATGTCCAAGAGGAGGCGGCGTTCCTAACTTCTGCAAAACATCTATCCCAGCAGAGAGCGAACCCCACAAACTCCTGACAAGGACGTCCTGTGGCCCTACCATGAACCAAGAGGCCTCAAAAGCACAGACAGCCCTGACTTCACCTTTGAAGGCTTCACCTTTCCTTACTTAGCTAATTTGAATTCTTATAAAGCAAAGAGGATCAACAGGAATGGGACCTGGGCTATAGGGTCAGAGACACCTGAATCACAGCCACGATGGCCATCAGGGGTGTGAGTTAGACAGTTTCTGTAAAATCCACCACCTAATTCGCAAGATCAGTTTGGTGCGAACACACGTCTATTACTGTCGGGACGCTGAGAAGGCCAAAGGGCCGGCTCTCTGCAACGCCCCATGGGGGGGACAGCGCTCCCCTTCCCGGCACCTGCCTCGCACCTGGCAGGCACCCAGTGGCTGTTAGTCTCCTTCACAGTTAGGGCAAGTGGGTCAGGAACTGAAAGAAAACAAGAAAAACATCCAGAGTAAGAAATACCAAGTATGAGCTACCGTTAACATCCCGTGCAGTTCCTCTGAAATGTGTCTTGAGTATAAAAGGCACGATTCTTTCATGCCAACCAGAGACTGTTCATGTTCTAGTTGGAATATGTTTAATCATTTGGTCTGGTTCTCTGCCTTTCCTAGCTGAGGCTTAAACGCTGGAGACGGTGCACAGAGTGGTCTTAGAGCGCAAGCACCACTGAAACAAACACTTCTCATCTCTTTCTAACATGGACCAACACAATCACCTCAATGAGATGACGATCGCCAACTCGCAGTCAAGCGCTTCCACTTCATCGCAAACTGGGGCTGGAGCAGGGGCGCTTGCTCCCTCTCCCCAGCCGTCACCCCATTCCACAGAGCAAGCAGAGATTCCCAGACTGCATCCAGGTTCATGAGGGGAGGCGGGGCGGCCGGGAGGAGCACAGACGCTGATGTCCTGCATTCCCATCCCAAACCCGACATGCACTGCTTGACCGTGGGCAGGTCGGTTCCTTTATCCCCATCTTCAAGGGGCAAGTTTAAATGGTGGTGACAGCTTAGAGCCTCCTGCTCGCAGGGCTGCTCTAATAACAAAGGAGTCATCACGCTTGTAATTAGGCCTGAAGCGTAATAAAGGCACTGTAGTGATGAAGCAGTTTTGTCTCTGAAGACAGAAAGTCTTTAGATTTACGTCTAACACATACTAAATAATAGACCCACTAATAATAATGATAATTATTATTACACAACTACGGTATTAATTATTCTATCATTCTATAACATAGATGATGTGGGCAAAACACCGAGTGTGATGTTTGGCACTCAGGGAGGGCTCTGCAGCATTATCATGTACATGTCAGTGATGACAGTAATGACTCCTGTAATTCCATCAATGCAGCAAATACGAGAAAATGAATTATGTTCACGTGAGGACTTAAAGAGCGAACCCACCGAAAATCTAAAAGCGTATGATTTTAACAGGAAGTAATGGGCTCTCTTCTGAAATAAACATGCTGTTCACGGAGAATTTCTGTCGACTAAAACGAAATGAGTGAAAAGGACTGTGTGCAACCCGTATTCCAGGTTCCGGTGGTGAAGCTCTCTGATCACCGTGTGGCTAACAGGTGGGGTCCCAGGAGTACCTGCTGACGGCCACCATCCACAGCGGGCCAAGTGGGGGCAGTGGATGGAAAGCCCACAGCGCGTGCTATGACCCCAGTTGGAACTATAAATGCTCAGCCACTTGCAGAAGCTCCATAGTGACTTGCTGAGTGACGCGGTCAAGGACACAGAAATGAAACATTAACGAATGGGTAGTAAGTGGTCTGGGAAAGAGGCCCAAGTGTGGAAGAGCAGGTGTCCCGTGTAATGCGAAGCTGGCACTCAGTGACCAGTTAGCCGAGGGGACCAACTGTAGCAGACACCAGAGCACCTCATTCCCCAGCCACCCAAGGGACGCGTCATCACGGAACAGGGAGAGAGGCCATGCATTATATTCAACCGACTCCACCGCAAAGGAGGGCTGGCTGCGGCCACTGCTGCATGTCCAATGCGCCAATAGCAGGGGACCAGTACCAGGCCTGAAATGACAGCGTGCTCTGGAAGGACCACCAAAATCCCCAAGAGCAAGCTGATGGCATCCACGTTCCCTTTCATACACAGACAACCAGGCACCTGTTATGCGGACATACGACCCAGGAGAAGATGCGCCTCCCCGGGCCCCCCGTAGTGGGAACACCCTCTGGGAATGGGTGCCCTGCGCCCCGATGACTCCACAGAGTGCCACCAAATGTCGCTTCTGCCCCAGAAACCCTGTTAACAGCAAGCTAGGTGCACCAGAGCAATGGGCCTCACTGGTCTTTGCAGGCACCTTGTTAGGGAATTAATTAAGGTACCGGCAAGGGTGGGAAGCTTTCCTCCAAGATACATGTAATTCCCGACCAACGGACCAACATGCATTTCAGGTCCCCCTCCTACTAGAACCGAGGAATCGGGGAACCAAAGCCGCACCCTTTGAGATGACAACGCTTAGCAAGCAGTTAAACCGACCAGGTCATGCTCTAGAATCATTTCAAAGAGCGACTGAAGGTTCATGTTAAAGCCGGCTGGGGCCTGGGGACAATATTTTTAAACAGCGTCCCAGGTGGAGCTGGGGCATAGCCAGGTTCCATCCCATCACAGAATGAACCTCCCTGGTTCACAAGATAATGCACTTGGATTCTCTGGAGCTCGATTTTCTTCCACGTAAAATTTAAAAACAAAATTATATTGCTCTCCCATCATTTCTCCAAGGATAACGTGGAGAATACATGTGAAATGTCACCTGGTATCTGAGTCTCAGTGGCTGTTCAACAAACTCGTGGTGGCTATTTCTATGTGAAAGCTATTATTTAGATAAACTTCCTTGTGAGGTGGCAAGAGGTTGCTTAAATAACTTGTCTGACACCACCGTCCTTCACCGTTTCACGGTACGCGATCACTAAATACAGACCTGGCTCTCAGTAATATACACCTTTAGGCAACAGCAGCACAACAGAGTGACAACAGAGAACAATGTAGGTGACGGCACGTTCTGAGGCGCGCACGTCCCTTTCAGACCGGCACACTTAAAGTGATGAATAAAAATAACAGTCATTTCAGCTTATTAAAAAGGGAGGTGTAACCCAACGGGCTAACACCTCACCCCCGTCAGAACGGCCATCGCCAATAAATCAGCGAACAACAGGTGCCGGCGAGGACGCGGAGAAAAGGGAGCCCTGGTGCCCTGCTGGTGGGAATGCAGCCCGGGGAAGCCCCTGTGGAGAGCAGTATGGAGTTTCCTCAAAAAATTAAAAATGGGACTGCCTTTGGACCCAATGACTCCACTTCCGGGAATTTACCCGAAGGAACCCGAAACACTGATTGGAAAGAACACACGCACCCCCGTGTTCACTGCAGTGTTACAGTCGCCAAGATTTAGAAGCAGCCCACCTGCCCATCAGGAGATGAGCAGGTAAGACAGCTGTGGGACACTTGCACCCTGGAATCCCTCTCAGACATACACGGAGAAGGAAGTCTTACCTTTCGCCACAGCAGGGACGGACCCGGAGAGCATGACGCTAAGTCAGACAAGCCAGTCAGAGAAAGACAAGTCCCACATGACTTCACTTACATGTGGGCTCTAATGCACAAAACGAACTAACAAGCAGACTCACAGACACAGAGAACAGACGGACAGCTGTCAGGGGCACGGGGGCTGGAGACTGGATGAGAAGGCAAAGGAGTCAGGCAAAAGACACAAACACACGAACAACCTCATGGGCACAGACGACAGCATGTGATGACCAGAGGGAAGGGGGGCGGAGAAGAGGATACAGGGGGTAAACAGTGATGGAGGGAGACGTGAGTTGGGGTGGCGAACACACAACACAAGATACAGATGAGGTCTTATAGGACTGAACCCCTGAAACGTATGTAATCTTATTAACCAATATCACCCAATAAATTCAATTAAAAATAAATTAATCTCGAAATTCTCAAAATAAATAAATAACAAGGCAGTTAATGTGAATACATCCAAGAAGAACAACTATGTAACTTTTAAAATCAATGTTAACTTGATAAAATGTATAGGCTATCAGATGAAGGGGAAAAGAGCAAATAAAAGTATACTCGCTATAGAAAAGAGCCACGGGAGCTCATCTAAAATGCAAACAGGGGTGCTGAGGCTACAGATAACTCTTATTTCTCTTTATAATAATTTCAGTACCACTGTACTTTCCACAAGGCAACCCATCGCTTCTAGAATCGAAATCATAGGTACTACAATATTATTTAATAAATGAATAAAAGTTTAAGATCCTACATATTCTGAATTGGCCAGTGTGACTCAATTTTCTACATAGTATCATAAATAAATATATCACCTGTATAACATTTTCCTATAACTTCATCTGAGATTCTAGTTAGCTTTTGCATAATTGTATTAATAAAATGGGTGATCTAGAAATACATTATATCATGGCTAAGAAAGCAGCCTCTGTTGTCAGTGAATATTACCTTTGCCTTATCTCTCATGGACCCTTTTCCAAGGATGGACATCTTTGTCAAGGTTTCTTCTTGTAGACGCTTCAAAGAGTTGCCACGCGGACCCAACAGTTTCCCCACGAAGTTGAACTAGGAAGAACAACCAAATTTGTGACATCCATACGGGAACGTGATTTCTTACGCGTGCATACGAGGCATCCCTGGAGACCCTTCACATCACTGACTAATGACAGAGAGCTCAGTTCCTGCTACAAAGCCCACACTGTTTCCACAAACCACACATAACAGCAAAAGTTGTAACATTTAAAGTAATTGATAGATTTCTCTGCAGCAGTCACTTCCGTGAGGGCTCTAGTTCACAAACTGTGAATGCAGTTAATTTCCTTGACAATTTCCACACACATTCAATATCTACCATGAGCAGGGCTCAGATGAGAATCCAGGTGAGGGTAAATGATGCTCAGGGCCATGTGCTGTCACTCAGCGGGCCATCAGGGAGCGTCTGGGCCCCGCTACCTGTGCGCACTTAGCCTTGGTTAGTCAACCAACGCCTGCACTGGCCTACACGCTCTTCAGTGATCGGTGGCTAACAAGACCTTTGCCCCAAGATCCACCTGCCTCTTCTCACCAACCAGCGATGGGAGCGTAGACGCCTTCTTCAGGCTGGAAGCATGGGGTTCTTTATGTAACAAGTGGAGTTGAGGTGGAGTCATTAAGAGCATGAACCCTGGGGCTAGGCTGCCGGGGCTTTAAAACCTGGCTTTTCCACTTAGCAGCTGAGTAACCCTGACACGTGACCTAACCTCTGTTCCTTGGCTTCCTCACCTGCTAAATGGGCCCTAGTGCTATGGGGTTGGTCTGAGGACTTAATGGGTCCAAATCAATAAATTATTTACAATAATGGGTGGCACAAAATAGGCAAGAAATATATCTGGAGTGAATTATTATTAGGCATGTCACACAACTGTTTAAAGCCTTACTACAATTAAGGTAAACCACGAACAGTTCGTGCTCCCCAACGGAAAGACAGCCCGTTTACTGCTTGGAAAACAACTGCTCTCTTAGGCAGGACGTCAGCGCCCTTCCGTGAGCAAAGCCCCAGCAGAGCTACAGCTATTCTGGATGGAAAAAGAGGTCCTTCCATTTGCCTGTGATAATTGAAGTCATTTTCCTGAAATACCTATTTTGAAAAATATCAGAATATTTTTTTCTTGCCTACTTTTCATTTTATTGGTCTTCAACAAGACTCAAGGGTCTTTTTTGAAACTTCATGTGTGATATTTTTATTTTTAAATTTTAAGTTATTTTTAGAAATATGCAAGTAATACAGAGCTTCAAATATCAGACAATACTATGAGGGAGGGGAAAATCAGAGCCCTGGCCCACCCATCCCGACCACGTCCCTGGTGCCCATTTTCTCTGCTTTATCTTTTTGCATCTTCTATTATTTGGATGTCAGAGTTCCTGAGTTGGATCTCTAAGTTTCTTATTTTTCCTCTCCTCCTCTTTCATCTCCTCTCTTCAGCTTCTGAGAGACTTAATTACATTAAGCTGCCATATCTCTCAAGTCTTTCATTTCCACTATCAGACGTTTAACTACTAATAGTATTTTCTTATATTGGTTCTTTTAATGAATTTTTTAAAATTTTCATAGAAGCAATCGAAGTCCTTATCTTCCCAAGGATATTACTGACAGTGACCCTCCCCGTCTGTGTTCCGGGATCAGTCCCTCTACAGCATGGACATCCCTCGGAGGGTTGGTAACCTCTGCCACGTGTCCTTAAAAGCCTCAGACTGAGCCTCCCAAATGCTGAGCCAAGTTCCCACATGGGGCCTGACCATCGGATCCGACCATCTGCTGCGACCGGCAGCCCATGTTTCCATCTAAACCTCCTCAAAGATCAGCATCTGTGGTTCTTTTCCCCTGGGCGGGGCGCGGACCCGAGAGGCGCTCCCAGGCTCCCAGAGGTGGGTCCACCTGCTGCCAGGACTCGGGGCCCTGCAAGCGCACACACACGCACACCTTGGCTTCCATGGGACGCGACTCCCCAACTCGCGAGTGTGTGCCCTTGCCGGTCTCCGTTGGGGTCTCAGAGCCCACGGCTCCTCTGGGCCTCGGAGCCCAGCTCGTCTGGGCCGGCCTCTCGGGAAATCGCTCGTCTGTTACTGGCTTAAGAAGGGTAGATGCCCGAGTTACCAGCCAGATGAGCTGCCTGTGGTCTAACCCAGCGGTTTTTAACCCCTTTCATCTCACGGCACACCAAAGAATGTCTCTTTTGTTCATCTGGCAAAAAAAAAGGTATCCTTTTGCTTCGGTCACAAGGATGGCTACTGCTGGCTGTTGCCGGGTTTTTATCTGACAGGCTAAGGGAGGAAAGGCCGGGTAATGCACGTC
The DNA here is from genome assembly GCF_987537825.1 of Furipterus horrens. Classification (NCBI taxonomy): domain Eukaryota; kingdom Metazoa; phylum Chordata; class Mammalia; order Chiroptera; family Furipteridae; genus Furipterus; species Furipterus horrens. The sequence continues at coordinate 3,847,226 of NW_028327177.1, forward strand.
TGACAACGTCCCGCCCAGCGTGACCCTGGCGGCACACCTCGAACATCCCCGATCGGACCACTCCTCCTGCGACCTTCCCGGCAGGTCTCCTCTTCCCCTCAGCGACACCCCATAAATCCACCTTCACAGCAATTGGGAAGTCACCCCACACTAATGAGCCTGTTTCGGGGTGACTTTCTCTCATCCTGCAAGCTCAGGACTCTGCTGGCGCCGGCCTCCTGAGCCATTACCATCTTTATTCACTTACGCCGCAGCTCCCAGCATTTTCCTGACATGGCTCGCCTACTGTTTTCTCACACGCCCACACTTACGTCATGGCTTCCTGCCTTTTTCATTCCCTTACATTAATTGAGCAGGTTTCAAGGACAGCGTAAAACCAAATGGATGAGGTCATACCACCATATCTGCCGTTCTTTTATAGTGAGATATCCCCCCATTAATAGCTATTGGGAGACCTTAGGAGTCACCCACTCCAAACATACAATTTTATCCCGAGAAGACAGAAGTCCAGAGTGGTAAGATTTATTCAAGATCACATGCTAAAACATAAAAACACAGGATTCTTTATAAGAAGGAAAAGCATTTTAAATAGTTTTATGTACCTGCAGGAGTTTTCTCTCCCCATATAACTTTTATTAGGTATTTTGTTCACAAAAAGTACATGAACAAGTGTTCTGACCACAGGAGCCCTTCTGTTCCTTCCCTTGTTCAACCCGCACATGGCCTGTCTGCTCAATGTCCCCGGTCACGTCAGCCCCGCGAGGCTCTGACCCCTCTCCCACGACACAGGAACCAGACCACAGGGTGCGCAGAATCGTACAGAAGGCACAAGTGTTATCATATCCAAGACCAGTGACTTTTCTCCAGATGCCAATTATATTACAAATCTATTACAAACTTCACGGTTGTAAATAAAAAGCTTTTCACCTGATTATGAAGGCGGGAAGCCAGCACACAGGGAGCATATCTGGGTTCCCGGTGTCGTATGCCACACCCCGTCATTACGGTCTTTATTGGTAAGGACTCATCAGTGCCTGTGTGACCCCACTGTAATGGACCAAAGCTATATTTGTGACATGACACTGTTCCCTGGGGAACAATTACAGGTAAGCTGTCCTTCCATAAACAACTAGGCCTCTGGAACATGTCGCTGTCTCCATTAAAAGGCGCCCCTTCACTGGGTGTTCGCCCAAAGCTGGGGAGTCTAACCAAGGGCCGTCTCCCTGCCCCCGACTCGACGCGGAGCTGAACCCGCGGCCTCTGCCGCGTGGCTGCAAACACAGCACTGTCATCATTCCAGCCCAGCCAGCGGCTCTGCCCGAGCCTGACACCCACGCCACGGCGGCAGTGCCTGGCCTTTGGGAGCCACTGCTCCAACGCGTGTGCAGAGGGGGCCCTGAGGAAACGTCCCGCGAGGCAACTCTGTCCTGCCGGGGTTCCCGTCCAGTCACTCCCACACGTGTGTGTCTCTCTGCAGCCCGCCTGAGCCGCCTCTCAGAGCCCAGTGCAGAAACACCAGGCCGGGGCGCTGCGTTCCACCTGGCTTTGTCACCGCTCTGTCTACACACAGACTGCCCAGCTCTACTGAGCGTGAGCCGCTGTGGAAGGCCCGCCCGCCCCCGCTCTGGCCCCTCCAGCCTCGCCCCACTCTCCCGCTCCTGATTTTAGCCATTCTGCACTTGTTTTACTGTCTCAAAACTGCCCTGGGCCGAGGACGACCTGCTTCAGCTCAGACACGGAGGAGAAAACGCCACTCTCACTCGCAGACCCAGAAGGAGGCTGCACAGAAGGCGCCCTCAAGCCCGAGTCCCAGGGCGAAGATAGCGCACGGGAGCCCCGGGAGCCGCACGCCCCTGCTGGGGAGACAAGCTCAGCGTCTGCTCCTCAGGGAAGGCTGGCAGGAGGGCAGGGAGCCCCGGGAGCTGCCGAGCTTAGAGCGGACACCTCCCAGCGGGGATTCCCTGCAGGAATGCACCACACGGCCCCCAGACCCAGTGCCCCGGGGAGATCGGGAAGAACCCTGAGACCAGGGCTCCCAGGGGCAGGAGGGAGAGAGCGGAAGGCCGAAACCTGCCCAGGTCTGCGCCCGTCTCCCCTGCCGAGCAGAAGCCTGAGTCTGCGGCAGGAAGGGCAACAGGGCCGCGTGGCCTCGTTTTTTAAATATTGACGGAATCAACAAAGCCTGTGCCCGGCTCTGCGTCCAGCCCCGAGGAGGGGCAGCGCCCGCAGCAGGGGCGGGGCCGGCCAGGAGCTGGGTGGGGAACAGAGAGGGACGAGGGCCCCCTGCCCCCGGAGTTCCCGGGTCTGGTGAGAAGAGCCAGGGGACACTAGTAAAAGGCACCGCAGAGACAGTGTTGGTTCCCCACAGCAAGTGTCCAGCCAGGGGGAGGGAGGGTGACCGCAGAGAGCGCGGGGGCTCCTGCATGGCGGGGCGGACAGCTCCCGGGATGACGCCTCTCTCTGCCCCTCACAGGGAGACGCGGCCTCTGCAGCGTCCCCAGGCCATCATCGCCCAGGGTTTGGGTCTAATTTTAACTCTAAAATACAGATGCGATCTAAGCGTTGTCATTTCCTGTGAGTTTTGGTCACTGCTGATAGTTTCCATGTTGATACGGAGTCACTCTTTTAACAACGGCAAAATTCTGCACTGAAAAAGACCAGACTTGGTCATCAGAGTCTAGCAGGCCCCCGGGGGGGCGGGGAGGGCTTCTCTGCCAGGCACCTTCCCTGACATTCGCTCTGTCCTCCTGCCTTCTCTGGGGACACTGTCCAAACCAGACTTTCAGACAGGTCCCTTCACTCTGGGTTCCTGAGAGGACGAAATGCATTTTACTCAAGTCTGAAACCTTCTCCACATCTGACGCCCCTCTGCATCCTTAGTGCACTGCCCAGCACATGGTAATGCTCCAAAAAATCAAAAATCAAAAAATTGTACTGAATCAACAAAAGCAAAAGAATAAATCAATGAGCTCTGGGTCCAGGAACCTCCGGTCCTGCCTACGGCTGCTTTGTTTGGAGAAGCCACAGCGGTGCCAGCAGTGTCTTAAAACATAAAACACTCCCTGGCCCAGGAGAAAAAGGCCTCCGAACACGGAGTCCCTTGGCCTCACACAGAGACCCGGCCCCTCTGAGGGGCTGGGGTTCCCACGGACGCCCCCAGACCCTGGGGCCGGGATGGGTGTTTCTCTGCGGGCAGCTTCAGCTTCCGGAGTTACCCGCTGCTGACCGCTCAGGCGCTGTCGGCTGGGCCTCATACCTGTTCTTCTGCTTTGAGTCGGGGGGTTCGGGGCTTAGGGATTCCTCCTCCTTTCTTGAGAGACTAAAAATTATTTTAAAAGTACGTGTATTGACATTTATAGAAGATCTAGTTATGCTGTAACAGGAGGGCATCGTATAGTGCACAGACTCCCTAATAACAATGGTACACTGTCCGCCGGGTCTTTACAAATGAACTGATCGTGTGCTGTGCATGCGTGTCTGTGTGTGCGTGCATCTTTGTGTGTGCATGTGTTTGTGCGTGCTTGTGTGTGCATGCGTGTCTGTGTGTGCGTGTGTTTGTGTGTGTGCGTGCGTGTTTGTGTTTGCATGTGCTTGCGTGTTTGTGTGTGCATGGGTGTTTGTGTGTGTGTGCGCGTGCAGTTACTAAATGGAACAAGCAAACACTGAGTCCTTTCACTGTTACAGTCCCTCCTGCTCACAGTGACAAAAACACCCCAAAGTGTCACTATGGTATCTTTCCCTGATTATCACACATATTGCTTACTGTTCCTTTTCTATTATTTTTCTTCAAATGCACTTGAGGATTTCACAGACAAAATCAAACCCTGGGATCAATCTCATACTTGCTAAAAGGAATTCCCACGGGTCCGTTATGGCCCCTTCTTGGTCTCATTGCCCCCCCTGCCCCGTCCCCTTCTAAAACCCTAGCCTGCAGCTGACACACGCAAAGGCTCATGTCCACACGGCCCCACCTGACCCGGGGTTAGAAAATCAGGGACTGAACAGTCTTACGTTTTCTGTCTTGAATGCTACAAGCTACTCTTCCCCATAATTAAATCATTCTAGTCCAATAATTACTCTGCCTTTCCCCCTGATCTCTGCTTGTTCACAGCCTGGACTTACTCTTAAGGACTGAATTGAATTCCACCTATAATTCTATCTCCAGAAATAACTCTCCCTCACACCCTTAATTTTGCAGGGAGTCCCTCCGCCTCTCTTGTGTTAATTCCGTTTTTACCCGTATGACTTAGTGAAATTTACTATTTCTCCGGCTGGAGTATAAATCCCTTGAGAGTAATTAGGACCCGTATTTGAGTCATCATTTTTTCTACATAAGGGTTTCTCAACAAATACTTGTGCAATTAAAGTTTATTTTATCCCAAATCAAATGGCACTAGTCAACATAGTTTTTATTGATTTTCTTTGCTGCATAAAATGAGTGCAACATATTAAAACTATAGATAAAAAAAATCCATTATTTAAATTTATTAAGTTTCCGACCACAAACCTCTAAGTATTATTGGTAGTGGAGATTATTTGGTGTTGCTCCATTGATTGTAATTTCACACAGTATCTACTTCTAAATGTAAACAGCCCAATTTACTGAGATAATAGCAACTCCAAAAACCAGTGACGTGTAGGGCAGCTTCTGCAGGAGATGATGTGGGTGAAATAAACACACACGGAGGTGCGCACACTCGACACTCTGAAGTGGCCTCCCTCACGCACCTGCCGTCTGTTTGCTCAGGCCTGGACTACCCTCCTGCGGGCGGGGAGGGGCGGACCGCACACCGCACAGAACAAGCAATGCAGCCCCTGCGTCAGCGAGTCTGAATCGGCCCACCCGGGAAGTGCCGACGCGCCCGCCTGGCTGCCAGCGTGAAGAAGGGAACAGGGGGCCTGAGACAGGAGGCAGGGCAGGGACCGGGACGAGAGGCGAGTAGGGCAGACGGGGTGAGGGTGGCCATGGGGTGCAGGGAAGGAGACGGGAGGTAATTTAGGGACAGAAATAACATGTGTACGTCGCAGCGTTTGAAGAACGGAGAGGAGGAGGTAAATGAAGGAGAAGCTAGTACACAGAAATGATGCGCCGGTTTCCGGCGTGGGCACTTGGGTACACGTGCCATCTGTCACTCACAAACAGCAGCGCAGGAGAGGTTTGCCAAGGAAAGGAGGTGCGAGTCCACAGTGGCCACGCCCAAGCTGAGGTGCCGTGGCCCTTCCAAGTGGAGGGGTCCGGCAGGCGGAGCTGGGCATATCGCAAGTGGGGGACGGGGCTCCTGAGCCTGACCCCTCCCCCCTGTCATGGTGCCTCTCGGTGCTGATGTGTGACGTGCGTCTCTTGTTTCATGTAATTGTGTGTCAATACTTGTTTGGACCGAAGCTTACAGCCGGGTCCATGGATTTCGTTCCAGCAGGCAGGGTCCTGGGAGAGAGGGGTGACGCTCTGTTCCCACTGCCTCTGCCCAGTATCGGGACAGTTGGGCCCCCCTCAGCTGATCCAACTCGGTGGTCCTCAGGGGGCCCAGAGCCGAAACAGTCAGCCCAGTGAGAGTCAAAGATAGCTAACCAGTAGTACGCTACACGGCACTAAAAACGCATTTACCTTTCGGCTCAGCCACACACTTAGAGGTCTCCCTTCCGCGGCCTCTCAGAAAGGAAGCAGCAATGTCATAAAAGATACACACACAACAACATGCATCACACGCTTTATTTCCAAACTCACTGCTCGTGACTGCAGTACATACAAATAAAGTAGCAGTGGTAATAATAACAAACCCCCAAAACAACCTGAGTGCACTCTTTCAGGAGCCCATCAATACGCATCTGTCTGTTTTGGGGGCCACTTAATAAATCCAAGTTCAAGTGCTACCTGGTGGCTCAATCACCAGGCACTTTAAAAAGGAGGGAAAAGGCACCGCTATGATCAGAAGTCCTTTCACGGCACTTTTCGGGCGCGGTTATATTAGCACTTCTCAACTTCGGTGCCTTTCACGACACCAGGGCGTGTGTCACGGGATCCCAAGAGCCCAGAGAAGACCTCCGAGAACAGAATAAAGGCAACCTCTGAAGGTGTGTTCCGTCCTCCCCACCTGTCACCTCACGGCCCTCCAGTCTCCACCCTAAGTGATGGGAGAGGAGGAGCACAGAGGGGACCACGCTGAGAACAGCGGCCTCCTAAGGTCCTATCACCCTGAGCGGCTTCCTGCTTCACCACAGGGTCCCCCGGGTTCAAGACTACTAGGATGGAGGGGCGCTCACTGTGACTTACAATAAACCCATGTAACGTTACGTAATAGTTTTTACTATCAAAATCCTCCCTGGCCAGCCATATCAATCTTGGTAATGACACAGGAAAAACTAACACACAAGACAGGCGCATGGGCACTTCATATCTACAGGTAAACTATCGATGGAGCACCGAAGATACAACTTATCTGCACATAAATCCTCTAGGAAAAATAGTATATGCCTCTGGAAACCAGTTAGGCATCACAGAAAAGTTCCATACTCATGACTGTCAAGTATTGACTACTCCAGGAAATTTTTAAACCCATCATGATGGTTTCAAACCGACAGGCTTCTACCTGGCAGTGTATTCATGGGCGTCAGACCGCAGCACACAATGAAGGAAAAAGGCATGCCGGCTTAGAAGAAGACAGCTTCCTTGGGCTTTAGTTCAAACGCCAGGCAGGACCATGGTTTGGAAGTGCTTCTCTTCTCTCCAAGACCCTTACCCCAAGAGCCTGGGTAGGCCAGCTAATATGCACAATTTAAAATACACCCAAAATAGGAAAACACTTCATGTAAGAACCCATGTTGATTACCACGAAGTTAAAAAGTTAAATAGTATGTACACATTAGAATGCTTACAAATTAAAGCAATTAAAATTGAGAAACTCAACAAACCTAATTTAAACCTGTAGACTTTAACTCAGTACAATAAAACTTTTTAAAAATATAACCACAGCACAAAGGCACCTCATCAGTGACCTATCTCAGGGGCCTATTTTCCCCAAAATGGAAATCTTTTTTTTTTTTAATCCAAATTATAAGAGTTATATCAAGTTCTCGTTAAAGTATTAAAGTACAGGGACTTGTGATGTAGAAAAGCGCACATAATCCTCCCCTCTAGAAAATAACTGTTGTTATTCAAGTTAGTTTGGTTTTCAAATAAGTGCCTACCCCTTGGACTATCTTTTTTTAATTTAACAACATGAGACAGACATGTTAGCAGAACAGCAGAGCACGTGCGTATAATAACACAGAGACTTGATTTATTCTGGTTCACGTCACAGCCCCCGTGGGAATGGTGCTCACGGCCCGACTGGCCAACATTCCCCACGCTGTGCGCCCTTTAATTGCAAATCCTGTAACAATCTGTACATTGTATTGAAACGAACCTGTTCAGCCAAATCAAACGGCTTGTAAGTTCTCAATGGCCTCTGCCCTACCCAGAGCGCTCACCTGCAGGACCATGCCACCCCCCCCACCTCACTTCCAGCCCTTCCCTAGCCAGCCCACTCCTTCCAGGCAGCCCCCCGGGGCAGGGGACATGATCCCGCTCCTGTCCTTCTGCAGCCCCTGACATGGAGCCCCTGGCACGGCGCTGTCAGCAGCACTGAGGCAGCTGCAGGCCCCACCCACGGAACGTCCTTAGGAAGAAAGCAGACCTGACCCACTGCACGAGGCCCGGCTCAGGGACAGCCCCCGGGGGGTGCGTGTGCCGCGTGCCGGGGCAGGGGGCACTGATGCGTGAGCCAGGGGAGGAAGAGGGGAATGAGCGCACAGCCCGAGCCACGGGCGCCTGAGGACCTCAGAGACGGGCCGCGCCCCCGCAGCTCCGCACCAACGCTGTCGCCACGATATCTGGTCCCTGCTGGGCGCCGAGCTGCAGGGTTTGTCCGCAGGAAGACAAGGAAGAACAACTTCTCCAGCCTAACATCTCAAAATGGAATCATCATGGAAGTGTTTGCTTTGAGGTTCACCTTCACGGGCTCGGACACAGAACTCAGGAGAGTGGATGTACTTCAGGGTTGGGTCCTAAAAGGCCCGCGTTCAAAGGGGTGCCACTGAAAGGGGGCGGGAAACGCTTCACTACAGAAGAGAAACGATCCCATTGCCGGCCACCGCGGGATTACTGGGGGCTTCACGCCCAGCCCTGCTCTCGCCGCAGCAGCGGTAAGCGCGCCGTCAGCACCCACTCCACACCACGCCGGGCCCTGCCCACGGCCACTGCGGTCTGTGCACCGGCACCAGCACGCACGCGTGCCGATGGAGGTGCCGCCCTGGCCTGTTACACAGGCCGCTGGCAACCGTGCGCTCCGCTGCGCTGAGCAGAAGTAGCCCTTTTCGGCGTGCAGGAGGCAGTGGCTTCCCAAGCAGCCCACTGCGGACTTCACAGATACCTGAAGTGGCTCTGCTGCTGGACACACAAACTATCGTTTGTCTTCCCCTGCTCTTACCAAAGCTGACGCTGGAAACAACCCCTGAGATTTTACTTCATATGCTCCCTCTCATACGCGCACTCACACGCAACAGAGTATTAACTGTAGGTTACCCACCCACCAGCCAACACACCCCCTGAAGACGGGCAGTGTGTGTTCCCCTCTCGGTCTACTGCATATCGGACACACAGAGTATAGAGAGCAGAGCTATCATTTTATAAAGGTGCCAATGAGCCATGCTCTGTTTAGCACTGACTCCATGAAAGGTTCCCAAGAGTTTTCTGCTTCCTGGAAATGCACATCCTCGGTTCTGCAGGTATGACTAAGCCCCTAAGAGGACGGCAGTCTACAGATATGAACTCTTAAACTCTGAACAAAATATAAAACCTGATGATCTGAAGCCTGAATGATCACAAACAAGGGGACTCTGGAAGAAATGCAGACTTGGAAGGAGGGAAGGGCCTGGGCAAATCTGTTGATTTTAGAGTTTTTAGCCTAAATAGCAGAGTTTGAGGCAACCACAGTGCTGGCATGTGAGGGAGGAATACTAGAAAAGACAGATTAGATTAAGGAGCCCCAAATTTCATGGAGAGAATCTGCCCAGACCGCTGGCTGACCCCCAAATCATGTAGACCAAGAGGAAACGCAAAAGTCAAACTAAGAAAATAAATGAACTGAGACCATCTCTACCCAAGGGGCAAATCAGATGTCTGAATCCAAAAGTATCAACGCTCCTCAAAGAAAGAGCGTGGAATCTGGGGTTTCTGCAACATGACACTCACGCTGTGCAGCATACAACCCCAAATCACTCAACATACAAAATACAAGAACAATGTGACTCATTATCAAGATAAAGATTATCCATTCAGGTCAAGTCTAAGGAGACAAGGAGTTTCGAATTATGTAGAGGCTTAAAGCATCTATTTTAATGGTGCTCAGTGATATAAAATAGCACCTGCAATGAATTAAAAAATTAGAAAATCCTAGCAGAGGAAAAAATATATTTTTACATATACATATTTATGCATGAATCAAATATAAACTCTTCAACACATCGTTAAAAAAATAAATGTCTATTTTTCATATTACAGGGCTGGATACCTCCCGGAGAGACCTTGTCTGAATAACTGAAGTCTCAAAAGGTGGGGATAAAAGACTCAGAAAAAGTATTTGAAGAAGCAATAGCTAAAATATTACAATGCCATGGACAAATCCCTTGAAGAACACACAAAAAACTCACAGAAGATGAAATAGAAAATCTGATCAGTGACATGTCAACTGAAGACATTGAACTCATCATCAAACTCCAGGTCCAGAGAGCATCACTGGCAAATTCTGTCAAATACTGAGGAAGAAACAGCACCAAACCGACACATATTCTTTGTGAAAAAATAAACAAACACTTCCCACTTACTTTATGAAACCACACACAACACCAATACCAAAACCTGACAAAGATACTGTATTTAAAGTATTACAGGCCAGTAGCACCTGTGAACAGAGAGGTCTCTGGATCCAACAATATAACAAAGAATAATATGTCATTACCAGGTAAGGTTGAACCCAGGAATAAAAAGTTGGTTTAATTAAGACAAATCAATCAATAAAAATCACTCTGTTAACAGTAAAAAGGAGGAACATGCTGTGTTTGTTCCAACAGATGCAGAAAGAGGACTCAATAGAACACACGACCCAGTCAGGGACAGATCTCTCAGCAAAACTGACACAGAAGGGAACTTCCTCTCCTGAGAAACCCTACGGCTGTTGGCATTCTTAACGGTGAGACACTGAATGCGTCCCACACTGACCGGCAACGAGAGGAGAATGACTCCTCTTCCCCGCTTGTACTCAAACATTATTCTAGAGATACTAGCCAGCACAATAAAGCCAGCTAGAGAAACAGAAACCATGCAAATGAGAGAAGAAGTAAACTGCTTTTACAGATGATATGAGTATGCATGTAGCTTCTCCTAAAGAATTATAGAACGACTTACTAGAACTAACAGGTGAATTTATTTAGCAAGGTTAATTTATAAAATTTTATATTAGAAGCAAAGAACTGGAAAATAATTTTATATATTCATTTAACAAGTGTCAAAAACATAAAATATTTAGGAATAAGTTTAACAAAAGTCAAATAAGACCTTTATCCTGAAAACTATTAAATGGTGATGACAGAAATTAAAAATCTAAATGAATGGAAAGATATACCATGTCCAAGGAAGGAAAGACTCAATATTGTTAAGAAGTCACATTTCCCTAACTTGATAAACATATAGGATCAACTGCAATCATAAAAGCCCTGCAGAGCGTTTTGGGAAAATTAATGGAATCATTATTTAATTTATATGAAGTTGCGAAGGACCTACATCCGAGAAATCCTGAGATGGAAGGACAAAGTGGAAGGGACTGTGTTACCTAACTTGAGGTCTCACTATAAAAAGCCACAGTAATGAAGACAGTGAGGTAGCAGCATCAGGATCCATAAATAGATCAACGAAACAAAACAAAGTGCATAAACAGACCGTCACTTCAGCAATCAACAGATTTTCACCCAAGGTACACAATCAGTGGGAAGGGAGCATCTCTCCACGAATAGTACTGGAAAACTGAATGTCTGTATGGAGAAAAAATAAATGTTGGCCCCCTATCTCACATCGTACACAAAAGTTAATTTCGGATGCAGCACAGGCCTAAAAGTAGAAGCCACAGTGAGAAAGCCTTCAGAGGAAATGCAGGAGACTGTCTCTACATTTAATAAAGAGCTTCAGAATTCCCTTAAGTTTGGCAAAGACTCCTTAAGTGGTAAAAGGTAATAATCATAAAAGAAAAACCTGATACATTAGCCATCATCAAAATTAAAAACTTCAGCTTATCACAAGATCCTATTAAGAAAACAGTAGCAGGCCACTGGAATGATCCAAATGTGCACAAAACATGTATCTCACAAATGGGTCTAGGATATATAAAAAGTTCCTCCAATTCAATGATAAGAAGACATCCATCCCATTTAGAAATAGGAAAAGAAACCCTCAAAAGACATTTCACAACAGGAAATAAATGAACAGCCAATAAGTACATTAAAAAATACAAAATCATGAATCATCAGGGAAATGGAAATTACCACCATGAGGAAACACCACCGTAGAAACACCAGCAGAACGGCCACAGTGAGAAACTGATCAGCAGAACATCAACAGTTGATGAAGACATGGGGCGGCCACAACTCACGTGCACTGGCCCTGGAAAGGTCACAGGTACAACCGCTCCAGGGGAAAAGGATGACAAGGTCTTGTAAACCTACATGCACAGCAATTAAACTCCTCATATTTACTCAAAAGTAATGAAAACACATGGTCACAAGATGATTTATATGAAATGTTCACAGCAACTTAATTTATAATAACCCCACACGGAAACTCTGCAGACAGACAGATACATTGAGGTATATTCAGGTAGGGACTATAAGTCAGCAATCTAAAGGAATTAACTACTGATCAATAAACTGTGCACAACCCTGGCTGCTGTAGCTCAGTGGATTGAGCATCGGCCTGCGAGCCAAGTGTCACTGGTTCGATTCCCAGTCAGGGCACATGACTAGGTTGCACATCAGGTCCCCAGTTGGGGGTGCAAGTGAGCGGCAACCACACAGTGATGTTTCTGTCCCTCTCTTTCTCCTTTCCCCTCTCTCTAAAGATAAATAAACAAACAAACAAATAAATAATTTTTTTAAAAAAACTGTGCACAAGTCACGGACACAGATTCTCAAAAGAAAGAAAAAAAAAAAGGTAAAAAGAGTATCAATTCAGGCCAAATCTAAGATGACCAAGATTTTAGAATTAGATACTGTAAAGCACCTCTTGGAACTGTGCTCAACAGCACAGAATAACATTTGCAATCAGTGAACAACAGAACTCTTTAGAGTAGTTAGAATAAATAGTATTTTCAACATTTATGTGCTAAACCTTGTCTAAGCATTTACATAAATCATCTCATTTAATTCTTAATCTAATCTCATCTTACAATTAAAGAAACTAAAGTAGAAAGAAGTTAAATAAAGTGTCCAAAGTCTTAATGCTAGTACACCTGCTAAGTACAGTTTTTAGGGCTGAGACCTCAAACTACAGAAAACAGGAAAGACAGAATCACTGCATTTTGAATTAACTTTAAAAGTCTATGGGTGCTGGAGCGGGGGCGGGGGGTGAGCTGTGCTAAGGGAAACACCTCGAGAAAACACGGAACGAAACAGAAAAGAACCCCTGCTCCGTGCGGTCCAGCTCAGCGCCCCTGCGGCGGGCCTCACTGTCTTACCTTGGGGAACTGTTTTACAGGGATTAACACTTTCTGTCCCAGCTTCATGTTCTTATTAACCACCACATCAATGTACTTTTCTTCGTCCTTTCCTTCGCCTTTTTGAAACTTTTCTATTTCTGTGGAGGAAAAGAGATAACCATGAAGTGTATGACTCGGAACTCCAGAGGCTGGGAGGTCTCGTTCGCTCTACTGCGGCATGACATCAAATACAGAAATAAGAGACTATTAGGTTGCTACAGTTTTTTTTAAGTAATGACATATTTCCCATTTTATCAATAAGTCTTCTGCAGGACAGTGGGGAAAATGCACACACCATGGCTCTACCCAGTCCAGGCTCGACTGCCCACGCTAAGGGAAGCTACCAAACCAAAATCAAATGACTTGGGGTGTTCTGGAACCCCAGAGAAAGACTGAGCAAAGAGAGAAGAAAAGCCAGAGAGGATCCTCAGCTCAGGGCTGCAAAGGGCTGGCATCCCTACCCATCATCCTGCCTGGCTCTCCAGGGCTCATCCCATCGAGGAGTGATTCTTTCCTGCCCTTCCCAACCCAATCCTCTCTCCTCGCAAGCGACAAGGTCAGTGGTAGGTGCGTGTCTTTGCTGACGCTCATCTCTCTTCCTGTGGCATTATTTGGGTGATTTCAGCGTCAGCCCGTCCCCTCCAAGATTCAACCCCGTTAAACGCCACTCTGTGTGCACCTCCGTCCCTCTCCTGGACGGGGCGGCAGGAGTGGGGGAACCACGCACAAAGCACCATTCACACACAGCTCTTCGGGCACCCTCTGCTCAGTGCGTGGCCTCATCCCCACTCACACACAGAAATGCCCCCCCCCCCAGTGTGGGATTAGGAAGTGGGGACTTCAGGAGGTGCTCAGGTCATGAGGATGGAGCCCTTGTGAATGAAATCGGTGCCCGTATAACAGAGACCCCAGTGAGGACGCAGCCAGAGGACCGCCAGCTATGAACCAGGAAGGGGGCCCTCGCCCGACACCAAACACGCAGGTGTGTTCACCTCAGACCCCCAGCCTCCAGAACTGGGACAAGGAAGTTTCCATCGTGTGTAACCCACCCGGATGACAGTACTGTGTCACGGAGCCCTTCGTGAATTCAGATGCTCTCCCACCGGAACATGCGTTTCTCTGGCGTAGTACCTGTTTCTTCATTCAACAAACACCGACTACTAAGCACTTCCTACGTGCGGGTTCTAGCTCCTCGCCTTGCTGCGCATAGCGTGTGGCTGGGCAGGAGGTCCGCAAACGGGGGCCGGAAGGACCGCAGGGTGCGTGCGGACACGGACCGATTCCTTCAGAACGGCCACGGCTTACCTGGGTTCTGAGGGTAACACCGAGGACACGCAATGCAGTCACTCTGGTCACGCTAAAACCAAGTATGCTGGGGCATGAAGAAATGCCGCTGCTCTTACTGTAACTCACCTGGGAACTTAAACGTATACATGTACACACACACACACATACACGTATGTATATGTGTCTAGACATATACATATATAGATACACCTAAATCCCACCGGTGAGCCTCTGATCACCCCCTGAAGGACCCAGGGGAGAATGTTCACGCAGGCAGACCCCCGCCTTAGCGCGGCCACGAGACATCTGTAAGACGATCATCTCGGACCAATGCAGAAGCTCGGAATGCATGACGGCATCCTCTCAGAAACGTCCTTTGCAGAATCAGAACTCCTAGCTTTCCTTCCTTCTGTGGAGCACTCTGAGCATTGCTGAGTTGTGTTTCCCATCAGCAAACCCTAAGGCCCTTGACTAAGTATCATTTATTTCCAGTCGAAGCCTCTTGACATAGTCACACTCAGTTGACAGCTCAAAGAAGGGACCTAAGCACAAAGAAGGCACCGAGGGTGGCTGGGCCGTATAGAGGGACGCGCATATGTGTCCATTTGGCTTGTTGAGCTAGGGACGGTGAAAAGTTTAATGTGTCACATTCGTGACACAATTCAGTCCTCATAGGAGGTGACAAAGAGGACGTGGAGGAAGGTTACTTACTAAGCTAATAAATGGCAACGGCGGGACGCATCCCCAGGTCTGTCCGACTCCAGACACGGCATACGCCTCTGCAACCTCCTCCACTGGCCTTTTCTGTGCTACCAGGCAGAAAACTAAGATTTTCACGGCACCTCAGGATGAGGAGGGATGTGTCTGAGGCCGGAGGCTTCAGACCGGGGGCTTCAGTCACCACAGAAGAGCCTGTCGGCTCTGAGGTCCCCTCTAAGTAACTTTCCACCCACTGAACCCCCACCGGTGCATCGGCACTAAACCCCAACCAACGGCCTTTGCTGCCTTCAGAACTGACCGGGCCCCTCCCCGGCAGTCATGGGGCTGAAGACAGACTTCCTCGTCATTTTAACAAGTTTCCTTGGACAGTGCGTGGTAGAACGTCGGTATCCAGGTGGGATGTGGCAAAAACTGTACGTTTGGTCTTTATCCCCAGTTCCAGGCACAGAACTCCTAAAACCTTGGAGTTTCCTGAGTCTTACAAGTGCCTTTGGTTACTCGTAGCACACCCCTCCCAGACACACCGGAGTCTATGCTGAGGAGGAGGGTCTTGGAGAAAGGGGGACTGATTGCCCGAAAAACCAGCCAAGAGAAGAGGGCTGAGCCATGTAGCACCCGCCCCTTCCATCTGCCACACTGCCTACTTACTGCCATGCCTCATCGTGATGACTTATTTACGTGTATGATACAAGTGTTTTACTTTGGAATGAATTTCAGAAAGAATTTGTGAAGTGATATGATTCTAGAGAATTAGATCCAGAAGACTAAAAAATATCTAAGTGCTACTACTCAGAATTATTATAAAAATTTTGTCAAATTCTTTTTAAGAAAAAAATGCTTTAGTAGATTGGTATCTTCATGTCCCCTTACACAGGTCCAGTCATTCACCAAACCACAGGCACTGTGACAGAAGAAGAAACGCAAAAAGGAAACACGACAGATAGTTCAATGCCTCCATGAAACACAAACGTATCATCTGAACAAAGCAAAGACACAAAGACCTTCAGACATGAGCAGGCTCCTGGATTTTGGTGCTCAATTCTGACAGTTTTCAAAATAAACTTCTAGTTGGAAAAGGGTTTTTATAATTTTAAAATAATAAGGACCAGCGCCTGGAAATTCCGGATAAAATGGTCCAAGGGATGAGGATCCAAGAAACAGAATGATTATTAGTATATTCTAGACACTCCACTGCAGGCTTTACATACGTTAAGTCCTCAGATTTCCCAAGAGTGTGGGGGCAGAAACTGTCCCCCCCTTTTCCTTATACCTGGCAAGTGGCAGAGCTCAAGCTTGACAGCAGGATTATCTGACACTCAAGGGGTTTGGTTCCCCAAAATACCACCAACTGGCTTCAGAACAAAAGCAGACCGGCGGGCAGACGTAACCGATGAAGCCCCACCTCCCACGAGTCAACAGAACTTTACGGGAAGAGTCAGGCAGCTGCCCCCACGGACTGCCCGCCGCTGACTGGAGGCGGAGGAAGTTAGACAGACAA
The DNA here is from genome assembly GCF_987537825.1 of Furipterus horrens. NCBI lineage: Eukaryota > Metazoa > Chordata > Mammalia > Chiroptera > Furipteridae > Furipterus > Furipterus horrens. The sequence continues at coordinate 3,863,510 of NW_028327177.1, forward strand.
CGGACACGCACGCCAGCTAATGCCCAGCCCGCCGGTACGCGCAGCAGTGAGGCCAGCATGTGACTGGGGCTCGGGTCCCCCCCCCGGTTTTGCCAGTCCCAGAGGGAACACTGGCAACATCTTGAGTGGTAAGGAAAGTTCCAAAATAGTTATTGACACTGGTTGCAAAGACTGTCAGCTTGTACTGAAATCACCCCAAAAAGACAGGCAGGAAGATGAACCTAGGGGACAGAGGACCCGGGATGACGTGCGCTCCCAAGCAGACCAACAACCCCTTGGCTACTTGAAATGACTTGGGATTGTTCTTTTTTTTTATGTATTTTATTGATTACATTGTTACAATAGTTCCAACTTTCTCCCCTTTGCTCCCCTCCCCCCAGCATCTCCCTCCCCCAGCAATCCCCCCCAAGTCCGTCCCCATGGTTCGTACATACAAGTTTTCCCGCTTCACCCTTTCATATATTCTTCTTCTTCTTCTCTCTCGTTTTTTTTTTTTTTTTTTTTTAGTAAATACGTGATTAATTAATTAACAACATAACTCACCCTGCTTGTCACAGGACGCTTAGGCAAACTCACAGATTAAAACAGAGAAAATAGTGCACTAGGTTAATTCAAGTTAAGAATGACTTAAGTCAGTCACTACTGGAAGTAGGGATGAGAATAACTAATAAAAATTGAAAAAAGGAAAAATCTGATTTTTAGTTAAATCTGCTGAAGGGTTAACACCCCGTTTCGCACTTTTAATTGCAAATGCCATTAAGCATACAGCAAAAGACCAGCTATCTTAAACAATTATCAGACTCCAGAGGTTACCAATTAGGACCCTGCAAGGATATGAATTAAAGAAAGTTTTATGATTAGGTGAAGTAATGATCCAAGAGAGAGATTAGTTCTGTTCGGCCTGCACTCATTATAAAACCCATTTCCTTTGTGTGAAGATCCAATGTCTTTGTCATTTATCCTGCTGGCGCTATCACGGCGCGAGACAGAAATAGGACTGGACTAATGATATTCGATAACAACCATATAATATGAGCACTTTGCTCCCATAAGACGACCAGTGAATATTTTCTATTGACTAGACAGACAGTAATGCAGACCCGATGGCCGGGACAGACCATTCAAAATAAGCTCAAAGCAGGATATGATCGTGCTACAGCTATTTTTAATTTTTAGGTCAGCTCCATAACCATAATCATTCTCAATGTATATAGCAAAGAGTCAGAGTAATTGGGGGGTGGGGCAGAAATGATCCTTATGACATAAAATCCTATCTCTTATCTGATGATGATCTACAGGGTCACTTTTATAAAAATTCAAAAAAAAAAATAAACAGCATGATCAAGGATGGCAAACAGATCCCGGAGAACACTCCTGGGGTTGCTGAAAAGACCTATCTATCAACAAACCCGCAATGAATATGCTAGAATAACAAACATGGCTAAAGAAATAAAGCTTAATGATAGTCAAAAGCATACAAGATGCCTACAAACACCACAGTGCCCTGATAATTCAATGTTCACAGCTACCTGAACACTGCCAAACGGGCCTAACACACGTCTTAAAAACAAAATACAAATTATGACAAAACATCTATTCTGTCACTCACATCTCGTCACCGTAGGAAGTTAAGACGCTGAGAGAAAACAACTCACATCCACGTTAATGGTCATGGCTTTTGAGGACAGGAAGTGTCTCAACACGGATGCAACAGACTACTGACACTGAATATGACTTCCCATGTCAATTTAAAGTCAGCAAGGGCTACAGACCGACAATCTGTCTGTACCGTCCCTCCTTGTAAGTCTGATGTTATTCCCACAGGGCGCATGCCCCCTGGGGTGTTCTTAAAGGGGTTTGTCAGGTTAGGTATAGATCTGCATATGCCAGACCACGCTGCACATTAAAATCATCTCGGGAGCTTATTCAAAAGTAGCTACGCTAAAGCCAGTGGATGGCATTTGTTTGTTTGCTTTCTGTCCTTCGACCACAAAGGAGTTAGTTAGCAATCATGCACTCCAGTGGATTCCGCTTGTCAAATCTACTGACAGCTGATGGGTCTGTGTTAGGACTGGGTGCACAGATCACGTGTTACTCTACAGAACGGCACCGCCCCGGCAGATGAGACAGAATGAAACTGAAACTGTCACTGTAACCAACAGCAGGTTCATGTCTGTCTGCTCTTCCCGTCTCAGACCCAGGAGGCAGAGGAAGTTGTTGATCAGTTTAGGAATTGGTAACAAACTAAGATGAGGACACTAAGACTAGTAATGTGGCCAAGAATCCAGAAGTGTTCCCTTAGACCAGTTTCAAAACTTGACCAAGTTCTATAGCAACGATGGTTGCCGGCCCCCCAAAGAGCCACAATACAGATACACCCCACATCTGGAGACTTACTATTGCATGAGGGTGTGGGCAGACTGGGGAAAACTGTCTAAAAAGGTTCTGTAAGGGAGGAAATAATGGAAAAAAACCTGAAAAGCACTAGAAAAGCCAGCTGAAGCAACCGTAAGTGCTTAGAGGATAAATAATTCAGGAGAAAATAAAACTTCTGCACAAAGTTTTGTAGGTCCCATAAAAGAGGGATCTGACTTTGTCAGTAAAAAGGCCACTGGCAGCATCAGAACTACAGGGAGAGGCTACAGTGATGAAGACTCTAGTAACAGCGTTTTCCAAGGACGGAACAAGCTGCCGTGAAGAGATCTGAGGTCCACCTTAGAGCCCTGTCCAGCACGGGCCAGACACTCCTTGCAGAAATGTCACAGGGTGCTGGCAGGTGCCTAAAACTGTGGTCATCAGCATCACAGTCCCGGGATCCAATTTTGCACCATGAATACAACACGTATTCAAAAAACAACCTGCTGAGTGACCGGCGAGGGTCATTCCTCATGGAAAAGCACAGAAAGGCCTGACGGTCTTTCAAGAACAGCCAAGGTTTGCATCAGCCCAAACGGAAGTCACCCCTCTTTACTCTCCATGAACAGACCCCGATGCCGCACGCCACGATCCTGTCTCTCGGCTCCGCGGATGCCGGACTCTGCAAGCGGATCCTCCTCTGCCAGAGGTTCGCCAACCGGTCCCGCCCTGGCAGTGCGTGAGAACGAGGGGCCTGTCCCTCCCGCTTTGCTCCCAGTGAGGGCAGCGTACCGAAACAGAGTTTCCCAACTCTGCCAGGGACAGCGACGCCCCCCACGTTCCCAGCAGGCCAGGACCCTGTCCCCAGAGGCTGGGTCCCAGCCCTGCAGGCTCCTGCTCTAAGCGCCTGGGATAACCTCGCTGAGGGGCCGCAGTCCCAGGCCCCCGGAGCACCTCTCTCCAGGCCCTTCCCTCGTTCCTCCAGCCCCGAGGTGCGGCTTGTGGCGGTGCATGTCCCGATTTCTGTGACTTCAGCATTCCCCATTTTCTTTTTCAGTCATCCAGCACCTGTCCAGCAAAACATTTACATTAAACCCTCTGTCAAAATATCTGGGCGATTTCTGGTTACCTGCCCAGCCTCTGACGGACACCCCATTTTGGTAAGCTCCTGGAGGTGGTGCAGAGTACCTCGGAATCCCCAGGTCCCAAGTCATAAGGCCATTGTGCCAGGGGCCATGCTGGGCCTCAGGAGGGCCCATGAGGGTCCCAACCATGAACAAGGCTAAGAAGTAAAAGGACACAGGTATGACCCATCCCTGACCCTTGGGGTTGGGAGTCACTAAGGGCATCAAGCCAGTTCTTTTATTTATTTTTTTTATTCTTTTTATTTTAGAGAGAGGAGAAGGGAGGGAAAAAGAGAGGAAGAAAAACAACAATGTGAGAGAGAAACATCAACCAGCTGCCTTCCACATACATCCTGTGGGGACCAAACCCACAACCCAGGCATGTGTCCTGACCGGGAATTGAACTGGCGACCTTTTGGTTTGCGGGACGGTGCCCAACCCACTGAGCTACACCGCCGGGACCAAGCCACTTCTAATTTGCTTCTCGTTCCATGTTGCTTGGAAACCCAAATAACTAAACTTGATTAGAGTAGTGACTTATTAATGGTAACAAGGCCCTAAAGAAGATGCCAGACCAGCTGTCCTGGGAGGCACACACTTTCCATCACACGTGCACCTGCTGAGAGCCTGGTCTCCCTTCCCAAGTCCCACTGCGTCCCGGAGAGCTGGGGGGATGGGAAACGGAAGCTCTGAGGTGGTGGGGAGCTTGTGGACGGCCCACTGCACCCCCAGTACAGGGCAAACCAACACCGTCAGAGTCTGGAAAAAACACATCTCCGCAAGGACATTAGCATAGACGCTCTCCACACAATAGAACCATAATGAATGTCCGGGAGGCTGCATTGTCTGAGCTGAGGGTCTGATTTCCAGGGAGACAATACAGTCCCCACTGGGCCAGTGCAGGTGACGTTTACCTGCAGACACACACCTCTCAGCAAGCTAATTTGAGCAGCGCGGAGCAAATGTCTATGAATGTATAACCATTCAACACATTATTCAGGGGGAGAGGGTTTATCATCTTCAAAACATTTGCTATTCCAAGAAGTAATTAAGTTTACAAACTGTGTGTGAATACCGGAAGGCAGTGGAGGTACAAATCACAATTGTTAATTACGCCTGCGACAGAGAGAGTGGGTTACAGGGACTCCATGCAAATGCTGCCACCAGCCAAGTCCTTTAAATTCCACCAGCTCAAGCTTGGGGACAAAGGAAGGCAAAACAGGAGCATAAAGTGAATGGAAAATTAAACTGCTCAGAGGAAAATTCATAAACAGCCCTGAGTGGACGGTAGTGGGCACGGCCCCTGTCTTTGCTCAGGGCGCTCCCAGCCCCGCAGATTAACCTTCGGCCCCCAGACAGGCCCAGCTGTCTGGCTGACACTTGCAATAAGAGAGTATAAATTAATGATAATATGGAAAGAACGTAATTTAATGAGATCTGAAGTAACAGAAACTAATAAGAACACGGGTTCAAACTGCCGATCAGCACTTACTTATCATGTAACACAGAAAATTAAGGCCAGTGAGAGGGCGCCCAGCCCCGACTCCCAGTCAGGCACAGGGGGGCTGCGTCCGGGGGTGCGAGCGCCACAGCGTGGCCTCCCTGCCACGCCGGACACCCGCACGCCCAGGGCTACCCCGCAGCTCGCGCCGTGGTTCTGCATATTCATGAGGGCGGAGGCCCAGGTGAAGAGAAGCTAATAAAAGCTGAATGAAAACCTTCACTATTAGTGTGATTAGACTCAGACAAAAGCCATGGAAGGAGCCGTCACAGGAACCCCTGGTTCTTGTGTGGGCACAGCGGCCGTGGCAGCACCCCCGTGGGAAGGAGCAGGTGGGGGAGACCCCCAGCTGATGGCTCTCTCGGGTGAGCTCCTTAGAGACCCAGTCCCACTACCTGTAAGGCAGAACCACCTGGGACCTCCCTTGGCTGAGGTGGAAATTACCGAAGGCTTTGGAAACGGCCCCGCGCCCAAGCGGAAGAAGCAACTCCATGGCACCAGCAGGGCCACAGCAACGGGCGAGGCAGGTCCCCCCGACCGTCAGACCCACGCAGGGGAAGTCAGCGCAGAGCCCTCGGCCGCTGCGGGAACCCTCCCAGATGCGGGAGGCGGGGGCTGCCGGGCCAGGCCTCCCCGCTGCCCTGTGGGGCCCGGCCAGCGCCCCAGGCCCAGAGCCGCTGAGGACACACGTCTGCCGCCCTCCGAAGGCAGCGGGGGGCTCTGCTGGGTGAAGGTGGGCTGCCTCCGGCGGTGTGCAGCACTGTGCCCGTGTTCAGCCTCTACTTCCGAGACGATCAGAGGAGGAGACATTGTACAAGCTGGCACGTGTTTTATGAGAGTGCGAAGAGGTGCCTCCATGACACGGGCCCCCGTGTCACTCCTGTCCTGGGAGAACACCCCACGCTTATGCCATGTGCGCGGGGCAGCCTGTAGGGCAGTCAAAGCCGGCCCCCCGGCCGCCGGCAGAACTCGCTGCGATGACAGAAGAGGACACAGTGCAGCCGGGACAGGCGCCACTCACCCCACGTGGCTGCCGAGCACGTGGCACGTGGCCGGTGGGGGGGTCTGAAGAACTGAAGTTTGGGCTCTATTTCATTTAATTAAACTGAGAAGCTTCCGGTGGCTAGAAGCCGTGCCAGCGCAGACCGAGAACACGGCCAGACGGCGCAACGGAAGCAGGCGACCGGCAGGAACAGGGCGAAGCCCTGCGCACGGACCCCGGGGCAGCTCGGCCCAGGACGCGGCAACGGCGCGCGACGGCGGGAGTCGCCAGCAGGAGAGGCAGGAGTGCTCTCGGACTATGAAACGTTGCGATGCTTCTGCTTCCTTAGGACGGGCGTCTAGAGTGATACAAAAACTAATCCTGACAACAAACTTCTGACAACCTCACTTCGCCCAAGGTCACGCAACTGGGAACCCACAGTCAGAAAGGACCAGCGTGAGCGGGCAGAGACTGCGGGAGCACCGCGAGCCCCCGTGGCTGGGAAACCCCAGAAGTAAGCGCTTTTAACGGGGACAGCGATGTGGAGGGCCCCCGCCGCAGCCTCAGATGCAGGCAGCACGAAGCCGGGAAGACAGAGCAGAGGGCAGTCCAGAGCGAGGAAAGGCAAAGAGGCCAACACCACACGCCCAGGCACACAGTCCCGTCACATGTTCGGAGCCCCCCACCGAGGTCCCTCAGGGGCTGGAACGTGGTGGGGAACAGCACCCAGGGCCCTGAGCTCATGGGGACCACAGTCCCGCAAGGGACACAGAATGCAAAGGAGCTGGAGAGAGGGCTGCACAGAATTACCGAGGGGAATACGAAGCCCTCTCAGGACATTATTGGCCATAATGTGACAATTTTAAACCACTTACCACCATCCTGACAGCTGCGTCCGCTCACTGGCCGGGCGGCCGCTGTGCTGGGCTTTCCACTGTCTCTGATCGTCAGGACAACGGAGAACATGCGCAGACGTGAGGCAACTTATCTCACGGACACCTGACAATCAGCACGGCTGGGTTTTTAACGCAGGATTCTCTGGGCAAAACCACGCAACAACTTCCACTCAGAACACGGTGAAGCGCCTGCTGTGAAGGGGACCCACCTGTATGCCGAGTCTACAGCAGTGATCGCGACCCCGCTTCCTGCCCCGTACGTGACCTGCCACGCAGTGCTCAGACCACGGTGCTCAGAGCCTCCGTGGAACTCAGGCCCCGCCCGTGCTTCTGGGGACAGCCAGCCTCCCGCCTGGATGTGCGGTCACTGTGACCACCAGGGGCCGCGCCTCCTTGTCTTGCTCCCTGGCTCAGCTTCCTCTACGGTCGACCACGGCACAATTTTTCGAAAGGATGCCTGGCAGTGACCCAACCCACGCTACGCTTCGCTCTCCTGAGCTCCGGACGCTGAGTCCTAATCGCAGTGCAGACAAGGCCCAGCGGGTCCCTTTTCTAAAGAGCTTCCCCCCTCGGCGGAACCTGGGGTGGGCGCCCCAACTTCCGTCTCTGCCAGGCTGCAGAACTGCTCACAGTGAGGAGGGGACTCATGTCCCATCGATCAGTACCGATACTCACGCTGGTTCTGTCCCAGTCTCCCTCCCTGACAGTAACCACGGACCCAGAAGTCCTCACCCTTCCAGAATCGACCATGGCCATCGGGGTCCCATGACCTGCTCTGTGCTGTTACCTTCCTTCCTGTTCTCCTGGATCCCACTGAAGCTTTAAATCCAATCTCCAGTGCAGCCCAGGCACCCCCGCCAGGCCATCAACGACACTCTGCAGCCCCGGGGCCCCCTCCAGCAGCGTGGGAGGCACTTTACTATCCCCTGTCTTCTTCATGCCTGTACACATCTGGAAAGCAGAGCATCGCCGGTACTCCCCTCTCCCCTCTATCCAGCTCTGGCCTAGTATCTAATACAACAGATAGTGAATAAATTCGCTTATTCCACAAACATCAGACGCTCACGTGTGCTGGGAGACCAGCAATGAGCACGTGGCCCCTTGAACCGTAAGGAGCCCTGAGAAAGGTGAGGGCTGACGTCAGTTCGGAGCATGCTTTATACTCTAGTTCCAAACACCAGGGTACAGAGAATGCTCTCCTCTCCACAGCAACATCCCCTACCCCCGGCCACCGTGACCACGCGGCACTGTGCCCGGCCTGACAGCAGTTACAGGCCAGCGCAGGCAGCTGCAAACCACAACAAATGCACGGATGGCAGCTGAGAGGATTTGCGCACCGCAACCCATCATGCTTCGGGGCTGGTGCTGTACAGGAACGCGAGGATAATAATCACCAGTTTGAGAAAAGGGGGTTTCCAGACAGGTCTGACCACGGTGCCACATGTTTAATGTGGAAAAAAGAGTCCATCAGAAAAATATCATCAGCCACTTTCAAGCAGGAGTCCGGCGCAAAGAGGGTTTAATGAGTAAATACAACATTTCACAGAGCAAACACATCCGTTTTGACCTTCCTTTTCGATGGGAAGAGGACGCAGACAGAGGGAGGGTGAGAAGGAGGGAGGGGAGAGACTGGGGGTCTAGAAAAGCTATGTGAGAAAAAACACACAGTTCCTCCCCAGGAAGAGCCCCGAGCAAAGCCACACCAACTGTGTAACGCACAGAATTCCCTGCTATGTGCTGTGATGCCTGGGAAGAGCGTGACGGAAAAGAACAGAGGAGCCTGCACTGCGCACCTACCAAGTGCCAGGCACGAGCCTTTCCCAGCCGACCTTCCCACACATGCAGGGCCCCATCGCTCCCCCAGCGGGGCGGGGCTCTCCCCCCTGACAGACAGGGAAGGGCTACAGAGGTGAGCCGACCTGCCCAAGTGCCACAGCCCACAGCTCAGGGACAGCCCCCTGCTCTCCACCGTCAGGCCGCTGGTCCAGACGATGACATCAGAAGCTCAAACAGCATGCCCTGAAGCCACACGTCACCCATCCCCACACACCCACACCAAAGGAAACAACTTAGAAGACACAGATGGAGAGCAACGCAGGCACACAGGTCCATGTGGGAGCGTGGAAATGTACGGACACCGGCCACGGTCACTGAGGATTATCCCCGGGAACCGTCTGGCCACCAAGTGCTCACGTCCGCCTTCCTGCCTTCTCAGCCTTTAAGCCTTAAACGTAACCATCTCCTCTGTCCCGGGGCCGCCCTGTGACGTTCTGTCCCTTGTGATTCTATTACAGGTTGCAGACGCAAATCCACGCGCTACGCACACCACTGCTAATTCTCTTCCTCTCCATCCTGTGGACAGCGTGAGCCCAACCAGCAGCTCTGAACTTACATATTCATGTACTACTCAATGACAGTGTAACACTTTCTTCTTTAACTTGGCAAACCATAAAGAGACCCGACAAGAGTGCTTTTCCAAGAGCTTCTCCACGTTCTGCAAAAGCATCCCTTCTGGCTGTGTGCCTGTTATTGTCGTGCTCATTACGCCGAGTGTCGAAGCTCTCGACTCAGCCACACCGTCGAGGAACAACCAATTCTGTCTCAAGGGCAACCACAGAGCAGAACAGGACACGGAACCCAAGTATCCGGCTTTCTAATTTAGTACATTACGTCCTATTACCTGGCACTCCTAAGAGGTGACAGGCTGAGAGGCCACCAGCTAAACGCTTTCCACTCAGTAGCTCCCTACACAAATTATCCTAACAGGTAGTATCTCAGTGTGTCCCACGTCTAAGCATATTCACACACAGGCCGGCAGAAATCAACTTGACGATGCGTGTCAAGAACCTTTAAAATGTCGATGAACTCTAACAATCCAACCTCTGGCGGCCAACCCTGAAGCCACAGGCTGAATGGCCGCTGCCGAGGTACGTCCCAGAGGCCCCTGCAGCGGCCCTCACCGAGGAAACTCTTCCTGAAAACCTCCTGTGCCCCAGCTCAGCACACACAGGGGTCCCTGCCCTCAGGGACTTCTGCAAAGGGGAGGCTCAATCCAGGGGCACAGAAGCTGTGGCAGAGACATGCTGAGTGCTGAGGGAGATGGGAAAAGGACAGAAGGGGTCCCCACCCCAGAGCTCACAGTGGGTGGCAAACTGGTTTCCTCTAGGTGGTGGTACCTAAGCTGAATCCCTAAGAATATAAATGAGCTAAGCATATAGGAGGGAGAGGAGCATTTGTGTTTTTTAGAAAATCAACAAAACAGAACAATACAAAACACAGCACTGAGAGAGCATGTGACTGTCATGAATCGGGAGGCGGGAGCCTGGGGATCACAGAGGGAGTGACAGATGAGACTGGATGGGTAAGCAAGGCGGTGAACACCATCCTGAGCTGTACGACACCAGAGAAAAACCGGAGGCAAAGCAATTGCTTGACTGGATTGCATCTTTAGGAAGATCTGCCTGATGCACCGCTTCCTTTTATGATACAAACCCTGACAGAGAACACTAGCTGGCGGTCAGGAAGCAAATTCGGGCTGATGGGCAGAAATGGGACCAATCAGCATAGCTCATTCCAAACACGGGAAATGCTCGTCAGTGACGAATCAGCTCTGACCACAATGACAGGCATGGCAGGGAGGGTTACACAGCCGTGGGGACCAGTCCCCCCAACTTTCTGATGACCTCAAAAAATGATGCCAGAACCGCCAACTAAAATCCACAACACGAAATTTTAAAGGCAACGACCGAAAACGTCAACAGTGACCACCTCCAGCATGTCGCTCTACGAGGACTGCACGTGTTTGGCTGTTTGTTTTTTGCACTTCCTCTTTTTTCCATAACTGGCACTCATTTCTCAAGGATACCCGGAGTGACTGCCATGCACCGGGCACAGGTGCAGGTGCCAGTCCTGCGGGCTCCACAAAGCAGACGTGGACCGGGCCTTGTGACCTTACAGTCCAGGGAAGCGCACACCCTGGTGTTCTCAGAAGAGCCTGGTTTGCATTTAAATACAAAAGGGAGAGGAGACAGGAACTTGTTTATTCGTTGCAGCAGATTTTTAGTGCATTCCTTGTGGTTTTCTATATAGAAGATCCCGTCTTCTACTGTGGGATTTCATGGTAAGTACCTTTTCCGTTCTAGTCTGGGTGCCTTTCCTTGTTCCGTTTTCTTGCCCAGCGGCCCTGGCTGGAACCTCCAGGACAACGTGGGTCAGAAGGCTGAGAGCAGACATGTGTGTTTGCTGCTAACCCAAAGGGGAAAGTCTTTCCCGGTTCAATGTTACCTGTGGGTTTTTACATACATCGCACTGTATCAGATTTTGGAAGTTCCCCTCTATTCTTAGTTTGCTGAGTGTTTTTATCATGAACGGTTGTTAGAATTTGTCAAGTGCTTCCTTTGTATCTATTAAGATGATGGTGGCTGTTTTTCTGTGTTCTATTGAGACGGTGTCTTAAGTGAATTGATTTTGCATGCCAACCCAGCTTTCATTCCTGGGATAAGGCCTATGTAATCCTGGCGGATAGCCCTTTCTCTGTGTAGCTGGATTTGAACAGCAAGTATTTGCTGAGGATTTTTGTGTTTCTATTCATAACAGATATTAGTCTGTAATTTTATTGGGACATCTATCTGATTTGAGAAACAGGGGAATAATACAGCTTTAATGGAATGAGTTGGGACCTATTCCCTCCTCTTCAATTTTTTGGAAGAGTTTGTCAAGAAATAGTATTGATAACTGTTTAAATGTTTGGTAGGATTCACCAGGGGGGCCACCTGGCCCTGGGCTTGTCTTTGTGAGTGGGTTTTGTTTACCAACTCAGTCTCCTCAGCATTCTGTTCAGGTTTCCTGTTTCCTCCTGGGTCCGTTTCGGTAGTGTCCTTCTAGGATCCTGTCTGTCTCAGCCCAGTCACCTCATTTAGGGGCATACAATAGCTCTGAGCTTTTCCTCATAATCCTTTCTGTTTCCATAAAGTCAACAGTAATGTCTCCTTTTTCATTCCTGATTGTAGTCCTCTCTTCTTTCAGTCAATGTAGCAACAGTTTCGTTAATTTTGTTGATATTTTCAAAGAACCAACTTTAGCTTGATTATTTTCTTTTTTAATTCTTTTTCATTAATTTCCATTCTATTCTGCATAATTTTCTTCCTTCTGCTTGTTTCAGGCTTAATTTGTTCTTTTTTCCCAGTGTCTTAAGGCGGAAGGTTAGGTAATGATTTGAGATTTATGTGCATTTTTAACATAGGTGTTTATAGCTACAATTTTGCCTCTAAGTACTGCATTAGTTGCATCCCATAAATTTTGGTGTACTGTGTCTTCACTTTCATTCTTCTCAAAATATTTTCTAATTTCCCTTGTGATTTCTTATTTGGCTAATTGGTTATCTAGGAATCTTGTCAATTTTCACATATTTGTGAATTCCTCAAATTTCTTTTTTTTTTTTTAACTGATTTCTAATCTCATTGTGGTGAGAGAGCATCCTTTGCATGATTTCGATACTTTAAAATTTATTGAGGCTTGTTTTATGATCTTTCATGGACAATGTTCCATGTGTACTTGAGAAAAGTACGCTTTCTGCTGCTGTTAGGAAAATGTGTTCTACAGATGGCCCTGGCTGGTGTGGGTCAGTGGATTGAGCACCAGCCTATGAACCGAAAGGTCGCCAGTTTGATTCCCAGTCAGGGCACAGGCCTAGACTGCAGGCCAGATACCCAGTTTGGGGCATGCAAGAGGCAACCCATCAATATATCTCTTGCACACTGATGTTTCTCTCCCTCTCTTTCTCCCTCCCTTCCTTTCTCTCTAAAATAAATAAATAAAACATATATTTTTAACATGTTCTATATAGCTACCAGGATCCCCAATCATTTGGCACCAGGGACTGGCTTCATGGAAGTCAAGCTGTTCACAGACCTGGGGAGGGTGTGAGGGGGGAGACAGGGGGTGGAGCTGAGGCGGTAACGCAAGCGAAGCCTCGCTCACGCACCTGCCGCTCACCTCCTGCTGTGCGGCCCGGCTCCTAACAGGCCCCAGACCCGTCCCGGTCCGCAGCCCAGGGACTGGGGACCCCTGCTCTGGATGTCTGCTAGGTCTCTTGAGCTCGTACTGTTGTTCAAGTCTTCTATTAACCAGTTGCTGTGCCCATTATTTTAAAAGGGTACGGCAGTCTCCACCTACTACTGGTAGGCAGCTAATAATTATTTAAGGACATTGTATCAGTTTCCTTTTGCCATCGTAACAATTCACCCCAGACCTGACGGCCTATAACAACAACAGGAATGCGTAACTCTGTCATTGTGGAGGGGAGGCATCTAAAACGGGAACGCGCGGCAGCATTTCTCAGAGAGGCTCCCAGAGAGCACCCTCTTCCCAGTCTGTCTCCTGGCGTCTCCTACAGCGCGCTCCTCCCCAACCCCACGGCGAAAGGAGGCGGGGAAAGCAATCTATTGCAGCTCCTGTGTCAAAGGTCCTGGCCAAAGGTCTCACCTAACAGGACATGCACCTCTACCTGGAATGTTGTCGCCCTATCTGCCAGTACCCCCAGGAACCTCTGAGGCGTGGGAAGGCCCCTGTCAGGCAGCAAGAGTCACACTCAGGATGGAATCGGGACCCATCACTACCTGCCAATGAAGCAGCAACATTCGCCAAGAAAGCAGCGATTTCACCTTGTCCTTGATGGTGAGAACCAAAGCCCCAAAGCATATCGTTTACATTTAAAGTCTACTGGGTAAGCATGAGCCAAGTCAAAGGCCATTTGGATGACTTGTGGTCACTGATGAAGAAAAGCTACCAAGAGCAGTACGCTTCGCAGACAGCCCGGTGGTGACAAATTACGCCACCACATCCCCTGTGCTCTTCCTACCAAAGGGCGCCCCTCCAAGTTCTTAGCAGCTCTGGGGTCCAGAAGCCCCAGAGACCCTGTTTTGCTTAATCATCACACACAGTGACAAATTTTAAGATTTCTACTGAAAATAAATGCATCATTTAAAAAAGCTCTTAAATTAACATTTTAAGTGTAATTCACACAGGATGGAATTGCAGATCCTTGATGAAGTTAGTTACCTTAATTAAGAAAAGGACACAGCTGGGGTTCTTCTCCCCACCCCTCCCCCACCCCACCTTCCATGCTGATGTGGCCGCAAGGGTTCCTTCCTTGGCCCTTTCTATCTGGATTGTACCCACTCTCCCTGCGGGAGTCTCGTCCTTGACCATGGCTTCAAGCACAAGGCAACGCATTTTCAGTGAGAGCAGACACCTAGTAACACCACATACGGCTCTCAACTGCGTAACTCAGACACTTTCACCCTACACTGTTCTGCATCCCAAGTGAGCTTTCTAAACTACACCGCTGACCGTGTCATGTCCCTGCACTGAGCTCTCTGGCTGTGCCCCAGAACCTTAAAATACATTTGCACGCCTCAGCCACCCACAGGCCCTGCCCTCACCCCTCCCCTGAGCCCCATCTGTCAATACAGTCCGGCTTTCACCTTATATTCACACAGACTGACAGAGGTGCTCTCACTCATTCATTCAACAAGCACCGAGTGCCTGCTGTGTGTCAGGCGCTGTTCTGGGCACGGGCAGTCCAGCAGGGAGTGAAAGCCCAGGTCTCAGCAGCCTGGAGTCTGGTTATACGAGGTCCGTCTGGAAGAATTCCAGCCACTGTTAATATAACGAGAATGGTTTGTGTGGCACTGATGGAACCTGGCAGCCAAGGAGAGGGGACTGGAAGGCACATGTGTGAACAATGGCGACTTCACTGTACTGGTCAGTGGGAGTGATGGATGCCAGTTGGTGAGTATGTGTACTGTGTGGTCACTGCATTCAAAATGACTGAGTGAGTATAGCAATGAATCTGTATTAAATTTTGTGTGAAGCATGAATACTCCTCCACAGAAACTATTCCGATGACTCAGAAGGCCGCAGTTATGGGCAACTGGTGATTGGCAGCTTTACCACTGGTGATTGGCAGCTTTACCACAACAATGCTCCCGCTCATGTATCATGTCTCCTGCAGAGTTTTTTGGCAAAACATCAAATCACCCAGGTGACTCAGCCCCACTACAGTCCAGATTTGGTGCCCTGCGACTTCCGGCTTTTCCCAAAACTAAAATCACCTTTGACAGGGAAGAGATTTCACAACATCAATGAGATTCAGGAACTAGGACAGGGAAGCTCATGGCAACTGTGAGAACAGTGTGAGGTCCCAAGGTGCCTATTTTGAAGGGGACTGAGGAGTCCATTGTCCTATGTACCATGTTTCTTGTATCTTCTTCAATAAATGTCTCTCTTTTTCATAGTATGTGATTGGGTACTTTCTGGACAGACCTCATATACAATCTCATATATCTTCACAGAAGTCTGGGAGGTAGGGAGTATCTTGTCTATTTTAACAAACTAAAAGCATGCGCATTCAGAGTGGTGAAGGTATGTGCCCAAATCCAAACATTTTTCCACAGCAGAGAGAGACTTCCCAGGGTCCGAGCCCCAGACCCATGGGCCCAGGGTACCCGTGCCTCGCACACCTGCCTAAGAAATGGCAACCTCTCCTCCAAATCAGTAGCTGGCCACTCAAGTAAAAGAAAAACACCCCTTTCACATCTTCCTTCACCAAAGCCTCCTGAGATAATGGATGCCCTGCCATAATCCTCCGAGAAGAAACAGAGACCAAGGTACCCTCCCTCCCATAAATACTCCCTGAAGGACGGCCACATCCGGGCACTGGGCGGATTCTGGGGGAGAAGCCAAGGAGAAGCGGCCAGGCCAGATGCCCTGACAGCAAGGAACTTGGACTCCAGGGGGAGAAATTGCTCCAGACCAATCACTGTCACCTCGAGTGCGACCCATGCGCTGACAGATGCCAAGAGGAGGGACTGTGGTGCTGGGGATACACAGAGGGAAGGGGCACACACCATTGCCAGGAGAGCCCACCAGGCTGCAGAGGTGTCCGCGGTTTCATATGGGGACAGAGACTCCGGGAAGTCACCCAACTCATGTCACAGCACGGGTCTGTCTCACTCTGCAGCCCAGGGTGTCGCTGCAGCCACACACAGGTCCCTCCTCTGGGGACAAAGCGGAGCTCAGGCTGGGCCATGATGCATCATGCCCTTGTCTTTCTTTCAACACTTACCCCCCGGCACCACAAATGGCTTTTCACTTGGCCACTTCCCCACGGAGCTGAGCCCCCCTGAAGCAGGAACGAAGAGCCTACAACCCCGCTCGGGGCCCAGCAATCCGCCTCAGCCAGGAATGCGATCCCCCGTGGGGACTGAGCACGCCACAGGCCAGCGCGAAGCCCTGGGGGAGCGCACACCCACCCGGCCTTCTCCTAACGTCCTTGAGGGAAGTCTGCCCAGAGAATTCCTGAGTGGGTCTCCACGGCAGTAGTCCGACCAGCAGACTCCGCTCCTCCTGCACCACGGCCCTGGCTCCCCGAGCCTAAAGGTACTTCCCGCTCTGCACCCTTTCTCAGGAGCGAGCAGCTGCCCTGACAAAGGCTGGGGAGCCACAGACTCACGTGTAGCTTTTTAAATAAATGCTGCAGCCCGAGCGCACACTGCCTGTGTCCACACATGCTCAGGGGACCACACCAGCCTCACCCCATCGCATGCCACCTGCGGCTGCTTAGTTTGCTACAGTAGCATCGTAGACTAGAAGGCACAGCCCAAAAAATATTTCCTAGTTGGCCTTTCACAGAAAAGGTGTGCTGGCCCCGGGCTTAGAGCCGCGCACTGAACAGTGGCCACACACCACAGACACACGGCCATCTCCCGGCTCCATCCGGAGAAAGGGTCTAAAGACAGGACCCCGCCACCCAGACGCGCTTCCTGAGCCGGTCCACGCTGAACAAGCCAGGGGCCCGGCAGAAACAGCTGGCTCCAGGGCTGGGCAGCCAAGGGCAGATGAGCCAGGGGCAAAACGCTGTCAGAAATTGGAAAAAAAAAAAAAAACTCAAAAATGTATGGGATGAGCCTGTCAACAGGACCCAGGAGCCAGGGGAAAGGGCTCCCAATGGCCAAATCTAGTACCACTTAAGCATCAACACGTAATAAAGAGTTAGAGCATCATAACCAGTTGAATTAAAGAAGAACCCCTGAACTTATGCAGACAGAGGGAGGGCGAGAGGGGGCAAAAGTGAAAATGTCTCCTCTCAGTAGAGTGTCAGCCAAGAGATGTTGATGCAATGGCTGCCTTGTTACGACCACCACAGTAACACTTCGTCAGGCCAGACCCGGTAATGGGAACTGGAACTGGCGAGGAAGAGTGTAATGAGGAACAAAGGATGTGCCTGGTCTCAACCTATCTGCCCACAAAAGCAGCGATCGGTCACTTCGCAGTGGAGATAACCATGCCCCCTAACGAAGGGGTGGAGCTGGACGTCACCACCACTCCAACGGGGTCACCTGACACAGAGGCGGTCCCCCCGACGGGGCACTGAGGAGGGCACCCCACCTCAGCACAGTTCCTGCCCGAAGAGAGGAGAACGTGAACCTGACCTCAGGGGAACACGGACAACCCCGACTCAGAGACAGTCTATAAAAGAGCAGCCTGTGCAGCATCCAAAGACGCACGCGTGGAAGGCACAGGGCCACACAGCCCGTTTTCTGAACGAAGACACTGACGGCACCCGACAACCAAGTGTGGGTGTGGATCCTGTAAAACCCAAGCTGGGCCAGGGGCCAGGGTTAGCATGTGGGCTGCGGCGCAGGGAGCAGACCCCACGAACCCTCTCATTGTGCTGTACCTGCAGTTACACAAGAGAAGGCCCCCGTTCTTGGGCAAGTTACACCTAAGTGTTCAGGGGGACAGGGAGGAAACACACCCGCCTCACTCCCAAGTGAGCCACGGAAACACACACACACAGAATGGTAAAGCAAACGCGGGAAAATACTAACCATCGGCGAGTCCAACAAACGGGTGCACAGAGTTCCTAGCACTGTCCTTCTAAGGCTTCTATAAGCTTACGGCTTTTCCAAATAAGTGTTTGAATTCCAGGAAGAAGAAGTCAAGGTCTTAAAAGTGGGAGCGGGGAGGGAAGGAGAAGGCAGATAAATGACTGCAGTCCACCGTGACAAGCAGGACTGTGAAGAAGTTCTAGAAGCATGTGGGAGACTGGAATTAACACTGTGGAGGGGTCGGCAGTGAGACCCCCCTGCCTGGCCCTTCCCCTGCCGGCCGGGGTTTCTGCATCCAGCGGCCTCCTCGCTGGACAAGACTCACAACAGCCCGTCTTGGTCCTGAGAGGAGCCAGGGCGGTTCTGAGCCCCGACAACCTCAATGCATCCTTCGACCACAGCACCTCACACACTCTTACAGGTGTCCTCACGGCGTGGTTACCCCCCGACCAGGTCACAGATCCCCGGATAAAAGTGATGATGGAAACCACAATGTCAGCGACAACAGAGGTGGCAGCAACTACTTACCTGTCCTGCCGCGTGCCAGGCACGACACTAAGTAACTCTTCCCCCAACTCGTTTAAGCTCCGCAAAAACTCAAGGGGCTTTCTTTCGTCTTAACCGCCATGTTGCGGAGATGGAAACCAAGGCTGAGAGGGGCTCCCGCGCCCAAGGGGCCGCGCTGAGACGTGAACTCAGGTCTGTCTGACTTCCAAGTGTGTCTTCAGCTCCGCCTCGCAGCCAGTGGCCAGTCTGATCTCAGAATCCCCTCTCGGCCGCTGCGGCTTGCTCGTATAGGGAAACCAAAGGGAGAGGGCCTTTCCTTAGTGTTTTTCTTCTGTTTGTGTTTGCTGAGGACCCCCAAACTGAAGACAAGGGGTGGAGGAGGCACAGGGTGGTGGGGGAAAGCCCACCCCAAAAAACATTAGCAACGAGTAAGAAATACCCTGCACTGACGTATGAAATTCAGACATGAAAGAGAACACGTGAGGAGGAGAAATGGAACTGTGTAATAAAACCTCCTATGAGCTATAACAAGTGTATTCTGTATGATAAAAACGTAAAGTAAAAGTAAACAAACGTATATCACACGGATATAAAAGGCAAAAACTATGGAGTTAAACGGAACAAACATAAGTCGCTGTCATTTCACCCCAATGACAACCTGGGAGGCGGCTTGCTGTCACCTGCGGATAAGGAACCAAGGCTCAGAGGGGAGTGGCCCAAAACACACAGTTCAACTTGGCAGTGCAGACAGCTCCGCCCCAGACCATGATGGAGTAAGTGAGCAGAAGGAAGGACACCCCGGTGTAAGTTCCCAGAGCGCTGCGAACGCGATCCGGCCCTCGGCTCTGCTCACACAACTACAGGTGTCATCATGGCTTGGTCCGAAGTATCCCCAGGGCCAGTGCCCGGTGCTGGCCAAGTCCCTCAGCCCACGCGAGTCCCGCCACAACGGAAAGCAGGAGGAAGCAGGAGGCTCCCCACCGGCTTTTGTCACGTCCCTTGGCTTCCCTGCACAAACCAAAGCATCTCACTCACACACACCCATGCAAACAGCTGCTGGGACTGTCATTTTCCTCCATGAAACGGGCAGATTCCAGCGGCCAGCAGACGTCCGTCAGACATCCTAGCACTTTCCTGGGGGAATGCTTTTCAGGCGGATGCTTTCTGGGCATTTTCCCTTTAGGGCACAGTAAGCCCCCAGGGCTGTGCACCGGCACCTGCATGCACCCCGCTCTCCATCTGCAGAGCGAGAACGACAGAGCCCCGTCCTGGGCCTGAAGGAAGGGAGACCAGCGGGGACTCTCTGCAAACACCTGGCAGACCGCAGGTCTCCGAGGGCATCACAACGAGGAAAGGTCGTCACCCCACCGAGAACGTCCGTCCGAGGCCTCGCAAGCTCGCGGAGGGGTCCAGGCTGACGGGCTCCGGGGCCGCAGCGACCAGGTGGCCCGAGAGGGCGACCTCGCTGCGCAGAGCGCCATCTAGTGGGAGACGAGCAGCGCACGGGCGGCGACCGCACGGAGGCAGATGAACAAGGGGAAACGCCGCGATGACACTGCCCCGTCCCCCTCCATCCTGATTTCTCCGTGGCAGCCTGAGCCAGCAGAGACCCCACATGCACGACGTAGCTCACCAAGAGAGATCGGAACGGGTGCTCCTGCGTGCGCGTGCTCTTTATCACGCCAGGGAAGAGCGACCCCAACATGCCAGCAATACCTTTACAGCCCCTAAAATAGCGGGGCTGATGGGTGAAGAACTACGGAAATTTACAGCTCGCCGGAGCAGAGGATGCAGAGGAAGATCCCCCGCGCTTGCGGAGAGATGCTGCTGAGCGTCCAGCCATGGCTGAGATGTGCAGCCACGAACCTGGGCTTGGAAGCTCCGGGGGCTCGTTTCAGCTCCAGGCGCTGCACACGTGAACAGCTCCGTGAAAACCCGCGGGGCTGCCGCCGACTCTGCCCACGCTATTAATGAGAGACGCTCCCTGCAGAATGGGCTTCTCCGTCCATACTTCCAGGACTGGAAAACCAAAATCATCCTAATAACATCAAATTACCCAAAGAAATGAAGCCATATGCTTTAGGTATTAAACTATCATGATGCACTTTATGTCTGGAAAGTAACTCGGGCTATTTTGTAAAAAGTGCAGTTAGTGTTTCTTAAGCACCTACTGTGCACTCAACTCTGTACATGTGTCTAAAACAGCTCTACAATGGAGGTGTAAGGTCCCCGATTATACAGCTGGAGAAACTGAGGCTCCAAGAAATGAACTTGTATAGGGTTACTGACCAGAAGGTTGTCACCCCACATGACACATGGCCCTTTCTGTGCCACTCTGCCCTTGTTAAGGAAGGCTGCCTCCCATGTAAACGCCATCCACCAGAGCCAGGCCGCCACAGGTCACCAAATCCCTGCTGGTCACACCACTGCCTGCGCCCTCTGGGTGGTATCAGTCTGCCCCGCTCACAGGTCACCCGTCCAAGACCGTAACAGAGAATTTCCCAAAGAAGTCAAGCATGAGAATCCAGCCACAGCGAGGGCTCCGCCTCCACTTGCTGCCCACAGGTAAGCTGTAGAGTGTTCTGGAAGCGGCCGGATACGAATCTGAACTGCAGGTTACCGCTTAAGAGCTGTCTGACCTTAGGCAAAGTATTTGACCGTCCTGCCCTGGGTTTCCTCATCTGTAAGATACGGTAAAATGATTTGCTCTTTTAAAACTATTGCAAAAATTAAGTGAAATACTGTACATGAAGCCTCTAACCCAGAAAAAAAGTTCTTGATAAACATTAATCACTATTACAGCAACTGCAAGTTTATTCAAACAACCCCCACTTCAGAGAGCAAACACCACTGTCTGTGGGAGTCTGTTCTTGTAAGTGCCTGACACACTTTGTTTCTTTTCTGAGCCTATTTTTAGAAGACGGAGAGTTTCTAAACATACCATAAACTGACTATAAATCCCGGATATCATGCTCTCAATCGTTTCTGTGACAACCAGAGCATTAAAATACCAGGAGCCCTGCACCTCCGAGAGGTTCCTTCAAGAGAGACAGACCTTTATCACGTATTAACTTGCTAGGCAGCAAGTATTCCTATGTCCCCCCTGACCATGGACACACACATAATTAAAACCCCTACCATGAACGCTTGCTCATGCCTGAAACGGGTAACGGGAGAGCATAGGAGAAAGGAGAGCCTGCCTTCTGGTAAAACAGATTTTCGGGAACCTCTTTTAACAATTCATCCTCACCCATGGAAATTCCTCACTGGCTTCTACTATAACGCAACTTTTACTCAGCAACCAACGGCAAGGTCAAGTTCGGTCCTTTTACCTCTTTTCTTAGCTTAGCTTATCAAAACGCTGCAGACTTGCGTTACAATTTCAGCCCGATTACTTTAAGCTGCGCACCCGGACTAGGAGGGGCCCTTTAAGTTCCTGAGTCTTGGATGCCTCATTGGAGGAAAGCCCCTACCTTGCAGGTCACGCAGGGAGCATAAATAAGGCACCGGACACACCTGGCCCAGAGGGGCCCCCAATCTGGCAGCTCCTGTTATAATTACCCCCGATCCTAAGGAGCACGGGGCTTCTACTCAACTGGAGAAAAACGTAACCCACTCCAACTCCGCCTTGGGAGGAAGGCGACACAGGCAAGAGGGCCCTGTGACGCCCAAGTGGCTGCAGGCATCAGATCTGCTCTCTCAGTTGCTCCTCTACTGGGGTGTCTGCCTGGCATCCGACTGCTCCTGCAGGTAAGAAGCCTTACCTGGCACGTGACAGAGGCCTCCAAGTTCACTGTTTTGACCTGTCGTGAGAAATCTCATTAGGAGTTTGAGGAAGGAGAGCTAATTGCATTAGAGTGCACTGGCTAAATGAGCTCCTCCATAAAGAATAAAAATAAACACCGGATTCGAAGGAGACCTGCCACCTCTTCTCACTGCCCCGGGGAAGGAGCCCACGTCTGCATGGGGGTGGGGGCTCTCCAGCTGGGGGTGTGGCAGCTCACTGAGGACCTGCTTTCACTTGTGTTTGGGAGCCATGGAGACTCCCTCCCTCCCCTCTACTCAGGTGCTCTAACTTCCAAATGAGCAAAGCTCTTTCTTGACTGTTGAACTGCCAAATAAACTAATCTTCTTCCTTTATGATACTTACAACACTGCGCTGAGAGGAAGGCGGGTGTGGACGACTGGAGTCGAAAGGACCATGGACCAAGAATGAGGGGAGGTGCTGAAGACACAGTGACCCAAAGCCAGGGGAAGCCCACACCCTCCCAGGAAAGACCAGAGACCGCGGGAGTGAGCGAAGCACCGGCCACTAGGGGGGGACCAGGAAATGGGCGATCTAACCCTTCTGGGTCCCTCAGGGTGGAAATTTGAAGGGCAGAGTAGGAAAATGGTGCTCTATGACTTATCTTTCGATTCTAGCACAGGTGAGAGAGAGCAAACAGCTCACCAGAGACCCGGGTTTTCCTCTCTGTCTGTCTTTTACTGTCCCATCGTAGCATGACCTTGATCTCTCCAAGGTCAGCATGATACGCTGAAAAAACAACAGGCTTGGAGAACAAAGCTTGAACCCCCAGACATTTTCTAAGGATGTCACTCCAGGTAAGTCACTTTAGCTTTTGGCATCTCGGCTTCCACAACTGACAAATTGGGTTAATAACCTTGACATCTCTGGGCTGTTACCAGCATGGATGATACACGCATGATCGGGCACTGAGAAGTGGCTGGAAAATGTCCCTAGGCTGACTTAGTTTCACCTAGGCCACCTAGTCACTAAATATTACAGAAAGATATAGTTGAATGACTAGTAAGACATTCCTCAGGACAGAAAGGGGGTCTATAAACTTCAACTTGCTCTCGAATCAATGCCCACGTGCACAGAAGTTTCTGCGCACAAGTTTCTGCAGAGCCAAGACCGCGTCTTTCCCTCTGCCGCCAGAGTCTCAAAAGACTTGTTACTGAAGTCCAGATACTGAGACACTGTTCCTCACAATCACTGCTCACTGTGAATTCAGAAATGGATTCTCTAAAAATGTGAATCCGCACATCCATTCCCGATACACCTAAAAACTAAAGAACCACTTCCTCCTCCGGATGAAACAGAGTCTCACACCATCGCATGAAAGTGCCCCACCTAAATATCATTCTGCAATTTTCTCTCTCATTCTTCTCTCCTCCTTTACATATCGAATGACATTTAGGCAAATCGCAAATATTTCCCACAGGGGTCCGCAAACAGTAAGCTTTAACCATTGGGCTTTGCTAAGCAGAGATGCACACAAGGCCAAGCGATGACCCACCCTTTATATGCTGCTTCCCCTCACATATATATCCTGAGTAATACTGAGCCCTAATATTAGAGAAATCAATGCAATCAAAATGTTTATGTTCAAACACTGACAAAGAACTCTATCAATCAGGACACATGGAGACCACCTTAATTTTGACCCCTCTCTTCCACTTTCTCTTGTAACAGACCACTAAATAGAACTTGGCAGTGAACCCGCCACCAATCCATATATTATATCCGATAATTAAAAATACAGGGTTATGTAATCTTATTTAATGGTTACTGGGCTTGTATTGAAAACCATCCAAAGCCATGCCAAGTGCTGGATTAAATTATAATGCGTAAGACATTTCAGAAGAGGGTTTTAGCAGGAGTCAGCACATCCCCTACTAGCAAATGTAATATAAAATATGGAGCAGTACTTTCATCTCCAATTAACCTCCTTGGCAAGAAGCTACAATGTCAATTCACTCTAGAGGCGCCTGTGTATATGGGGTCCGGGGTGGGGGTGCGGAGGGTGGAGAATAGCAAAGGCTATTTTCTTTGATTTGGTTTTACATCAAGTAAACATTTCTCATTACTTCTGGTAAAAAAAAAAAAAAAATTCAATATTTGGGGGTTGGGAGGAAGGACAGCCAGTTATCCTGAGAAAATAAAAATAAAAGTCAGTCCCTAGGGCCCATCCTAAAACACGAGCCAGGAAAAAGTGTACAACCCAGCCTATATCAGCTCAGGAGCCTGTATATTGATGTCCTCCCGGCTCAAGTTTTTATTCAAAGATTATCAGAAAGAAATTCAGCTAGAAAGTTGATCAACGTTAACAAAGCCTTAATTTTTTAGAAGTGATGACACCTCATTTATAAACTGTCGCGTTATCATAACGTGCTGGTTACTGGAGTAACACAGCGGTGGGGGGAGGGGGCGCTGAATTCCCCAGTGCCTCTTGGCCTGAGCACTGAAACCCTGCCGGATACGTCTCTCGCCAGCGTTTGCTTCTTCAAAGCAGAACCACTAGATGAATACAGAAAGAAACACTTTTTGGGAAATCAAGATGAGTCACCTGGAAGCAAGCGTATTAATTGTATCAATTTCTGCAGGAGTTTAAATTAGCATGTGCAAGGATCTGGTTCCCTCTTTGGGGGCGGGGGGCAACGTAGGTGACAAGTGACCTAAGAGACAGAAGACATGAGCTCAAATGAAATCCACCTCCGTTGCCCACAAGCTCCTGGAGTGGGGTCCTCAGCTCCCCCCCCCCCTAGAAAATGGAGATACCAGCATCAGCCCCCCAAGGGTGCAAGTATCAGGACTGAGCAAGACAGCTGGGGTCCTTAAGGCCCCTGGAGACTTGAGAGGACCACTCAAACATAAGGTGGTGTCAGCCGCCGGAGATGTTCCCCGTGAAACAGGTCTATTAATGCGCGCCCGACGGCACTAAGATGAAAAATTTGTGTTGCAGACCTATCATCGCGGGACGAGTTAGCGCCGGCATTCCGACTCCAGGATCAGATTCTGAACCACCTCTGAAACAATAGTTTCCTCTAGAGAAAATTAGTCAGAAACACAGCTACGTAAGAATAAAAATGCTCCCCTCTAGCCAATAACAAGATGATTATCCGATTCAAAATCAAAGCTTCCTAATAACCATTCCAATTCAGACTTAAGACGTTTTTAGAAAGGCACTTGTAATTTCGGAGTTACATAACAGCATAATTAATATTTTAAATGACAGGGCTTTGCATTCTGGATATCAGCCCGTGATTTAAAGGAAAAACCTTTTAGTCTGAAGTAGTCTAAATTAACAGTAATAAGAGCATATGAGTAGCTATTTTCTTCCTTCACATAACTGTTCAAGGTGAGAAAGGTGCTTCGTACAAGAATTACATTTTTAATGGAAAATTAAGGTAATCGGGTTTGACATTTAAAAAAAAAAGCGCACTAAATGGCAACATTGTCCAATACTTGTTTCAAGTAACTGGAAGCCATTAGCACTGTAGAAACAGAAACCAAAAGAGCTCTGAGTGTAAGTATGAGCAGCCCCGTGTGTGGCAACAGGGCACAGAAAAATAATTCTGACTTTTAAAATAACTCATTAAATTTTTGGTTACATTGTTTCCTCGACTGAGCACACCATCGCTTTGGTTCAGCTCCCCTAGTCAGAAAAAGTCACTTGATTCCACAGTCCAGAACACTTCTACCACGGATCCCAGACGATGTGCAAAGAAATCTCTTTCACAGAAACGAGAGCCCAGTAGGCAACAAAAGACATGCAAACCATGAGGAGCCAGGAGTGCAAACCTAACTGGAGAACTGTTCAGAAGAGCACGGGAATCAAACTTTGATTCTTTTCCCCTAATTTAAGAATGCCTGCCTATGACTTTTTCGCATGCCCATTGGATTAAAGGAATCAAACTGAGCCCACAGTCATGACAACACGGGAAAAGCTCTGTAAACCGATGCCTGGTCAACAATTCAAATATGCTTCAGTCCTTGGGGACAGCCAGCCTCTCTCCACGCCGCTCCATCTGTCAACACACACTCCACGCTGAGGAACGGGCTGCGTTAGGCAAACACGGGAGGTCACTGTTTTAAAATGCAGACACCTATATACAAATAGAATATGTCTGCTCATCTTTCACTTTCAACAGCGAAAGAGCCCCGGCCGGCATTGACACCAGCAAACCAGCTCTGTCTCGGGAACTACCGACCGTCCCTGGAGAGTGATCCACGCAAAAGGTGACACCTGGCCAGATAACGCTTCTGCCGTCACCCGGAGGAAACGCAGACCGGGGGCCCCCAAGTCCATCTCATCTGAAGCACAGGTGCCTGACGACACCGGAGGAGGAGAGAGAACTGCTCCGGGAAGGAAGACTTCATTTACCTTCCATCCCAGAAGAGTCCTCGGGACGCTGGAGGAGCGAGCCAGGGAACGCCGTCCTGGGCGGGCCGCTTCTGTCAGCCCCTGCACCCCTTCGCTGTGCCTCCCAGGACTGCTCGCACCCCGAGTTAGCTAGAGGAGGGCTAAAATGGCACCGGCAGCTAAGGCGCCTTGGCCGGCGATCTGAGCCAGCCACCGAGGAGGGCCCCCTACCCAGCCCTTCCCAATACGAGGACGGGAGAGCCGAGGGGGGCTCTTGCGCCACCGCTTCTCCCTCCTGCCCCCTCCGAGAGCCAGCCTCAAGCAGGGCTTGTCATGACTCGCTCACCCCAGGGAGGGCAGACTGCCCCCACCCAGAGCTGCCAGAGCCTAGACCTGGGAGAAAACCAGGGATCGGAGAGGAAACCGGGCTCGGCCGCCGGGACCAACGGGTCCTTCTCCAGCACGCTCGGGGTCCGCCCCCAACCCTCCCCCAAGGTCCTCAAACTTCGCTAACAATCCAGGCACCTGTCCCCTTCACCTCTTCTGCGTCTGATCCCCTCCAGCCCTTCCATTTTCCTCCAGCCGCTTCTCCGGTTCCTCGGGCAAAGCAGACCCCGCTAGTTCCCCGAGCCCCCCTCACTCGCCTCTTCCAATGACATAATCCAACCCCCGCCCCAGCAAGGCCCCCCGCTGTTCTCCGCCCCCCCCCAGAAGTTTCCCCTGGGTATCCTCCTCGTCCCCAAGAATCGCCTTCAAGTCTCATCCGAGCGCCCAGCCTTTCGCTCCTTCCCACGTCTCCCAAATGCACACCGCGGGCTTCCCCCAGGTGTCCCACATTCTCCCAGGTGCCCACCCGCCTGCCCCCAGATTGCCGCCTGGGCACCCCCGGCCCTCCGAGGTCTCTTTCCTGCCAGCCCCCACGCCCCTGCCTCCCTACTCGGGCGCGACCCTGCCCTGGCCCCGAGCCCCCCGCCCCCGGCCCGGGCCCCCAGGGCCGGCGCGCGCGCCCTCACCTTGGTTCACCAGCCGCAGGGCGTGCGTGAAGGAGGGGTCCAGGGAGTCCTTCTCCGCCATCAGCTCGGGCAGGTACTTCTCCTCCATGCTCGCCGGCCGCCCGGGCCCGGGACGCGGACTCGAGGCGGGCGGGCAGGAACGGCCCCGCAAACCCCGACCGCGCCGCGGAACCCGGGCCGGACGCCGCGGCCGAGCCAAGCCGGGCAGCCCGGGTCCCCGGGGGGTGACCGCCCGCCGAGTGCTCCGCGCTCCCGCACCGGGCGCAGGGGGAGCAGGCGCGGGCGGCGCGCTCGGCGAGCCTCAGGCAGTCCCGGGCGAGCCCCGCTCCACCGCGACCCGCACGCCGCGCACAGCCCGGCGCTCTCTGAGCCGCGGCACCCAGCGCCCGGCCCCGCCCCCCGCCGGCCCCGCCCAGCTCCCGGCCCCGCCCCCGCCAGCCCCGCACGCCGCGCCTGCGCGTTGTGCCCCCGCCCCGCGCCCCGCGCCCCGGGTGGGGCCGCTCGGGCCGAGCTGCCGGCCCGCTAGGGGAGGGTGTCCGGGGCGCCGTCCGCGGGCCCCGCGCTCCACTCCAGCCCTGGGGGCGCCCCGCGCCATCACAGCATCGCCGATCAGCCGAGGCCCAGAGAGGGCAAGCGGCTGGCCCAAGGTCACCCAGCGAGCAACCCCGGGGCCAGGCCGGGGGTGAGGACGGGGAGCGGGGCTCGGGGTCGCCCCAGCGCGCCCCGAGGAAAGGGCACCGGGCGCGCCTCCTTGCTCTTGAAGGCCCCCGGGACTTGCCTAACTTATTCCGCTTTGCTGTCCCCTCCCATTTTTAAGGAAATAACGTGGGCGCCCTGTCCCCTGAGCGCCCACCCCCAGACCCGAGGTGCGGAGGTCGATTACATAAAAGCGCGCGCCCTTCAGGGCGTCTCCGTCGTCCCCAGCTGCCACCGGCCCGGCTGTCGTTCTCTTCGCCCATAAGGCGGCGGTGGGGCCTGGGTGCGGAGGAGGGAGCCGTGCTGGTGCCGGTCCCCTGGGCGGGGAGAGTCCCCCGGGTGCACAAGGGTGCTGATGTCCTCTGCCCTCCCTCACCAAGCCTCCCCAGGCCGTTTTCAGATTTCTCAAGCCTGCGGAGTAACACTCCCGCAGCAGGCCGAGGACTCGCGTCTGTCCCGCCTTGTCCCGACAACTCCCCAAATCATGTCCTGGCCTCAGTGTCGTCTTCCCTCCACCCCCTTCCAAGACGCCCGCCCTCGCCTCCTGCAAAGCGTGTCACTTGTGTCTGCCCCGGTGCTGGGCAGCCCTCAGGGGCGGTCGTAACTGTTTTCATCCGACGTGGGGCCCCTCGTGGGCAGGGCTCAGTTTTGCTTCGAGGGGAGCTGCCTGGGGCTGAGTCTTCCTCCCTGTCCGCCAGGCCACCCGCTGCGCTCAGGGTGCAGCCAGAGACGGCAGGTGCTGAGCGTGGAAAACAGGGCGCTCCAAGCCGCTCTGAGCCCCAGCCCCCAGGGCCCAGCTGTCTCCTCTCTCTGACACCCGGTCCCCTGCACCACCCCTAGACTGCCAGGCTCCCACCGCAGGGGCCGTTTCAGAGTCCCCAGTAAGACTTTTCTCTCTGTCTCTCTTTAGTCTGAACTTGCAAGAGGCCTGGATGTGGAACGAGGGCTCTGCTGCTCAGCTCGCCGAGTACCTGGGGAAGTCGCCTCCCTGCGCCTCACCTTCCTCCTCTGAGAAGCGGGGATGATGATAGAACCTCCTTCATAATGGGGTCGTGAAGACTGAACATGCCAACTCATAATGAGATCCTCCGATGAGTCTCCAGCACCGAGGACAAGCCTGCTGGTCTTTGTTGTTGTTTTTTCCCTGCATAGTTTTTTCTCTCCAGGTCCCCTGAACCGCTCCCTCCCCTCAGCTCTGCTCCCACCCTGCGGGGTCCTCACCGCTGGACAGTCTGAATCACCCACTTACCAAAGGGGAGACCGAGGCTCGGAGCAGTTTGAGATTCTGCCTGAGTCCCACCGCCGCCAGTAAGGGGTCCCATGCCCAGGGTCCCCACAGCCCTCTCTCCCTTGCTCCCTGCCCTGCCCTGCCCTCCCCGGTAGCAGTCTGTGACACTCCTAACTGGCTCCGTCCCTCCCTCCCACATCTGAACAGTTGGCAGAGACATCTCGCCAGCAGCTGGTGGGGAGGGCTGTGCACCAGGAAGCCAACATCAAGGGCACTGAATCTTCTGCTCTGACCCTCCTTCCCACAGAACCTTCCAAGAGGGCAGGTGCCCAGCACCACGAGCGCCCACGTGGGGTCCTCCGGGAGGAAGGAGATGGATGTCTCTATGAGGTGCTCAGGACTTTGTCGCCACCCACCAACCTGGCTGAGCGCTGGCTGCAGAGGCTCCCCCAGACCTTACTGCAGACTCTGCTGGTGTTCGTCAGGTGGCCGTTCTGGGGTCCCTAGCGCTCCAATCCCCTTGAAGATGAGAAAATCAGATTGGGGAAACCTCGAGTTCCTGCAAGCAGCAGGTGTCCAAGTCTGGTCTCCTGACTCCCAGGCTGGGGGTCTCCCCAGCTCCACACCAGTATCCACAGAGCACAGATCGCGTGCAGGGCCCACTCAGGGACAAAACAGACTTCTCCAAAGCCACTTCAGCCCAGAGTTACTTACTCCATCTATGTGGTTTGCACCCCTGGACTGGAGGCCCTGAGCTGCAATAAGAAACTGGCTGCCTTTTCTTTTCAGATCCACAGATTCAACTCTCAGCCTGGAAACAGGAAGTGCTGCCCAAACCAGCCTCACGCAGGGTCACTGGTCCCTCAGGAACCGCGGCGCAGTCCCCGCAGGCCCCTGCAGTCCCCACCGAGCACCACCTTGGCCCATGTGTGTAGAGGGCCCTTAGGACCCTAACTGCAGTAGGCCAGACCCAGCATCATCTGAGGATACACATGGGGGGGGGGGGGGCGGGGGCGGGTCCCTGAGGCATTGTCGCATTTGTACCAGGTTGCTGCTTATACCACAAGCTTCCTCTTCCTTTTGTTTATAAAGGTGAGCCCCATCCCCCCCCACAAACAAAGAAAGTTGAGCCCTGTTCCAGGTTTCCCGTACTCTGCAGTGCCCAGGGTGGTGAAGTCCAAACCCAACTGTGCTGAGGCCAGAGAGGCTTCCATCTGGCCCCGCTCACCTGCTTACTTGGCCGATGTCTCTGAGAACGGGGAGCAGACCACCCCTGCTACCCGCCAGGGTTGTTGCAGGATTTCAAATGAAGCACTAACTTCATCCTAGGCCCTAAGGGACTGCCCTTAAAGCATTTGCTGCCCCCTGCCCCTCCTCTCTTCGTTAGCATTATTTGTGCTATTTTTCCTCCCACACTTAACCCACTGGGGTCCAGGCATCTGTGAACCCCTTCCCCCCATGGTGTCCTCAGAGCCTGCTCTCCTCCACGGCCCCTTGCTGGTGAGGTGGCCGGTTCCTGACAAGCACTCAGCAGCACTCACTCAAGTCCATTTCTCCCCAAAGGCAGTCTCCTAACAGCGCCGCTTCCCAGCTACCTGAGACCAATGAGTGTGTCACGGACCACAAGCACCCAAAGATGGCCCAGCCTCACCTGGAAACCAGTCATTCCGCGTCAGGGAGACGGACGCCAAGGAAGTATGATGGGAAAGACAACGCACAGAGAGAGTGTCCAGAACTGGGGCCCCGACGGAGGCCCCTGTGGTGTGTGAGCAGTTCTGTTCTGGCTCAGCAGTCGCTCATTTTTAGAGGGGAACGTTTAAGGAACCCCAAAGTAACCACGGGACAATTGCGCGCACACACACACACTCCACCCATGGCTAAGGCTGGATGAAATCAGCCCGTGCAGCGCCGTCGCTCACATGCCTGTGGACGGCTAGCCTGTCCCTGTACCCGCGCCCCCTACAAGTCTATCCCCTCCTCTCGCTGCGCGGGGATGGAGCCTCCAGGCCCCGAGGCTGCCTCTCTTCCTTCTCGGGGAAGGGAGCCGCGCTGGCACTGACGGCTAATAAAACCACAGATATTGCGCACGCGCCCCCTCGTGGCCACGTGTGGAAGTGCGTGCCCCCAAAAGTTCACGTTGAGCCAGGTTGATCCACTTGGGTTGGCCCTGGTCTCCCCCAAAAGGCAACCTCAAATGGGATTTTATCTCATTCCACGGAAGAGGATTGTGAAGTCCGATCTCCAGAGAAAGAGAGCAAAAAAGGTAGAGTGAAGAGTGGATTGTGAAGTCCAATCTCCAGAGAAAGAGAGCAAAAAAGGTAGAGAGTGAAGAAAAAGGGAAAAGAGAAGGAAAAATGGGATGGAGGGGGAAAAAGACAAAGAACAAAAGGAAGAGAAAGGAAAAAGACAAAGAATGGGAAGAGCGAGCAAGAGAATAAGGAAAGCTTGAAGGAGGACTGTTTCTCTATGCTCAGCCTTCTTCTGTTCCAAAAATAAACACTCAAGAAAGTAGCGGTGGAAAATGAGAACAGACACGCCCAGGGCCCGGAGGAGGGGGAGGGCGGGAGGGGCCAGGGACCCCACACTGACCCCATCCCTGCCTGGCTGGCTAATCCATCTCTATCTCCGAGCTTGTAAGAGGGCAGCTAACAGCAGCTGTTCTCCTCCTTTTATTGAGGGCTGATGCCAACAATGAAGATCTGCGGAGGAAACCCTGAAAAGTGCTCTGAGTTCCCAGACGTCACCACCATCAAAATGTGTTTTATTATTTCCCTGTATGCAGAGGCGGCCCCCGCATCCTCTGCTTTCTGGCCTGAAAGGCGATATGCGATGCTGGACCATCAAAGCCCTGGCTGCATTTCAGCAGGGCATCAAGTTATCACGACCCCAGGAGCTTTGTAAGACACTGTGATGTGTATGGCGCTGCTGGAATGTGAAACATGGTTCCCCCAGTAGGACAGAGATCCGCGTCCATTGCCTCACCCCGTTGTTCTTGTCAGTCTGCATAGAGACATAAAAAATAATTCCGTCCACGTCAGCAGCATACTTGACAGTGAAACCGCACATGTCTGAGTTTGGCAAAATGGTCAGAAGCAAAACATTTCTGCAAGTGTCAAGTTTCCCTTAGTGCCCAAACAGCTGCCCAGGGGGTGATGACATTTTCAGACTCCGTTGCCAGAGTAAACACGTCCAGGTCACATATAAAAATGCCAGCTTGTGTTTTGCTGGAGTTAAACAATGAGGAGGTAATTTAACAAAAACGGCTGTGGGAGACCATCAGCCCTAACGTTGAACTTGTGTGCTCGTGTATCTCGAGTTTCACAATGCAACATTTCTTCTCCAAACAAAAATGAGCTTTTGTTGGCGACCAGCCTGTGGTCTTGCTCAGTGCCTCTGTCAATTCCAGTCTTCGGGTTCTACATAACATGACGTTAGTCTTCCCACTCTCCAACACTCAGCACGACCCATCTGGCTTCATAGTGGGGCGGTCCATGACACCTCATCATGCCGCGCTTGCTGTTTATGGGGGCAGGACTAGGGCACTGGCTCTACCCAGGCGGCCTTGCTTGACTGGATCCAGCCTCAGATGGCAGCTGGCACGTGGGGGGAGCTCCAGCTTCCTGTCAGAACGCACGCACCCTGCAGATCCATTCTCGCCAGGTCTTCTGAGTCACACAGGCTGGTGGCAGGATGGCATTGCTGCAGCCACTTAGATGCACAAGCCATAGTGGTCTGTGCGTGGTTCTCCGTGATGTCACCCCGAGCCTGGAAGCGGAGGAGCCAGACACAGCCGTGAGCCTGCCTCTCACCTGCTGGCTGGTCTGGGCAAAGTCGCCTCTTCTGGCTTCTCTTTTCCCTTTTGTAAAACGAAGGCAGTGCCACAAATAGGTCCTTGAAGGCTCCATGAAATAAACGGGTGTACAGGGCGTAGTACAGAGCCTGGCACTCGGTGGGCACAGAATGGCACAGAATGAGTTGCAAGTGTGATTTTAAAAGAGGCAGGTGAAGCTCACTTTCATAAGACAGGGCGTTTAGCCCTATGTATCCAGAAGAGTATTTTACCAAGTAATCGATCATTTTGAAATATTAGTGAGATAATTGACATCCCTGTTCTTTTTATACTAAGTCTTTGAAATCCAATATGTGCTTTGTACCTAGCGCACAAATTAATGGTTAAAGTCAAATGGGGTCCTACAACAACTATAAAACTACAAAGTTGTGTTTAATGGGCGAACATCTTACACTGCTTCCATTTTTCCATTTAAACCAATTAGTTAAAATTAAAAACAACCATTAAAACCAGTTCTTGACTCGTGCGGGCCCGGTTACTGAGCTCTGTGGGGACCTGCCTCGCTGTGCCCATTTGGTGGGAGGCCGGGAGGCCCCGAGCCTTTGCTCCTCTGCGGAAGCTGTAGCCACAGTGGCTGAGGGCGGGGGTTCTGGAGACGGAACCTGCAGATTCAGATCCCAGCTCCCCCATTTTGAACCTTGAGTCCTTGGCCACAGTACTTGACCTTCTCATTGTCAGATTTCTCACTTACCACGTGAAGGGTTGAATGAGCTATCACAGAGAAGTGGTTAGAACAGTGGGGGGCACTTAGCAACGCCCTGTTACAAGCGCGGTGATACAGACCGTGTGCTCAGGAAGCTGAGTGAACTTCCATCCCTCCTGCAAAGGGAGCCCACGAGCAGATCAGCACCAGCGGGATGGACAGCTCCCTCCCCGGGCTCCCGGGAAGCAGAGCGGAAACTTCTTCTGTGGTCCCGTTAGCGTAGTAACAACAGAGGCGAGCGTTTCAAACAAAATCTCTGACAGGGCTCGTGAGTGGTGGCTCTCTGTCCTCAGGAAAAGGAAAATCAGCCAGAAAGCCACCAGTCTAAGCTTTTGCCCGAGAAACCCTGGGCTTAG
This sequence comes from Furipterus horrens, assembly GCF_987537825.1. Classification (NCBI taxonomy): domain Eukaryota; kingdom Metazoa; phylum Chordata; class Mammalia; order Chiroptera; family Furipteridae; genus Furipterus; species Furipterus horrens. Next base: position 3,897,760 of record NW_028327177.1, read on the forward strand.
ATCCGATATAGGGCTGCTTAGTGAAGGTCATAACCTCGGGAGCCAGCTCCTCTAGCTGTGTGACCTTGAGCTAGTCACCTAACAGCTCTGTGCCTCAGTTTTCTCACGTGTCAAACAGGAATGTCGTAGTACCTACATCACTGAGAGGTTATGAGGTTAGTTAATATTTGAAAGTGTTGAGAACAGGGTTAGGCACATAGTGGGTGCTTTAAATAGGTTTCATGAATGAAGAGAGCGTTCTCAGTTCTGTCAACAACTTTTGCCCAGTTGATTCCTTAGTGCTGGGCACTGGTCTCAGACACTGTTCTCCCATTGGGGGCTGGGAGCCAATCAAAACTGTGCTTGTCCGTGAAAAAGATAAAAACACCGACGCCAGCAAACCAAGAGGTCCATTCATTGACACAAGTCACTGAGCTCCACGGGTTCCCACTCGATAGCCTGAGAGTGATTTCATTTTTTTATCTTTTGGACAAAACAAAGCCCACTGATCCTTCCCAACCACCCACAACAGAGGTGACTAGCAGGCTGGAAATGGAATCCTTCCTCCTTCCTTTACTGGCTTGTATGTATGACTGGGTTCAGTCCTGTCACCTTTCCTTGAGCCTCCATTTTCTCATCTGTGAAATGGGCATAGTGACTTCTGTGACAAACATGCCTTCAGGCACGAAGCAGTTATGTAGCAAATGAAAGTGGTTTCCTTCTACTTTTTGTCTTTGGAAGTCCACACACATCGAGGAAGTCTGGGAGGCAACTGGTCTGGGAGACTGGATTTCACAGATGACCTCAGTTAATTAGATGAGAATGAATTTGAAAACAAGTGTACAGCAGGGTTTGTCTTTTTTTTCCCAAGTAATGCACAGTGATGCTTCTTGCTGGTGCTAACTTCAAAAAGGCTTTGTTGTTTTTCTGTGGACAAAAGAAGGGCTCTCACTCAACAGTGGGAAGAGCAGAGATTTTGGAACCCAGCTTTCCAGTTCCAAGAGATGTGACAGCCTTTAGCCGGTGACTAAACTTTTCTTATCTTTTTAGCATTAAAAGGTCTCCTAATGTCTGAAGAGTTAAGACCACTGACTTAACTTTTCTAAGCCTCAATTTCCTCAGCTGTAAATGCCTCCTTTCAGAAATATGAAGACTTGTTAACTAATATTATGTATCTGGCACAGTAAGGGCTTAGCAAATGGTAATTGTTATAGTAAGTAATGACCCCTTTGAAATAAAATTGAGCTTCTCATTCAGTCAAACAGACTGTATAAAGTAGATAGAGAAAAATAAATCCACAGAAACTGTTTCTTTTGTTGATGTTTTGTTTTCTAGATTTCCTGAAATGTAGGGAGGAATGGAATATTATGTCCCGGAGAAATAACACCTCTTCTGCTGGAGACGCTATGAGATGATGACATGGGGACAACTTCCTCTGAGTCCCAGCAAACACCTCTCCACTGTTCCGCAGCCCCGGATGCCAACGCCCCCTCCTCAGCCCACAGGGACTCTGCCGGGCTCCTGCTGTCCCTTCTGAGCATCTCAGGTCCCCCACAGCGCTCTCCCCCACTGTCTCCCCCGCGGTCTGCTCGCCAGCCTCCTGCGCTCTCGTCCACCACCTGCGCTGCACCCAGCCCACCTCTCATCGCGCGCGTCTGCCCACGTCTTCCTCACTTCAGCGGTGTCCGTTGCCATCCATTCAAGTGCAGGGCAGCAACCCTTTACCCAGCCACCGAGGCCTGGGGGACTTGGCCCTGGCTCCTCTGCCGTCTTCTCCCCCCAGTCAGAGTGGCCTCTGGGCTGGGGGAAATGCACCCGGAGTTCATTGAACGGCTGCTCCAGGCCCTACGATGTCCCCTTTGCTCGTAGCACCGAGGTTTGCCATGGCTCTCATTGCCAACCCACTTTCCATCGCCTCCTTCCTCCTCTTCGCACTCAGAGCCCAGCGGCTCCTCCGTGGGCGGCTTCTCTCCCTGGGGGCGGGAGCAGTGGTGTAAGTTCAAGCTCGTCCTTCCGCCAGAACTCCATGCTGGTGCAGTATGACAAAACACACTGCGCTTCACACACACACACACACACACACACGCATGCATGCATACACACTACACACACATGCACACACTTACATTCACACACAGACACACCTCTCACACATACATTCACATGCACATACACACACTCACACACATGCATGCATGTATATTGACACACACATACACACACAAATACACACTCTCACACTCATGCACACACACACACACTCACTGGTCCCTGGACCGCAGCCCCTAAGCCAGTGCCTGGACTCTCCATCAATAGACCAGCGTGGTCACAGACACAGCAGTGGCGTCTGAGCACAGAGGAAACCTCCCCACCAGGTCAGAGCTCTGTGTTCTCCTTCCTTGGTACTCCTCTCCTTCTCGACCCCGTGTGTAGTGAGTATGTAACTGTGTCAGTCACGTTCCGGGGCTTAGGGACAGGGTCCCTGCCCTCATTAGGCATGGAGTCCAGAGGAGGCGACAGATATGCCATGTGCCACGTACCAGCTCTATGATCTTGACTAGGTGACTTAGCCTCTCTGCGTCCCAGTTCCATTATCTGTGAGATGAAAATATTAATGTCACCCTCACAGCATTGCTAATGACCTAAAGTAGCACATTCCCAGCACTAAGTGCTGAGTGTGTAAGACTGGCCTGAGATGTGATGAGATAATACCATAAAGTCCTCAGAATAGTGCCAGGATAATACGTCTTCAGTAGGCGATGGCTTTGTATTATTTTCACGTGAACAAAGGGATGTGCAGCTGGGGCCTGTGACCAGTTGTCTGAAGGGGAAAGGGCTGGCGCAGTGATGACAAGGACCCAGGGGACCTACCTGGTAGCAGGATCGGGGAAGGCCCCTCCAAAGAGGTAAGCGGTAGGGCGCGAAGGAGGCAGGCCTGCGACTCGGCAGAGGCGGGTCACGCCAGGCTAAGGGGCAGGTCTGGGACAGAGCAGGACCAGCGTGGGGCTCCCAGACACGCAGGCCTGGCCCAGGGGCCTCCTCTGCCGCTTGGCGTGCCAGCGGACAAGCCACCTCACCTCTCGTGCTGATGCTCGGTCTCCTCATCTGCAAAATGAAAATTACGGTGTCATAAGGAAGGGAGTGAAGCTAAGAGTAATGAAGAAGATCCCGTCAATGTGGTAGATTCTCAACACCAGGGCTCACGTAAGGCCGTGCACAGAGAGACTCCCATGCAATAGGCATTTAATAAACGCGGGGTTGCCTCTGCTCCCCGACGCTCAGCATCCTCCCAAATCAACACCTTCCTCCAGGGGACCCTGCACAGCACCAGCAAGTCAGGCTTCAAAGCTATGACCATCGAACTCCAAACCTGGGCCCTTCCCACTTTGCCACTCGGTCAAGTCCGGAAACACCACAGAAGCAGCTACAGTGGGTGGAACACTCATTCTAACCAAGGGCCTTCATGTAAATTTTCTCTCTAGTCCTCACAATATTTCAGGAAGGAGGATTCTCTTCCTTCCCCTTGTGTCGTCCAGCCGTGTCCGCGTGTGGGTTACCCGGGCATCCTCGTTCTGTCCTGCGGGCCCTGCCCCATGCGTGAACTTCCTCGGGGTGGGGACTGAGGGTTTCTGTGGTCTCAAGATCCCTCCGTCTGCCATCTACATCTGCTCTTGATTTGCATTCACCTCTTTCAGGAAGGTTCTGGAAAAAGCAGGACCTTGGCCCACTTAGGCCTAGACCTTGCTAGCGGGTGACAGATTTACCTTTCCGAGGGGCTGACGTGGTCCCTCCCTCCTCCCTCCCTTCTTTCCTTCTCTCCGTCATCCCTCCTCGTCTGTCCTCTGCCCCTTCTGCCCCTCTCTGTATCACACGGGTCTGGGGACTTGCTAGGTCGGCAGGTCCTGACATCCCTGGACGAGAGCGAGGGGTACCGAGAGGGGAACCAGCACGCGGGGGCTGGGCTGTGTCTTCACAGCCGGAAGTCCTGTCTGAATAATCTCTGTGTTAAGCAGCACTTTTTCTGAATAAAGAACTAGGACCCTCTTCTGAGAAGAAAGCGGAGGAGCTGTGAAGAGGCCAGTGTGTTGGAATTGTTAGGACTGGCTGCAGAGAGCAGTTGAAATTAGACTTCTGTGCAGAGTCAACCAGAGGACAGCATCAGTCCAGTTTCGCAGATAAAGAACTTGAGGCCAGAGGTCACCCTGCTTCTAAGCCGCTGGAGGCCTTGAACTGGATGGTGGATCTGAGGGCGACCACTGCGTGTGCCCACACCGCGCCCCGCCGGGTCCCGTGTCAGCCCCCCATGGTCTGTATCACCGGTCACCCGAGCGTCAGCCTACCCATGGCCCTGGTGTTGCAGAGCCCTCGCCGTTCTCTGAGCCTCCCTCATCAAAGCGCTCATCTTATTATAACGAAACCATTAGAGTGCTTGTCCCTAGCCCCCGGGACTGCATGCCGGCTTGTCTGTTTCATGTTTGTGCTCCAGAATCTGGGGTCCTGCTCCCCAACCCTCCTCTCTCCTGGGTGCCTCACATACGCACCAGACAGCCCGTCCCGGTGGCGCATCCTTCCTGGATGAGGGGCTTCTACTGGGCTCCCAGAACACAGGGCTTCCTCGGGGCAGGGCAGCAAACTCCTCACGCACCCGCCTCCCTGCTGGGCGGTGCCATCCGGGGGCCCAGAGGCCAGGGGTGCTCAGGAAATGCTAGCTGGGCAGAGACACAAGTGACGCAGCGCTGTGGTAGCCATGAGTTTGTGGGAAGGCTTTCCGTGTAATCAGTTCTGTGTAATCTGCATACAGTTCATACCCAACACATTTATACTGGGCTGATCAGTTCTGAGATGTGGCACTTTCCATACCAGGAAAAAGGAAAAGAAAGGACACTGGTTTGGAGAACTAGTTTCAGCATTTAGAAAAACATGCTTACGGAGATGCTCTAGAGAACGACCCAGAGAACGGTGAGGGAGGAGGAGGAGGAGGCGAGGGCCTCAGAAACAGGGCCTCGTTCCCTGTGCTCAGGAGGAGCATCGGACTCCCGGGTTTTAGCAGAGGAGAGTGTGAAAAGAGTGTTAACTTACTTAATTGTTTGTTACATATCAAGTCTAAAAAGCCTATTATGTAAAAAAAAAATCCACATCCATTCCAATAAAATAAAATCTATGTGAGCAAAAAGTCTGTGTGTGTGTATGTGTGTTTGATTCCTGTAACGTGTACTCAGGAAATTCAGATTATAGTCTCGACTTCCGGGATGACCAGAACCTGCTTCTGTGGTTCATTCACTTCTCCACGCGGCATCTCATTGGGCACCACGTGCCAGGCCCTGGGAAGGCCCGGGAGGCGGCTGCGTCCGTATGGAGCGACGGTGTCTGCTCCGCCTAGGGAAGACGTGTATTAACCAGACACGCTCATACATCAACACAGAACGCACAGCTGGCAGAGCGTGCCCTGGAGGAAGAAGAGAGAGCAGCCTGCTCAAACCTGGTGGTCAGGAGGGTGACAGGCGGGAGGGAGGCCACCTTGTCCTGAGTCCTCACGTCACAGCGGGAGACCGGGCCCCGGGTCTTTAGGACTGCCGTGGCTGGAGATGAGGCAGAGCTCAGTTCTTCTCCTCCCAAAGCCCAAGCCCCCTCCCTGAGCTCAGCATGTTTCAGGCCAGGTTCTCTCTCACTTAATCAGTTCATCTTCACAAACGTGGACTGAGCTGGGTTATGGCTAAGGTCTTTCTACCTCTGGTAGCCTGTGATCACATTTAATGAAATCACTTCATAGACATCCATTGAATGTTTCTTTTTTCTTTCTGATTCTGTTATGAATCATCAACAAAAACCAATTAGAATAATTCCATTGGGGGAATGATTTTCATTCCCACTTGCCTTTTAAAAAAATGTTGTCTCATTATGCCTGAACAATGCTTTCTTCTTACATAACATAATTTAACTCTGAAATGAAACCCCGTGCTAACATGTAAAGACACAAAACAATTGACTGAGGAGCCACGAGGGTGAAATGTGGGGAAAGGAGAAGTCTGGCCAGAGACTCCACGCTTGTTTTCATAGCTGTGTAATCAGAATCCACACGCAGAAGACATTTTCTGAAGTAGTCTAAAATAATCTATATTTCATTAGGTGGTAGTGTCAATAGAACAAAGTCTTACCGCAGAATATGTTCTCTGCCATCTGCAATTAATTAAGCAAAGGGACAAATTGTATTTAAAGATCTGTGGAAAGGATAGCAACACCATTATTTTTCCCATAATGCATGTGGCCCCTCCTTTTTCCCCTCTGCAGGACTTGATTGCAAAGGAATTCCTAAAATAGGCAGAGTCCTCATCTCAGAATTTGTTATCTCTGGCCCCTAAATACCGTCTTCTTTTGCAAACTGTTCCCCGCACGGTTTCATTCTTTCTAGCTGAGGCTTCGTTGTAACTTGAACAGAAATCCCTGGGTAGAGGTAACTCACATCTTCCGTCCTTCCTCCTTCTCTTCTCTTCTGTCTGGCCCTGTATCCCTCCCACCCAAAACCTCAAAAGACCTCAGCATTTCTGGTTGAAGTGGGAGCATGGGACCTGAGGAACCATGGGTCCCTCCCCCGTCCCTGGCGCACGCAGAGCCAGGAAAGCACCTGTAGACCCAGGACAACTCTGTGGCTCCCACTCCCCTGGACAACAGGACAGCCCTGTCCTCGCCTCCGCGCCGTGCAGGGAGCACTGTCTGATGCCCTCCGATTGTTCTGACAACAAGTGAAATCCAGACCTGCTGGCTGAGAACCACGGAATTCGAATCTGGTTCGACTGTGTTGAGCTGGCTGATGAGGAAATCATGATTCACGTGGGAAGACAGTTTTACTTTTCGTGGCAGGATGAAAAGTGGTGGGCAGACCTGGGTTCAAATCCTGACTGTGATTCAGAGCCGTGGTGGGACTCTCGAAATCATCCCATGGTTATAGCCTTCGTGTCTTCATCTTAAAATAGGGATGAGAATACGTCCCTGGCTTGTTGGGGGGATTGGAGATGACATCATAACCAGATCCCACCCAACACACGACAGGTGCCCACGCACGTCTGCAACCAGTGAGAGCACCATCACCTCCATGGCAGGGGCACAGAGCGGTGAGTCTCCCCATCGTCCTTGCCCCCGTGTTCGCTGAAGAAACGATTTTCCGCCAGCTCGGGCTGGCCACCAGGCAGGGCGCAGGAAACGCTAAGACAGGGCCCCAGCCCTCACAGGGGTAGCTGTTCCGTTTGACTAGGTCACTGACTCCACCTCCTTCCCTAGAAGCAAACGGGACCAGCTGTGAACCGCCGTGGGTGCCGGTAGGAAGACAGGCCTGGACAGGGTACTCCAGCATCCTGCCCGCCCCGTCTGCACCATGAGGGGAGAAATAGGAACAGCAGCTGCCTCGTCTTCAGGACCTGTCACCCCACCAGACAGGCCAGGAAACCCTCCCACTGGCTCCCATCTTCTCACAGGGTCAAAATCGGCCATCCAGGCAGGGCGCCTCTGTGTGGCATATTGGCCGATGGGGAATCAGGTTTCCCACAAATCCCCTGCGTTTCTAAATGCATACTTAAAAAAATAAATAAAAACAAACGAGTGGCCCTACGTCTGGCCTTTCCACTTGAGCTTAATCTCCAAAGGGCTCTGGGGGCTTTTACCTTGGCGCCCTGGGTGAGTTCTCATGTCTGCCATTAGGGGGAGTGCTTGCAAACAGGCGTCAGATCGTGTCCCCCTCCTGAGGCTCCCACCTCCCTGGGCACCAAGGCCACTGTCCCCAGGAGCCCTCCTAGGTCCTTCCTGCCGCAGCCTCTGCTTCCTCCCTGGCCCCACTCCTAGCATCTCACCCATGCTCACGGCAGTCCAGCCAGTCCTGCGTCCCCCACTCTCCTGCCCTGGCATATGCACAAGGACCTTTTAGTCATCCTTTCTAGCCATTGTCACCTTACGGCACACTATATGGATAGCTCGCTCTTTTGTTTTGCCATTGAGTGTCTTTTTCTCCTTCTGGAATGAGGCTAGCATTTGTCATCTTCTTTGTACTCTGCTGTATCCCCAGTGCCGTCACATAGTAGCTGCTCAATAAACATGTGTCGGTTGGGTTGCTATTCGAGGGCATCAAGATGTCATGAGGGCTGAGGAGTCTGTCCAGACCACAGACATCTTTCCCAGGGAGCTCCATAAAGAAGATACCTACACAAGAATCAACACAAGGCAAAAATTAAAGCAATATCTTATTGCCAGCTCACCCGGAGCACTATGGTCAGCTGGGCTACACCAGTGGCCTCAGATAGGGACCTAGAGGGTCTCCCACCTCGCCCCCAAATCAGATTTCCAATCTTATCTCCCTTCGCCCATCACCTGGAATCAAGGAAAGGGGGCCTCTTACTCCTGCTGTGGGTATAAGGGAGGAGGGAGCCTAAGGATCCCATTCAGTACGGAACAAAGAGGGGAGGGTCACCCCCATGTCCTGAGCTCTGGGGTGCAGTGACTCAACCACCTCGGATCTGACCAGTCCAGTTAGTGAGAGCTCCTCCTTGAAAGCGGGGTGGCATGTATCAGAGACCCCACCCTCCTCAGGCCTCGGACATCACGCTATAGGTGCACCGTTTCATTGCGTTTTGATCCTTTATGGAGACATTAGTAATGTTCCTGTGTTGCTAATGGCTACATAAACATTAGGTGACAGAACTGTCCACTATTTCACCCTAAGGGGCCAGGGACTTCTGGTGGGGCAGGGGACAGCCCCCTGCCTGGCTGAGGATAGTCACGTCTTGATTCAGCACCCAGCCCCGTGCAAAGACTGCCTTCAGCATGATGCACCTCATAGTTTTATTTCTTTAGGAATAAGAGAAAGGGAGCTTATTGGACTTAGCAGAAGTCACACCGTGCTGGGGTTCCACGGGCCAGGGATGTAGGGAAATGTCACTGACGCTGGTGAAGCTGGCTCTCGCCAGAGCAGGGGACCGCAGCTGAAGTCTGGGTCACAGGAGCAGAGAGGCCAATGCTCATGCCTGGAGCCATTCTGGACCCTCTCAGTGGGGCAGAGAACAAGCCACTATGTCAGGACAATGCCAGCGAACAGGAAAAATCCCCAGATGACTCTGGGACAGGAACCCGTGAGAGGGGTGGTCTGGGGCGGGGAGGAGACCAGAGGCAGAGGGGAGCCGCATCAGGACACCGGTTTCCTTGGTCCGTCACCCCTCCCCAAGGTTTCCACTCCTCAAGACAGATCCCGGGTCACTATCGTCTGTGTTCCCAGCGCCTGTCACAGTGCCTGCCGGCAGCGAGGAACTAATGAATGTTTGCTGAGTAAACAAATTAATGGAGATGTTTTTTGCATATAAAATACAATATGTTGCTGAAAAATTCAATTTGTCCTCAGCTTTGCAAATGCACAACTGTTTGAATAGCTGGTTTTTTAATTACAGTCAGCTTTTCTTGTGCGGCATTTATGAAGTGGACTGTGGCAGGAATAGAATTAAACCCATCAGGCTAGGAAGCTAAATAGGATTCTTCAAGGTAGACTTGGCCCTCAAGGGTACGGTGTGGTTACCGCTCTTCAGGACAGACTGAGAGGCCGTGTGGGCCAGGGCGATGATCAAGTTCTCGCTCGAACCCCGGCTCTGAATCTGAGGCCTGTCCCTCCGTGCACGTGTGTGAGAATCAGATTCTTCACCTGTTACGTGAGAAAGGTTCTGTCCGCTTCCGAGGACGTGGGGCTCCCGCGTGCCAGCGTGCAGACATCAGCAGACGGTTCCGCAGGGTTACTTTCATTGCGGGTGACGCACTTCCTGAAGGCAAATCTTCCGTCACTGCGCACCCGAGGGGAAGACAGGTAAGTTGTTTTCAGAGTCAGCTCCCAGCTCAGAAACGAAGGGCCGTGAATAACGGGAGACTTGATTCTACCTGGCTTTCGTCCAAATCCCATGACCCAGCCTCTGTCTAGATTCAATATCCAGTCGAGCCCAAGCGCTGGGACAATATTTAATATCAGCGCCTTGTGCCGCAGATTCTGCCTAATCTGTTTTCAGATCTGCTGAAGTTTTCTTCCCGGTTTCATCAGCAATTATTTTGAGTGAAATTGGCACAGACAATTGGATTACGGAACCGTTGACTCTCAGATCCTGGTGGCCGGGAAAAGCAAATGCGATTCTGGCCCGTTTCCTGTCAAGCACTCCACATGGCCACAGGGAAAGAAGCTTTGGCCTCAAGAGGCGAACTGGGAACGGATCTGACGAGTGAGAACGGATTCAGGCTCTTGCTGCAAGCATTCTTTACGCTCATAAGACAGGACTTGAGGGGTTTTAGACACATATATTAATCGAAATTCGGCAGCTAATAATAATTTATGTTCATATACTCAGGGTCAATCCTTAGCATGCCTTATCCTCTAAATAATTCTTCAAGCAAAATAAATCAGATGAAAGATGTGGACATTAGGGCCCCAGAGAATCAGGTTTAATTCTTACACCAGGACGAAGGTGAGTCATCTGAAGACAGAAATCATAAGGCATCCTGGCAAACTCGTCAGGAAGGTGAAAAGAGAGCGTAATATACAGAAACATCCCACTCATTCCTGATTCTTTCCTCTTTGACAGCTGCAGCTCACTTATTTGGTAAGGAATGTTTTTTTGTCAAATTCTAATTAGGGTAGAAGGCATTATTATTCTCAATTATTTGCTTTTTCCCCTGTAAGGGAATTATCCATCCTCAACATTGTCTGGGTCTTTGAATGTGAAAACACATGCAATAGACTTGAATTTAACCAGTAGCATTGACTAAATCATGGTTAGCCCAGTGTGGTTTGGTGGTATGTGTGTCGGGGGTGGGGGTGTTTGCTAACGCAGCAAATGCTGACTGATACACTGTGTGCTTGGGGTAGAGAAATGAACAAGACAGACACTGTTTCCTGCCTCCTGGGAGTTACAGTCTGAGGAAGAATGCAGCTTCTAGACAAGTAGTTAGAATAAACTGTTGCCGGGAGGGGCTGGGAGTTTAGAGCAGGAGTCCTCATCCCGCTTAGGGGTTCCATGGCCACAGACGAGGTCACAGGCCTGGGAAGTTTCTTGACTTGTCTAAGATCTGGGGTCCGGGTCTCCAGGGAGTGAAATAACGGCCTCTCAAGGATGCCCGTGTCCTGATCCCCAGAATCTGTGACTCTGTGTGTTTTACAGAAAGGGGAAACGAAGATTGCAGACAGAATCAGGATTCCTAATGAGCATGCTTTAAAAGAAAGAAATTGTCCTGGACTCTCTGGAGGGCCCAGTGCAATCACGGGGGGAGGGGGGCACAAGGACACGAGAGGTGGCCAGTCTGTGCCTTCGCGTGACAGACGGGTGACTGACACTTAAAGAAAGGGAGGAACATGCCTCAGGTGCAGAGCCAGAGGGGACCTGCCCTGGCCCCTGCTCAGAACACCAGATGAGGGTTCCCCCGGTCCTCATCTGAGGATGGCAGCGTGCTGGGAGGGAGGGCGGGGAGTTCCAGAGACTGCCCTCCTCCGTCTGGGGGGCTGCAGGGAGGACGACCTCCTTCAGGGCCTTGGAGGCTTGGGGCACAAGCATTGGTGGAGAGGTCGCCTTTTGCAAAGGAATTCCAGCAGAGACTGGATTCCATCCTGGGAGGGAGGGGCCTCCGTGCACCCCAGCAAGCCCTCCAGGCCCCGCCCCCAGCTCGGGGAACAGTGGTGTAGGAAGGTCATGCCCCCCGCGGGGCTAGCTTTAAAGCCCAGGTCTGTCTCTTCCCCTGGAGCTCCCCACCCTCCCTTTTGCAAACCAGCAGGAGCAGCTTTCAAGTTCATGCCTTGTCACTGCTGTCTCTGTACCTGTTCCCTCTGAGTCCCCGGCTGCCGGGAGATAAATTTGTCTGCCTTCAAAGCGCCCAGACAGCGGCGGCTGTGGGGTGACCGGCACACAGGACGGGGGAGCTCATTTGTGAGCCGGGCTCTCTGAGGTGTGGGCCTGCGGCCCGGCCCCAGCCAGCACGTCCTGTGGCTTCGGGCCGGCCTGCTGCGCCGTCCTCACCCCGCCACCTGCAATGCTCCCCTTCTTCTATGCAGAAAAAAGGCCTGGTGAGGCCCTGAGACTGTGCAGCCAGGACAAAACTCAGTGATCATCATACCTGGGCTCCAAAGGGTGTCTCTGAGCCTCTGAAAAGCGTCACCGCAGCCTGGAGGCCTCTGTGATGTTTCTGCGGGGAGCAGACCGCCTTTCAGACCTGGAGGGTTTAATGGGGATCATGCATTTAGCGGCCACTTCCACCCATCCTGGCCCCCCGCCAAGCTGCCCTTTTCCCCAGCTACCTGTTACCTTTTGGCTGTTTCACTGGCCTCCGGAAAATAACCATTACGGCCTCACTAGCTTAGAGGGTCCCCGTCCCCAGCGTGGGTGTCCGCGTCTGTTCTGCATTCGAGACCTTTCCCCGTGGGTGACCTTCTGACCGGCCTCTTGCTCTGTCCCTGCAGGAGAGAAGAGCAGACAGTGACGGGGGACCCGCCAGGGCCCTCATGGCTTCATATTCCTAAGCAGTCTCTGCAGCTCTTCCCAGACGTGCCCATTGCGAGTGAGGGGGAAAGAGGCCCTGTGGGTAGGGAGGCGTGTGACTAGGTTTCAGGAGTGAAAAAGAAGAAAAGGTTTTCCCCCCACGTTTTGAGTAAAAAATAAATGAGTAAGTAGCCTGGGCTTCCTGGTCACTTACAAGAGGACTAGACGTGGGGTCAGGGGGGGGAATCACCTGAAACCTGAATATTTTAAGTTTTATTTAGAAATGGCACTTTATTTTAGGACATTGTTCTTTTCCAGGTGTCATTCCAGACAGTTACAATGTCAAAAGCCACCTTTTCTATTCTGTGAAGATTACACTGGGTTACAAGGGCTTCCACATTCATCCCGGGCCTGAGATTATGTGGGTTCTTCAGTCCTAGCAGGAAGGTGGAGGAAAAGGCTTTTGCATGCCTTGGTAGTGGCATCGCTGGTTCATGCACACACAAGGAACGCCCACTTTCTAAATGAGGAAAGTGAGGCGCTCAGAGGTTAGATACCCCACCCAGGCTGACACCCTGAATGAATGAATGCAACATGCATGAATGGATAGATGGGTGGGTGGATGCATGAATGAATAAATGAATGAATGAATGAATGAATGCATGCATGAATGGATGGATGGATGGATGGATGGATGCATGAATGGATGAATGGATGCATGGATGGATGGGTGGGTGGATGGATGCATGGATGAGGATCTGAGCATGTTCTGTCAAGCTCTTTCCCACCCCAGGGCCACTTTACTGGCTGCTCTCTCTGCCAGGAACCTTTTTTCTAGGTTCTTTGTGTGTCTGCTTCCTTCTCACCCTGTAGGGCAGGACAGAAGTGTCACCATCTCAGTAAGACCTGTCCCGTCCACCCTAGCTCCGCATGTCAACCTCCCTTTCCCCTACTTCTCGCTCTTCACCCGCACCTTGTTCTTGTTGTTGTTTATGGAGTGGAATTGAAACGTGCGCACTATAGCTCAGAAGTGCCGAAACGATAGCTTCATTGCATCTTTGTGGATAATCTCAGCTCACCCTAGAGCCCTCCTCGTCCCCACGGCTGGAGATAGTAATGGGGAGAGGCTGGTGGGGAGAACATAACCTCAGCCTCTTCCAAACTAAAACAATCTAAAACAGCCTGTTTCAGTTAAATTCAGTCTCTTTTGGAGAAACGCTCCATCCTGGCTAAGTCTAAACTCTGTCTGTCAGAACTAGTCCCGCCATCTTGCACTGCTCTCCTCGCCCCATCTGGTCCCCGAGACACTGGGTAGGTACACAGGATGGTTGTCTTCTTTCCTGGGGGGGTGGCAGTGGCCAGTTTGGTCCAATACTGGGTCACCAACATGTGTGTCCTAGCGTCCTCTTCGCAGTTGCCATCTTCCTTTCAAAGAATTGGAATAAATAAGATTCACATCTCCAAGGCTAAAGAGCACTTAAGAACAACCTCTCTTCCTTCTGTTCTCTTCGTGACAGACTCAGGGAGAGCCAGGGGAGAGCTCCATCAGCGGGTGTCACAGCTGACACAGGGGAGGTCACTCGACACTCCCAAAGGCTGGCCTATTCCGGGGGTGGAGGACGAGGAGGGCCATGCAGACGTTAAGGCCCCAGGTGTGGAGGCGATGCTGTACCTTGCACGGGAAGGAAGGGCGGGCCCAGAGCCGGGGAGACGCTGGGGTTCGGGATCTGGGCTGTGCCTGCAAGGACAAGGCACCCTCCGTGGGGCCCAGGATGAGATGAAGTGGGGGTGCGGTGCGTCTCCCGGTGTCTCAAGGGCAAACAGGGCACCAGACGAGCGCTGCTTTCTGTGGCAGGGGGTGGGACACCCGCACGGAGACCAGAGCCCATGTCCAGAGCCGCAGTGGCGGTGAGAGCGAGGGCAGTGGGGCAGAATGCGGCCTCCGGGGGGACAGACGTCAGCGCCTGCGCAGCGGGAAGGAAGCGGGGAGAGGGCAGGGGTTCAGAGAGGAAGATGAGCACCAGGGGCTGGGGACTGTCCTCACTGGGCCCGGGTCCTTCTTTGAGCCGAAACTGCAGACCCTTTTAGATGGGAACGGGGTCGCCTCACCTTCTCTCACCACAGTCCATGTTCTCCGTCTGAGAAAAGGCTCTAAACTCACTTACGCAAACGCCAGGCACTATAAAAACACAGGAAGCGGTCCACAGCAGTACCTTCTCTGGCTCCTCTGAGGTGGAAAAGCAGCGAGGGGGACCCTCGGGGACAGAGGCTGGCCTCCAGTCATTGAAGAGCTTCCTTCTCCATCCTTCAAAGAAAAGGATCCCATTGTTAAATCTGAGAGAGGCCAGAGAGAAAGCCCGTGCCGTCAGAGGGGCGGCTTGCACCTGCCGTGGGAGGGAACCACACATGAAAGGGACAGTGAAGTCGCAGACTCTCTGAGCTCAAAGGGACCTGCAAAGCGACTTGTGGCTGAAGATTGAAGATGGAATCGCTCAGAGCAAGGCACACCAAGGGGCTGCCTGGGGAGTGCCTCTCGGCCCTTGTTCCTGACTCAGCCTAACCGTTTCTGCTTTTACCTTCTTTAGGTCGGATTCCTGCATAAGCTTTCGCGTGAAAATTAGGTTCTGTGGTGCCCCTGAAATGTGCAAGGCGCTGCTCTGGTCCGACCAGCCTGGTGCCGGAGAGGAAAGGAAGCCCTGGAGAGAGCAGACACCCCAAAGCGCACAGCTGGCTTCAGGCAGAAAAGGGCCTGGGACCTGGTACCCACCCTTTGCGTCCAGAAAGCAACAAACAGGATGAGTCTGGTCCGGGAAGAATCTGTTGGCCCGTGGGCCAATGGCGGCATTTCCTGCGTCACCAGGGCGGACCTGCCACCCCATCACTACTGAGCACCCGCCATGTCCCGTTAGCAGCCCTGGGGCAGGGCTCAGCCCAGCCACGGAAGGCCTGGCAGGGAGGGAAAGCCGCCTCCTCGCACGTTGGCCTCAGTGGCCCCCCAGCATCTAACTCCAGGCCTGCCTGGGTTCACCCACGGCTCTCTCACCAGCTCCCTAGGAACCCACGTCGTCTGCAGGTGCCCACTGAGGCTCTGCCACACTCTCTAGCCTGGTGACACCCAGAGAGGCCAGGCAGCGACAACGAGCCACCTGGGCACCAGGTGAGCCTTCCTCTGCTCATCTGTGCTGATGACCCAGGTCAGGTGTGGGCGCAGGCTGGGTGCACGAGAAAGCCCTGCAAGCTGCTGCTGGCGCTGCCCGGCACCACATCTGAGACTCACAACAGGCCTGGGAGGGGGTGTCTGCCGCAAAAGGCCAGGCTCTGCTACAGTGAGCGTGTAGCCTTGACATCACAGCGGCCTCACAGCACGGGAGTTTACGGTCCTGTGAGTCCTGGCTGGGTGGCCAGATGGCCGTAGCATGGGGTCTGCTTCCTCTGGGCTGGACGGAGGTCTCTCTGACTGAAGCTAACATCAAACTCACCCTCGCTCCCTCTAGGATCCAGTCCTTCCTCCTTATTGCGGTAGAGAGCACACAGGACATCCGAGGTTTCCCTACTGATGAAGCGTTCCCCCTACGTCTGGGAAAACAATGCAATGGCCCCATGATGCAGCCCCTCCTGCCCAGAGTTAGACCACAGAGCCGCCTACATGGTACATGAAATGAATAATGTCACACCGGCACCCCTCTCTCTTTGGTACCTATGTGAGGGGGTTCGAGGGCTCGCTTCACCCCCAGTATAGCTGTTCCACAGAATATAACGGTACTGGTTTCAACCATGACATGGTAAGGGGGGAGAAACAAAGCCCTTGAAAGGCAAATAGGGACTTTAGTGGGTTTGGGCAAACCTGTGTTATTAGCCATAAACAGTCAGGTGTCATGAAGCAATACAGCTGCTCATAAAAAGGGGAGCGATTAGTAAAACAGACAAAACAGTCCTGCTCAAAGCCAGCCAGAAGGGAGGAAGACAGTCATTATGATGCCAAGGATACCGCCAGGTGTTAAACCCGACACCGGGAAAATGAAACACTTTGCTTAATTTTTGATAACGTTACCTGTTGAGACATGACACGCCTGGCGTTCCGAGGGACACAAAACCTTGTTTTTCCACTCAAACACATTTGCTGCTTTCACACTTGGCTTTGCCAGCATCCCCCGCGCTTGGCCCGGCTCCTGCCGGCGGCAGCGTGGCCCCGCAGTCTGAGTTTGGTCGCCTCTCTGCCTGCACGGTCCCTGGACCTGAGGGCTTGGTTTGTTTCCTTTGAGACACACATCTCATCCTGGGAGCTGGAAGGCCAGCCCTTACACATGCTGGCTCCCTTCCCAGGAGAACTGACACGGAGTGGACAGAGAGCAGAACTCGGGCCCCACAGAGGTGGACCCGGCTTCACGCAGGGCTCACGTGACTCCCGCCACTCGATAAGCACCATGTAAAGTGGGGACCGTCCTGCACATTGTCTGATCCTTTTGGGCGATCGAAACATTGTCAAGAAATGTTTTACAGTTTCTATTTTAACAGACTCCCTGCACCGGGTGCGCGTCTCTGCAAACAAAGGCACCCCGCAAATTTCCGCGGTCGGCAGTCTGAAAGGGCCTCTTCTCGGAGCGCTGAGATCAGCATCATCTGAACAAAGCAGCCTGTCCTTTCAAGAAGAATCCCTCTTTAGAAATGCTATAATCTCCCTGCTACAAAGGAGCCTTTTCTGAGCACGTAAGTGCTAGTTGGTTCATTGTGACCTCCGCTTTCATTCCATCAAGGTTGTATCTGATTACAATGTAAGACAGATGGAGGGGTTGCCACCTGGGGAGAAGAAACCAAGTTTGGTCCTGGGTCCCCTGCAGAAGCGGTTCTTCACGTTCACTGGTGATGCTGTCCATGCCGTTCAGGGCTGGCTCCCCGGTGTGAGCCCAGGGAGGCCTGTCTGGGTGCGGTTCAGGGGCTCTGATGTGCGTACTGGGAGGTGACCCACAGGGCTGAGTGCTGGACTGTGACGCTGGTTTCCTTCTGGAAAATAAGGCCGCAGAGCAGGAAGGGGTTCCAGCAGGCATGGTGGCCTCCTGCCTGCGTCTGTCATCGGGTCACTGAAGCCTGACCTGGCCCACCGTTCAGATCCCATGAGAATCGATGTGACTTCAGAGAGAGTTCCATAAACACATTTTCCGGGCACAGTTCCCAGGCATAGTAAGTGCTCAAGAAACGTCAGGGTGACTATTGTTTCCAGTGACAGTGTTTTTAGGGAGATAAGGCTCTGGGAGCTCTTGCCTCCCTGAGGCCCATGGGAGGGAATACAGTTTCGGGTAATGGGAACGAGTTGTGTTCCGGGTTCTGAGGCCTGGGCTAGATCCCTTTATCTTTCTGTCACTGGGGCCCCCAAGTATTGGGATGGAGACACTTCCTTTCTCCTCCCAGTCCCTGGCCGGGGCGAGGTCACCGGCAAACAGCCCTTGGTGTGTAACAGAGGCCTTAAAAACGCCAGGCTGTGTTCAGGGGCTGGAGAGGCCCCGTCTCAATGGCGAACTGTGCTCCGCCTCAGCTCCACCTGGACCGGATACACCTCTGCCCAAACCTGCAGCCCCTGCTGGGAGCAGCAAACCCCCGACCCCCACCCACTGTCCCTGCAGCCACTCGGCACTGCCACCCACTCCCCGCCCAGCAGTCTGAAAACATGGAGTCAGCCCCCTCGCGCCCCTGGTTGGACCCTCCAAGAGCTCGCGCTGTTCTCAGAGCGGATCCGGGGTCCCCATCCTGGCCTGGCCCCCAGCGGCCATCCCACTCCACGTTCTCCTGCCCTGCGTTCTGCTCGTCCGGACCTGCCGGCATGCTGTCCCCGGCACCCCACGGACTTCGCTGCGCCCCCTGCCCGGACGTCCCCCACCCACATCTTCGCGCTTCCTCCCTTCCCCCAGGGGTCAGCTCACAGGGCCTCTCTCAGGGCGACTCCCTGACCGCCTGGTGTCCCCTCCCCGCTTTTGAGCATCAGCGCCTATGGTCGCCCCAGACAGTCTCCTCGTTATTATTACCTTGTTCCTGGTCTGTCTCCGCCCCACCCCTGCCCTGAATCAAACCACTGAGTGGGGTGCTCTGGGAGTCCCCTTCACCCTGCGTCCCCGGGACGGGCCCTGGCCTGGAGGAGCTCAGTCCTGGCATCACAGGTACAGCCGCTCCCCGCGTCCCAGACACTGGGTCAGGTGTCTGGGATTCAGACGAATGGCTGTTTTGTTCTCAAAATGGATAAAAATTGCAAAAGAGCAGAAAAGGACAGGGCACCTGAAGGAAATGGGTCTAATACAGGCCATTAGAGTCTTGCTCAGTCTTTGGAATGCCCGGAAGGACAGGACAGGGGCCACTGTGCCCTCATCCAAGCCCTCGGTGGCGGAGACAGGCATTAAACTACAATTGTGTTTATTTATGCTACACTACGATGCACATTATGTGAGCAGACGTTCTGGAGAGCCCCAAGAGTGTACAGCCGGGGACCCAATACGATCTGGTGGTCACTGGGGGCCACGGGGAGGGGGGAGTGGGGAGATAGGGCTGAATGGGTGTAGAGTCTTAGTTTTGGAAAATGAAAGCATTTTAGAGACAAGTGTTGGTGATGTTGGACAAAAAGATGTGAATGTATACTTAAAAATAGCTAAAAAGGTAAATGTTATATTTTGTGTATTGTACCTCAATTTTTAGATAATGGGCAAAAGATCTGTAGGGACATCTCACCGAAGAAGATATGCAGAAGGCAAATAAACATGGGGGAAAATGATCAATGCTACTTGTCAATAGGGAATTTCAAATCCCACCTACAATCAGATATCACCACGTACCTATTAGAACGGTTAAAATCCAATGAAAACCGTCGTCGTCGTCGGCAGCCGTCCGTCTCGAGAGACGATGGCGTAGCTTCCCGAGAGTCTATCTGCACCGCCGAGAATGGCTGTGCAGTCCGATTCGGGAGTGACAATCCCTGCCGCACTTGGTACAGGTGAAGGCAGATGGCTGTTGTTGCTGCTGCTGACGCTGCTTCCGCCTCGATCTTTTCTGGACCGCCTCCTCGTTGCGCGCAGCCAACTACCAATTTCTGGCAACAAGCAGACCTACCACCCAGATGCTGTTTGCTAATGCCATTCTCCAATAAAAGAAACCAGGATTCCTTGGAGAAATAGACGATTCTAAGACAGGGGCACAAAATATACAAGATGAGCCTTGCAACGCCAGAAAGTAAGGGAGTATGTTACAAAAAAGTCTCAATGATGAAGAAGCAACTATCAAAGGACACAGGAGCCACATGAAAGATCTCCCAACTCACCAAAGCAAGAACAGCTCAGGCAGAACCATTAAAGCACTACTAGGTTGTAGCCCAAAGTATAAAATAAATGTACACGGGTCCTTACCGATGTCAATAAATAGTTGAATAAATGAATGAATGAATGAATGAATAAATAAACACATAAATAAATAAAATAGCGGAGGAGAACAAATAATTCTTCAGTGCAGAAAAACTCCAAATAATCCATGGAAGTAGAGGTGTACCCCCCTTCCCACTCTTTAAGGGTGGGCTGTCCATAGAGACGTCTACTGTATTTTTTTCCATTACCAATTAGTCCCCTTATCACCTCCCCACCTCCACAGTCACCACATTGCTGTCTGCGTCCATGAGTCCGTTTTCCTTTTTGCTCAATTCCTTCACCCCAACCCCCCTTAGCTGTCAGCCTGCTCTCTGTCTGTGAGTCTGTCTCTATTTTCCTTCACAGTTCAGTTCAGTGTGTTCATTAGATTCCACACATGAGTGAAATCGCATGGTATCTGTCTTTCTCTGACTGGCTTATCTCATTTAGCATGAGGTTCTCCGGGTCCGTCCCTGCTGTTCCAAAAGATAGCTTTCTTCTTTCTGAGGCCGAGCAGAGTTCCAATGTGTAAGTGTCCCGTAGCAGTTTTATCCGCTCACCTACTGACGGGCACTTGGGCTGCTTCCAGTTCTCGGCGATTGTAAATAATGTTACAATGAACACAGGGGTGCTGATGTTCTTTCAGATTGGTGTTTGGGGTTCCTTGGGATATACCCCCAGAAGTGGAATGACTGGGTCCAAAGGCAGATCCATTTTTAATTTTTTGAGGAAACTCCATACTGCTCTCCACAGGGGCTGCCCCAGGCTGCATGCCCACCAGCAGGGCACCAGGGCTCCTCTTTCTTCACATCCTCGCCAGCACTTATTTGTTGATTTATGGATGATGGTCATTCTGACGGATGCAAAATGGTGTCTCATTGTGGTTTTAAATCACATTTCTCTTATGACTAGTGACATCGAGCATCTTTTCGTATGCTTTGGCCATCTGTATGTCCTCTTTGGAGAAGTGTCTATTCAGGTCCTTTGCCCATTTTTTTAATTGGGTTGTTTGTTTATTTGGTGTTTTGTTTAGTTCTTTATACATTTTGGATATTAACCCCTTACCAGATGTATTGGAAGATATGTTCTCCCATTCTGGGGCTTGTCTTTTTATTTTGTTGATGTTTTCCTTTGCTGTGTAAAATCTTTTTAGTTTGATGTAGTCCTTTCTGTTTATTTTTTCTTTTGTTTCCCTTGCGCGGGAAGATTTATCTGATAACATATCGCTATGAGCAACGTCCAAGACTTTGCTGCCTATGTTTTCTTCTATGATTTTCATGGATTCAGGTCTAACATTAAGTCTTTAATCCATTTTAAATTTATTCTTGTGTGCTGTGTACACAGTGACTTTCTTCCTTGCAGTACCACGTGGAAAGGGGAGAAAAGAAGAAAGTGGGGAAAATGGGTGAACACCGTCTCAGGCAGGTGATATGGTTTAACCTCAGCAGTGACGAGTCGTGTGGACAGCCTGCCCTCTTGCTGCAATATGAGGAAAACGGTCCCTTTCCTCTGAGATCTTCCTCCCCCAAATCCAGTTAAAGGACATTCTACAAAATGCCTGACCAGTACTCACCAGGACTGTCCTGGCCATCAAAGACCAGAAACTGTCACGGCCCAGAGCAGCCTAAAGAGACGCAAAGACTAAGGGCGAGGTGACGTCCGGGTGGGATCCTGGAACAGAAGAGAGTCACTGGATGAGAACTGAGGAAATGTGAATGACACACGGACTTCAGTCCATGATCACGTCACCACGCTTCTTTGATCGTCATAATGTACCACATTAATGCACTATGTCAGCACCTGGAAACCAGGGGCGGGGTCTATGCGGATCCTCTGTATTTCTCCACAATGTTTTCCTGTCAATTTAAAATTGTTCTCAATTCAAAAGTTTATTTACAAAGGAAAAAACAGCTTATGTTTCACCAGTTAAACAATAAAGATAAAGGGATAAAATGACTGGAGTAAAGGATTGTGAATAGTTTCATCAGCATCCAGAATATATAAAGAATGTTATTTTCATTATTAAGACAGCCAAGAAATACAAGAGAAAAAGAGGCCACAGGAGAAATACATACAGCCAATAAGTGAATGGAAAATACTCTTTAATTTCTTTAGTTACTAAAGAAATTTAAGTAAAAACGAGTTAAGGCTTTTCACGGCCCAGCATGGCAAAGATTACAGACTGATCATCCTGGGTGGGGGGTGGGGGGGGGTACTTTCATGCATCGTTGATGGGAGATGAATTGGTAGAGACTTCTGAAAAGGAAATGTGACAACAGGTATCAAAATTTAAAACTTGCCCTTGGCTGAACAGTCCCACTTCTTTGAAAACATCCTGAAGCCCCATTCTTGGGTGCAAGCATGTTTAGTGTAAGATATTAACTGGAAATTTATTTTTAACGTTGCAAGTGGAAAAAACGTGAATGCCCACTAACAGGGAAGTGTGTAAACGTTTCTCAGCGTGCCCCAAAACACACTCCATTCTTTCAAAAAGAGTCAGGCACTGCATGGAATATTTTACGCGAAAATAGCAATTCCCACGACCGTGATTATGTTATTATCTCCTGCTTGTGTACATAGACAGATTTGCGTGTGTTTAGGGCTTAGAAAAAGAACTTGAAGAACATGCAACGGTGGGTCAGAGCCGTCTCTCTGGAGGAGGGGAAAGGATGAGAGGAACTTTCTTGCCTTTTGCTAGGCGTTTTGGTATGACTGGAAGTTTTTCCAATGAAAATGCACTCATATTTCTTGCACTATTGAGAAAAAGTCAGCCCTGTCTGGTGGCTCAGTTGGTTGGAGTGTCGTCCCATGCACCAAAAGCTTGAGGGTTCGATCCCCGGTCAGGGCACATACCTAGGTTGCAGGTTCAGTCCCTGGTGGGGGCCCATATGGGAGGAAGCCAATCAATGTTTCTCTCTCACTCTCTCATTCTCTCTCTCTCCCCCTACCCCCCCCCCCCCCGTTTCTCTAAGATAAAAAGAAAAAAGGCAACCAAGAAGGAAGGATGGAAGGAAGGAAGGCCAGGGTAGCATGTGTTAGTATTTATGGTAGAAAGATCTTCAGCCTGAAGGGTACAGAGTCTTGGTCCTGGCTCCAGCTTTGCAACTAAGTAGGTCATGTAACTGGTCCTCAGCTTACACGTCAACGTAGGGACGATAAGACCAGCCTCTGCTGACTCACAAGCGTGCGGTGAGATTCAAATACACTAATGACTTGAAACTCAGGCCCGTTGAAAGTAAACCATCCTAGGACTGTGAGTCAGGACCCGACCATCAAAAGTAGCGACGAGGGTGATCATGCTGAGATCATCCTGTTTGGGTCCTCCCTTCGGAGTCGGCGGTCACCTGCCGTGGGAGGACGGACGGGGGAGCCGCTCTCTGCGGCTGCCCGTGATCCCACCAGGGGCGTCTGAGGCTGCGTCTGCCCCTGGCGCCCACTCAGTGCCCTCGCCTCTCCTTCTGCAAAGTCAAATGCTAATGTGCCCAGCTCCTTTGTGCTCCCTGGTAATAGAAAGAAGTCCTTGTCTTTCAGCAGTGGCCTTGTTTGCTGTCATCAGAAGGGGACATGCCGGGACATTTCACATTACTCCAAGTGACAGGCTGGACGCACGTCCCTCCTCTCACTGGCCTTGGGTTCACTTTGTGGTGAGAACAGCTCTAAACCTGAGCTTTAGCCTTGCTGCCCATAGCCCCCCACCACCACCTCCCCCCATGTCCCACCACGTGGCCCTGGGACAGGCATGCCAAACAAATGAATGAGCCCAGCAAGGATGGTGACAAAGACCACTGACCATGTCCTGAGCTCTGTCCTAAGAGTCTATGTTAACTCATTTCATTCCTGCCTGGCCCCATTATCCCCATTTTACAGATGAGGAAATGAGACCCAAGTTCATGCACTAAGAAGCTTTGGGGCTGAGATTTAAACACAAACATTCCCTGCAGCCAACACACGGGAACTCACCCACGATGCTCATAAAAAACAAGGCGCACGATTTTGAAGTGAATCTGCTCCCTTCCCCGTAAGGGTCTTGCATTCAGGAAGGGAATGCTCAGAGTGATGCCATTCTCCAAAGCCCAGGGAGAGACTATTCCCTGTAGCTCCCACTAGCTCCCCCTTGTGGCTCCCTCCCAGGGGCACCCGTCCCTGCCCTCTCCGGCTGTCCCTCTACTCTAGACGACCCCCTCCCTCAGGACCAAATCACCCATGACCTTCAATGGCTAGGAAGAGTGGACTGTGGCTGGTGTTGACAGACAGACTATGAAGCTGGAAAGGAGATGATTTCTGAGTGTGGCACAGTCAAGGGGAAGCTGGGAATTAGAGGGGCGCACTGGAGAGCTTAGGTCTGGAGTTTGGGGGAGCACAGACTCAAACTGCTTTTTGGGTTGGGGCTGTCAGAACAGAGGATCTAGCCTGCGTTTTCTGTCATTATTTTAAGTCCAGCAAAAGACTAGGTTTAGATATAAGCTGCCCTGGAACCTGCGGGAGGTTTGGGACAATCGTCCAGAACACAGTTTCTACTTTGCAGGCCACTGACTGCTTTAGGGCAAGTGGAATCAAGCTGGGTAGACGGCCAGGGACAGTCCAGGGGACACTGGACATGGACTCTGTTCTCGCGGGGCTTATGGTGAATGACGAAAAAGACTGACCAATGACAATAGTGCAGGGTCGCAGGTGCTCTGGCACCCACGGCAGCAGATCCTTTAGCAATTGCTGGAGTTTCTGCTTGGATGGGTGGGCCAGGAGGGGCGGGTCCCACAGAAACTTGGAGACCAGCAGCTCCTGAACGAGGACGATTCAGGGTGAGGAGCCCTGTGTAATCAGTGTGGGGCTTCAGGCACTCAGACCCCGCCAGCCTTCCCATGGTTTTGCCAGAGAAAGAGCGGACCTTGGAGTGAGCCGAGGGTTCTCGTGAGGCCCTGCCACGCGCTGCCCCCAGGTTGTGGCCTAATTGTCATGTCTGTTTAGAGGGTTCTGGACTTTCGGCAAAGCCTCGGTCAGACAGCACCAGGCAGGAAGTGATGAGCTGATCTCTCTTCCCTCCATGTGAGGATGCATCCAGAAGACAGCCATCTGCAAGCCAGGAAAAGGACCTTCACCACACACTGACTGCCAGCACCTTGACTTGGACTGTGCTGCCACCGAAACTATGAGAAACAAGTGTTGGTTAAGCCACTCAGTCTGTGGTGTTTTTGTTACAGCAGCTCAAACTGACTAATACAGACGGCAAGCATACACAGATAAGAGCAAGCGTTGGGAAGGACAGAGGATCAGACATTGCTGGTGGGAGTGCGCCTCCACTTTGTAAAACAGCTTGGCAGTTCTTCAGATAGTTGACCCTAGAGTTAGCACAAGACCCAGCCATTATATTTTTAGGTATATAATTTTAAAAAGTTAAAAAACAAGTACATGAATGTTTACAACAGTATTCTTTGTAACAGCCAACAAATAAGTGGGAACAACCCAACAGATGAATGGCTAAATAGATGTAGTGTATCCATTCAAAGAAATAATATTCAGCCACGGAAAGAAATGAACTAATGGTACCATATAGACAAACCTTGTAAAAGCTAAAGCACAGAAGGCCACGTGTTTGAGGATTCCACTTATACACAATGTCCAGAACAGGCAGGTCTGTGGAGTCTGACAGCAGATTAGTGATGGTCAGGGGCTGCGGGAAGGGAGAAGGACTGACTGCTACCTGGCACCTGGCTTCTTTCAGAGTGGCGTACATGTTCTAGAATTAGGGAGTGGCCACGTGGCACAATTCCATAAATACGCTAAAAACCACTGAATTGTGCACTTTGCTCTTTTCTTCAGCCTATTCCACTCCTCTTTATTTCTGAGTCAGTGACTGAGACACACTAAAAGTGTAAATCCAAGAATTCCGTTTTTGCTCAACAACAGAATGTCTAAAGATAAAAATCATATTTAGCCATTATTGTACTTGAGATTAGTGCCGGAGGAGAAAAAAGTCATTACCTTGTCAGGCTCTCTGTACTTATTAAAAGCGACAAAGTATTTTGTTTTTCCATTCCACTGTGATGGATCTGATGGAGAAGTGGCTTTTCATTAAGGTGTGTTTTTTAAAATGTGGCCTCTGGCCCTCTCTGCCAGTCTGGGGGCAGGCATATTGGATCGGAGTGCAGCTTCGGGCTGGCAGATCAGTAGGAGTCACAAAGTACACTTGGAGGGCGAAGCTATGTGATACCGCCTACCTCGTTAGGAGACCACGTCCTGGTCACTGCCACCGTCTTCAAGGGGAGTAAACTTTTTTTTTTTTTTGAAGCTCCTGAGTTGGAGAGGCAAACAGTCCTTGACTGGGATGGTTTGAAGTCAAGGAATTTGACTCGAAGGGTTAGCGACGAGAACTCTGAATCACAGGTGACAGTTCTTTAACCCTGGGACGCTGGGAGTGAGCCTGCAGGGCTTCCCAGCCCTTTACCCAGGGAAGTGCTGACAGACAGTGACAACATGGGTTTCCTGGGGGGGTCTGGTGGCCTAGGCTGGTGGCTGTCCATGGAGCACTGGCTGGGAAGCCGTGCTCTGGGAAGGAAGACGTCTGGCGACCTCCGGCTTGTTTAGGTATCGTGTTCTGGCTTCCCCTGGGTCCCCTTAATCAATACAGAGAAAAGCCTTTCTGAATGGCAGGCTCTGCTTCCCAGAGAAACCACATAGAGCTGATGTGACATGTGTGGGTCTGTTCTGCTGGCCTCGAGAGGGGACTCTGTTGGTAGAAGTCCAAATCAAAACCGGCGTGAAGGTGGTACACGTCCTATCCACCTAAATTCCAGGATCTCGTCATCTAAGGAGCCTGATGCCCACGGAGGGGCAGCCGAACACGTCACGTGTCTCAGGGTTGTACAGACAAGCCATGACTGCAGCGGAAGGTCGGGGTGGAGAGAGGTAGTAGACACGGTGTTACTGTGGCACCCACTGTAATTAGCATCGATGGGGAACGCACTGCGGGCCGGGACCTCGTGGAGTGCTTTACATGATTTATCTCGCGGGCTGCTCACAACAACCTGGCGCCTTCCCTGCTCTGCCGAGGAGGGAACCGCGGCTTTGAGAAGCTAAGCCAATAAGCAAGAAAGCGGGGCAGCTGGAGGCAAACCCAAGTCAGGCTCCAAAGCACGTGCTCAGCGTGTCTGTACTGGGCAGCTCTCGGGACCCTGGGCAAGGGCCGCTGGGCCTGCTTCTGGGGGAGGGGGAGGTCTTCTTCCCGATGCTGCCTTTATTGAATGTTTTTTAGTCCAATAAACATCTTAGTCATTAAAGAACATAGGATTGTGTAGTTTAAGAGGGTACGTTTCATCGCATATGAATTATATCTTGATAATAATAATAAAAATATATAGTATAGGGCAGAGGTCCTTGCATTCTGGATTTGATAAACTTTCAATGTTTCAAAATAACTTTGGATTAACAGGTTTGTCAAAAAAATTGTTTTTAATTTGGTAATTAAGATGTTACATTAAAAAACAAACAAACAAACAAACAACATCCCTACTATCATTCTGGCCAGGTGGCTCTATTGGTTGGAGCATCATCCCATGCACCAAAAGGCTGAGGATTCGATTCCCACTCAGGGCTCGTACCTAGGTCGTGGGTTCGACCCAGTCGGGTAACATAGGGGAGGCACCTGATCAATGTTTCTCTCTTTCTCCTCTCTCTAAAATCAATAAACATTTCCTCAGGTGAGGATTTTTTGAAAACTCCCACTATCTACTTCTACCATAATTATTTTTAAGTACTGATTGCCCACATCAGAAAATGAAAAGGATATGTTCTTAGACTAAAGCTCAGTTCTGTAAATGAACTAAACTTAGCTTTATGAAAAACACTACATTCGTTTTTTTTTCATTCCAGAAGTGCTGACGGAGCCTTCTGCCTCTGTCAGGTACTGCACTTGGCTTTGGGCAGGGCTGCTGCCAGCTGGGAACTGCTGGCCCGCTGCGCTGACCACCCTCCGGCCTGCTGTGCCTGACCAGCTGCAGAGTATTTCGAAACTCATCCTTCACGCCAGACACACAGAGGTGAACAAAACGCACAAGGCCCCTTCCTTATGGGAAATGCAGGCTCTGAGGAGACATCTCTAATTAAAGATTTTGGGACGTGCGCTGACAGACAGGCGTTGGCCTAACAGAGGACGCGCCTACAGTGGGGACAGAGGGGGCTCTCAGGGGCTTTCGTCCCATCTCACCTCTCCGCTCTGCCCTGGTCCAGACTCGAAGACACTGGAGGACGTGGGAGGGCCCCAGGAAAAACGTGCGGAGTGACAAGTGTCAGATGGGAAGGAGGATTTCGACTCGGGTTCTTTGCGCTGAAACGCAGAGGTGTTTCTTTGTCCCGTGCCGCCTGCCACGGGATCTTTCCAGCTGGGTCGCCAATCTGTTGGGAACAGTTGGACAAGGAGCTGCAATGTGTGAGCTCCTTACACCTCCTGTCACGGTCCCAGGAAAGCCGAGACACCCTGCAGAGGAGCCATCCCTTTCCCCCAAACAGCGCATCTCCCAGGTGGGCCAGGGGGGCCTCCAGCTGATGGCGGGAGGGGGAGAAAGGAGCTCGGACAGACTGCCTCCAGGGTGCTGGGAGCCCTGCCTGTGCCTTCAGCGCCCTCTCGGCCCCGCCCTTGACCAGAGCCACCTGGGCCCCTTCGGATGGTTAGCCAGAGGAGCTGGGCCTGGGCTGAGGAGCCGGAAAGGAGATTTGGTTTCTCTGAGCTGGAGCCTTAGCCTAGGGCTGCTTCCTGAGCCAAGAGGAAAGCTCAGAGCCGGGAGGGTGAACCAAGGTCAAGTCTGCAAGGAAAGCTGAGGCCTCAGTTTTGGTTACACCACTTTTTTTTTTTTAGGTGGGAGTGTGAGAGGCTGAACCAAGAAATGTGAAATAGCTGGACCTCATCCTCTTTTTACAAAGGATGAAATAAATGAATCCTCCACCCAGTGATCTTTGTAGACCTGAAGTAATCCAGCAAAGTGCCTGGCTGACACCATAAGAAAACACAAAACGCAAATAACAGAGGTTGCTCGTTTGTCTAAATTAGAAAGACAGTTCTTTAGGCCGGCAGGTCAGTAAACTGCAGCCCTTGGCCCAGATCCATCCCGCAGGCTGCTCTGCAAACTATGCTACGGGAACCCGACCGCACCAACTCATACATGACTTGTCCGTGGGAGACTGGAGTGGCTGTGGAAGAGAACCTACACGGCTCAGAAAGCCTGAAATATTTCCTGTCTGACCTTTCCCTGGACAAGTGTGCTGGCTCCTTTTAGCTACCCAGACAGGTCGCATTACTTAATTAATTAAGTCACTCATTCATTCATTTATTCAACACATGCTTGTTGAAAGCCTGCTAGGAAATGTGCCAGAACTGGGGAGGGAGAGCTAGAAGATCCAGCTCTTGCCTTCAGAAGGATCTTGGTTCCTGCCCAGTATGTGGTCATTCCTATGAAAATGGTCAGCAGAGCGAGCTGCTGCAGAAAGCCCCCAAGGGGACGCTGAGCCGGGTGGGCTGGGGCGGGAGGCCTGGGTGGGCTTTGTGGGTGATCTGTGGTCGCTGGCTGAGTCTGCCCGAGGATAAACCGCAGCGCTGCCTGTCTTCCCGTGGTCTGGCTCTGGGGGGACGAGTTCAAGGCCAGCGGCCCCCCAACGGTCACCCCCTCCGGCACTGCCCTTCAGGACGCTGGAGGGTCCTCTGTGTCCTCTTATTCTAATCAGCTTGGTACATGCCAAACAGCAGGAAACACGGAGAAGGGAAAAAATCCATATTTAATATTTAATTTCCTTATCTCCTGGATTTTGAATATGATTATGAGATTTTTAATTAAAAGCTCATCTCAGATTCAATTTCCTCATTAAATGGGTAAAGGGAGATGGGAAGGGCGAAAATATGACTTAAGTTCATGGAGATACGGGTTTCATTAAAGTCTCTTTTCCACACTTCGGGGGTGGACAAGCTTCGGCTTTTGTGTTCCAGGTGGCTTCCTAAGGAGCTATCAGTCTGGTCATCCGACACCACCGGGACTGTTAAATACTTTTAAAGGAAACAAAAGTATTCAACCCACTGCCTTGCCTGTGAGCCCCGCTGCCATGAGGGCCGGATTTCCCCTGCCCCCTCCCCAGCCTGGGTGCTTCTGCCTGCAGGGTTCCCACGCCAGCTGTCTCCCATCCCACGCTGGGTCGGGCGACCTCTCACTCACGTGCCCGTCCGCGGGAAATGTGTCTTTCCATACCGGGCGCTCCAGCTCGGAGAGCGCCGACCTTTCTTGGGTCCCGCACCGCCTTTCAAGGCGAGAGTGAACCCATTTTCATGTTCTGCCCAGAGAGCCTCTCCCTGGGGGCTCAGCTGCAGTAAATGCCTCGTGGCCACACCCGGCCCCGGGCATGAAGCAGAAGTCAGTCTTCCCCTCTGCCTGAGTGAGACACTGCGTCTGTCTCTGTCCCTCCATGGGACAAGGGCCCGCGCTTTCCTGGTCTGACTCTAAGTCAGCTCCCTTCTGCTTGGAGACCTGTTCTTTCAGAGAAAGCCCCCTCCTTCCTGGAGGGCCTGCCCCCTTCTCACGGGCGCTGGCCTTGGGCTGTGTCTTTCAGCAGGACAATCCCACCAGAATACGACTGTCTAAAGGCCATCCCTGCAGGGCACCTAGTGGGTGAGCTCCATTCTGGGGTTGCTCAACTGTAGTTTACCACCAGTGGGACATCGGCCATCTGAAACGGGCTCCTTGGAGGCCCTCCTGTAGCTGGGGGTGGTGGCCAGGCTCACGTGGCATTTCTGTATCACCAGGGTCTCAGTTAATAATGGCCTGTGAGAAGAGGATCACGCAGAGTCCCGCATCCACACACGTCATAGAACAAGCGGAGAATGTCAGCTCTAATGTGCGTACAGGAAGAAGAATGCGTTCTCCAGGAAACATACGTAGCAGACGGTCAGGGCTGCCCATGATGCAAGCACCTTTTCCCAGAGGTCAGTTCGCTGTTCAGACTCTCAGCGAGAGAAGAAGGCCTCCTCCGCTGTGGGGTTGCAGAGCTGTGGGCGGCCAGGAAGGAGGGGGTGAGCCTGAGAGCAGCCCCCCTTCCCACCTGAAAGGCAGCATTCCTACAACAGCATGTTCTGCTCAAAGTTGAGTTCCATTGTCCACATCTTATCCCAGAAAATTTCTCGAAGCTTTGAAACGAGAGCTTTCAAAGGCCTTTGCATGATGATTTGGTTGAAACTCATTAGATAGATGTCTCTCCTTCCCACCCTTACACCGTAGTCTTTGCAAGATGGGACTCCCCATGCCCCCGAGGCCTGGCTAAGAGGGGGAGTCCAACCCGGGAAGCGGGATGTGGCAGGTGGGGGCTGGGCTCCCCCCTGCCTCAGTCAGTTCAGTGCTGTTGCTGAATACTATGGATGGGGTGGCTTGAGCAGCAAACATGAATTTCTCACAGGTTTGGAGGCTGGAAGTCTGGGGTCTGGTGGTCTGGGTGGCAGGTGTTCAGGTTCTTGGGGGACTAACACATTATGGCAACAAAAGGGACGGGCACAGGAGAGGCTGTCATGGTGAGGCGTGACAGGGACAGAGGGCCCAAGCAGAGCACCGGTGTCAGTGTCTGAGCGCAGGTGAACCTTCCTCTTAAACTTCTTAGAAGCTCCATTTCAGTTTGTATCTTTTTTATATATTTATTTTTTCTTTTTCTTTTATTGTTTTTCTAGTACGGTTGTTCCATTTCCCCCCCAGTGCTCCCCCCACACAGCCCACCCCCTCTCCCACAGTCAGTCCCCATCCCGTTGCCCATGTCCATGGGTCATTTACACTAGTTCCTCAACTAAACCCTTCCCTTACTTATCCCCCTTCTCGCCCTCCCGCCTCCCCCCTGGTCACTGTCACTCTGTTCCTTGTTCAATTTTGCTCATTTGTTGGTGTTGTTCATTAGTCTCCTGTGTCAGGTGAGATCACATGGTATTTGTCTTTCATTGCCTGGCTTATTTCGTGAAGCATAATTCTCTCTAGTTCCATCCATGCTGTCACAAGTGGCAGGAGTTCCTTCTTTCTTTCTGCTGCATAGTTAATAAGATTATCCAGGTTTCAAGTGCACAGTTCTATGATACATCCGCTTCCTACTGCATTGTGTGCCCCCCACCCAAAGTCACATCTTCGGTCACGATGTATTTGACCCTTCCCTACCCGACCCCCTTCCTTTTGGTAACTGTCACGCTGTTGTCTGTGTCTATGAGTTTCTGTTTGTTTTTCTTGTGTGTTCATTTGTCGAGAAGCTCCATAGTTCAGTGGAGTTTACACAGAGCTCGTCACTCTTAAGGAGACTGATGTGCACTAAACAAATCACGGTGAGAGACAAGCATATACCAACTGATTAGGTTTCAGGAGGAAACATGCTTCCTGCCCCAGAGCCCAGATAACAAGTGGATTTCTCTGTCCTGGCCTTTGGTTTTCCTCTCTCCAGTAGGAAGATGACCATTGGAAAATGAATTACTCTAAGGAATTCGTTTGGTGGACATACATCCACTCAGCCGATGTTTCTTGCACCAGGAACGCTGCAGGGTGTGTGTGTGTGTGTGTGTGTGTGTGTGTGTACGCACATGGGCAGCACAGCACACACACCAGGCAGGATGGTGAAGGTGGAATACTGGGCCCCAGTTGCCCATGGTCTAGCAGGGAGCATGACCACGTCAGTAGGAACCGAGGACAAGAAAGAAGTGATAAACCACAAGCAGGAGGTAGCAGGCCGAAGGACACCACCCCTCCTTCACTTTCTAGAAACTGTCTTTCTGATGGGAACTGATCACGCGGGATTCCTGGCAGAGCCCTTGGCGGGGAGTGGCGGAGCTGTCAGATGAAGTCACTCATAGAAATCCAGCAGCAAGGGACTTCCACTGAGGTCGATAGCAGGCGAACTGCGGATACGCGGGGACTGAGCGCGTCCCCCTGTACTGGTTTGCCGGAGCTGCCACAGACAACATCACATGCTGGGCGCGTTAAACGACAGCAGTGCATTTCCCCACAGCTCTGGGGGCTGGAAGTCTAAGGTCGAGATGCTGGCAAGTTTGGTTCCTCCTGAGGCCTCTGTCCTTGGCTGGCAGATGGCTGTCCTCTCCCCACATCCTCACCTGGTCTTTCTTCAAGCATCTGCACCCTGCTATCCTCTCCTTATGAAGACCCACGCAGGACCTCATTTAATTTTAACGACCTCTTTGAAGATCCTGTCTCCAAGTCAAGTCACATTCTGAGGTGCTAGGGTTAGGGGTTCAACACAGGAGTTCTGGGGGACCCAGTCCCAGCTCATAAAGGAGCCACACTGTGTCTACACTGAAGCCGAGATGGAAAACGTGATGCCCGCTGTCCCCGCCCTGCCCGGCCGAGAACCAGGGCACAGGTCAAAGACGAGCACAGCAGTGGGGCAAATCGGTCTGAGTGACAGCTGTCTGGGTTGGGGGCTTGTTTCATGCCCTGGGCCCCGCATTATGGCCCCAGAGGCCTGGCTGTGGGAGGGGGTTCCGCTCCCAGGCAGTGGGCACCCCACGTTGACCGTGGACAGCCTCGTTTAGTTCTTACTGCTAGTCGGCGGATGCCGTTGCCAGATGCCTGTGATTCCAGCGTGGCCAGGCGTGCCTTCCACCTTGACCGTGGAGGGCGACCCTGTGCTGGCAGACTGCGCCCCCAAGAACGCCTTTGCCGGCTTAGGGTCCGCCTCACTGACTGGGTGTGAAGCCAGCGAAAAACGGGGGCTGTTCTCCTTATGCGCGTCGCCCATGCTGCATCTGCCCTGGGCTGTGCAATCCCATTTTGGGACTCCTTTTCTCCCTCCATCTTCTCCTTTCTCCCAGAACCCAGCAGGTACAGGCATCGGGGTACGCGGTCTCCCACAGATGGTCTCCAGCTTCTTCTCTCTCTGTCCCTCGATACGAACAATGGAGGTACTTGCTTTCCTGTAACCCCCAGACACCGGGGTCCACGCTGCCACCCTGAGGACCACGCTTCAGAACGTGAGCTAAGAGGCCACGTGGCACTGGTATCCCTGTGCAGACTGTCCCCGGGCCTCGTGGCCCTTCCTCTGCCCTCCCTGCCATCCTTTGTCAGCTTCCTGACAGTCCTTCCTCAGACATGTCTTCACGAAGCAGGACGTGTGCCGGACACTCGGACTGCAATGTCGATTCACACGCTGTTGAACCGGAAGCTCCTGAGGGCTCGCTGGCGGCTGCGTCCTCCGTGCCTAGCACGGTGCCTGGCCCAGGCAGGGGCCTGGTCAATGTCTCCTCCTGGGAAAGGGGCAGAAGGCAGGCAGCAAGGCAGGCAGGCCAGCCTTGCCCTCGGGAAGCTCACTGTACAGCAAGGGAACAGCAGGGGACTGGCCGCTTCTCTCAGTGAGCCAGGGCCTAAAGTACAGTGGGAACGAGGGACAGCGGCACACCATGGCATGGACGCCCAGCTCAGCCTGGGGAGGTGACTCCGGGGCCCATCGGCTGCATAACCAAAGGTGGGCCCGAGGGGAAGGGGGATTCCAGCACCAGGGGTCTGTGCACAAAGACGCAGAGCTGGCGGGGACGTCAGAGAAGGCAGGAACGAGCTTCTGGCCTCGGACACAGCGGACTGCCTGACGCCACTGGAGCGTTTTGCTTCCAAAAGCAGGCGCGGATTGAGAAAACCCAAGCTCTCTTCCCACCTAGGCTTTGATCTGTTCGTGACTTGTTTTCCGCAATCCTCCCATTTTGAAAGTCACGGCCCCCCACGCAGCCACTGAGGAAGGCGTCATCGAGCAGCGAGTGGAAAAATAATTACACGTTCCTGAAATTGCTCGGTGCTTAGCCCTGAAATAGCAAGTCATCCCGATGAATTACTTGGTGATGCAACTTCTCTTTTTTAATTTCATGACAATGTTCTGATTTACTGGTTGCCAAACTCCTGACACTCCTGTGGTCCCAGCAGGGTGGATATTTTAAACAGTTTTGACATTATAATTATGGTTATTAGGTGGACATTTGTGTCCCATCCACTAATAATAACACCTTGTCTTGAGAATCTAGGGTTCTTAGAAGAATCTGAAAGTGCTTTAGCAACAAGCATCCTTTTTCAGGAGGAGGCGTTCAAAGGACCTCAGGTTGCGGGGCTCCCGTCCCCGTTGAGGACGAAGACGCAGCACTTGGGAGGAGCGAGGGGCAGGGTGCCATCAGCTTCACCTCACCAAGGGCCTGCAGGCAGGGGCTGAGGTCCCCAGAACAGAGACCCTCGGGGCGTGAGGCCCTGTGTCAGCCAAGGTCAGGGATTTGAGCCCCTGTGACTTCTGGGAGGCCAGTTCTTAGCACCTGACTCCAATAAAGCAGCCAGGGGAGCTTCTCTCAGTCCACTGGATCCTGAGACCTGCAGCTGGGCAGAAGTTCATGTCCGATGTATGACTGGCAGGAAAACAAACAGATAAACCAAAGAACTCTTATTTAAAGTGCATCGCTTCATTAGGAGTTAAGGTAACATTCAATAAAAGCAACTTTGAGTTTACCCACAGAATAAATAAAATATATATATATATATATTGTCAGGGATGGAAGGAAACATAAAACATACATTGCTTTTACTGATTTTTCCGGAGAAAGGCAATATGCAACCAGATTTATAATACTGTTTTCTTTGACTTATACATTACTTCAAATTGCTTCAAAGGAAATTAAATGAATGACGGTCTGAGTACATGGCCCAGCACTTAGTAGGCCAGCAAAGAAACTGTCTTCTTTCCTTCAGGCCACACCTTAGCTCAGCCTTCCTGCAAACACAGCTGAGGCCCACCTGCGTGCTGATGTTCATCGGGATAGCAAGAGGCAGTGTTTTGAAGTGCCCGTTTTATTATTCCTCAGACTTGGGAGGCCAGCCGCTCCGAGGACTGCCGTAGTTTGTCACACGCAGGTCCCAAGAGGAGGGGCCACACCATGCGATGCAGGGCCACGTGTGCAGGAAGCCCTGGGTTTGGGGGGGGGGGGGCAGAGGCCCTGGGGCCACAGGGCCTTTACTGCGATGATTGTGAGAAGCACCGGGCGAGGCAGGTTGATAGGCTTCAGGGCGGCCAGCTGGAATAATTCCGGTGGGTTCAGGGGACACGGGGACCATCTCTGGCTGTCTGGTGCCTGGCCCTGGGTGACCTGCACAGGCAAATACTGGGGCTGCACACAAGGACCCAACAGAGGCAGAGGAGGGTGTGGAGTGTGGGTTCTGGCTGGTTGGTTTGCATATAAAAGGCCTTCGTCCAGGGCGCACAGGTGAGTTGTTTACCGTGTCTGGGATTTGGTCCAGCAAGATCCTGGACATCAAAGTGTCAGAAACACACATGGTTAACACAGTAAGAAGGAGGGAAACGAGGTGAGGAAGAAGGAAAGCGCCAAGCGGCACATCACCGCGGTAGGTGTACTTCCGCAAGGCAATGCGGGGGGCTTCTTTGTCGTGTGGAGCGCCCTCAGACACTGGGACTCAGACAGGTTTACTGGGAAAGAGAGAACTCTCTTTGCCAGCACCTCCCCATGGCCTGTGGCTGGGCTCCCACAGGGCATAAACTTCCCTGCACTGCCAGGTCACATCGCAGGGACACCGCGGGCGAGGGCAGGAAGCTAAGAGCCAGGACCACAAGTGACGTCGCTCCAGGTCTGAAAACCCAAAGAAGAGACCAAATGAAAATGAAGCTGCCATGGGCTGAGCTGTGACACCCCCAGATTCATCTACTGGAGTCCTAAATGCCAGCTCCTAAGAATGTGACTATATTTGGATATACAGTCTTTAAAGAAGTAAGATAAAACGGGGTCCCTGAGGTGACCGGTGTCCTTGTAAGAGCTGAGGACATTAATGGTACAGCAGAAAGACCAAGGAAGAAACAGAAAGAAAACGCCCTCTGCAAGCCAAGGAAAGAGGGCTCAGACAAGACCACTTCTTCCAGCACCTTGATCTTGGACTTCAGGGCTCCAGAATTGTGAGACACTACTTTGCTGCTATTTAAGCGGCCCAGTCTATAGCACTTGGTGGTGGCAGCCCTAGTGGGTGAATTCAAAAGCCATTGTACAAAGTTGCTCACAAGCTACGCTGTTTACAACAGCAGACTTTAGAAAGAGTGACCACAGACCAGATCTGGCCCAGGAGAACAACAATATACAGCCATTAAAATAGAAATTCTCTGGAGAAGCAGGGATACAAGGCAGCCCTTGCCCGCAGGTCTCAGGGGCCTGGTTCCTTCCACTCCATGGCTCCTCCCCCATCCCACATGCATATCGGCATCGTCTGAATGGCTGAAGCTGGATCGTGAGGGTCAACTAGTGCAAAAAGGCTAGAGGCAGACAGAGCCTGAGGCAGGATAGGACTGCTAGTAGCTTATTTGGGAGACAGAAAACCATAGTAGGGAAGTGAGGAAGAGAGCCAGGGAAATTGAGGCAGCTAATACAAGGGGTATCATCTACTCATCTACCAGTGTGTGTGCCACTCAGAATCCTACCAGGGACTCCTGGAGGACCCAGCTGAGAGATCTCTCCCACCAGGGCCCAGGGCGCTGGGTAGGGCTATATGGTCCTGAGCGCGTGAATTCCCTAGAGCGTTCTTTTCCTTCCCTGTCAGCAGCTAAGAAGGGAAATCCCTCCTCTGGGAAAGAAAAGCAGATGCCGGCCCTGGGAAGTGAGGCTGTGAGGACAGAAAAGGGAGAAGAGGTATGGGTGGGGCTCTAACAGCATTGGCCACATTGAGTAGCAAGCAGGGTTGGCCAACAAAGGAAAGCCAAAGTCATGTCCCACCTATGCATCCCCGAGCCTATGTCTAGGTCACATGTATGCTCAAGGAATGCTTATGGAATGAATGAGTGGCTGAGGGGTTAACAAGGACACTAATATGTCCTGTGACGGTTTATCTATTCCGACTCTAGAAGATAACAAACTCTATAACCATAGCCATGGCTGCGTATGTATCTCTCTATGCCTGTGTCCATGCCTATGCCTATGTCTATGTGCATTCTATGTCTATATCTATGTCTGTGTCCATATCTATGTCTGCATCTATGTCTATTCTATGTCAATGTCTATGTCTATGTCTGTGTCTATGTCTTTGTCTCTTCTACGTCTATCTATGTCTATGTCTATATCTATGTCTACATATATGTCTATGTCTATTTTATGTCAATGACTATATGTCTGTCTATCCTATGTCAATGTCTATGTCTATGTCTGTGTCGATGTCTATATCTATGTCTATTCTATGTCTATGTCAATGTCTGTATGTCTGTCTATTCTATGTCAATGTCTATATGTCTATTCTATGTTAATGTCTATGTCTATATCTATGTCTTTGTCTATTCTATGTGTATGTCTGTTCTATCTCAGTGTCTATATCTATGTCTGTGTACACATATATCTGTATCATCTCTGTCTCTGTATCTATATATATCATCTATATCAGCAGGTAGATACGGGTATAGATACAGACACACAGGTAGATAAAAAGATAAATAAATGAGGTGTGTGCAAACATACACATGTCTGGAACTGTGTCAGGCACTATGCCTGTAGTATTTAGTGTAATTTTCACAACGACCTTGTGGAAGGTGAATTTCCCTGCATTTATCAAGGTGCAGACCGAGACAAAGAAAGGCTGGGTCACATGCACAAGGTTGCACAGTTAGTTGACAACAACAGTCGTCACAGCTCAGTGGGGCTACTATGTGGGGGCCCCCCGGGCTGTTCTCTCCACCACGCTCTCTGTATGCCCCAGCAGCATGAGCCAGACCACCAAGTGGACCTGAGTTACGAGAAACCCTCTGTAAAATCTCTTCACACCTGATACTGCTTACAGAGACGCGGTGGAATGAATCTCACAACTGACTTGTCAGCCTTGACAGATCGACAGCATTTGCCACAATCCCGGTTTAAAAAAATAAATGGTGATTGGATGCGCTGACTAAATTTCTAAGCAGAGATCTAATTAAAACAGGTCAGCAGCACGGCTCTGATTGAAGAACGCAGTGTGAAAAGTGTGTCTACCGAGTGAATCAAAAATAAGTGAAGGAATTGAAGATTTACGGGCGAGAGGAACGGTTAAAAGACAAGGGTCTGAGGCTGGGGAGTTATTTGAAGCCGTGGGTATCTGCTGCCAGATTCCTATTGAAGGGTTTTGAGGATTTTAAAAAAATATATCACTTCTTTTCCCTAAAGGTTGAAAGAGCAATAAGAGTAAAATAATTTCTATTTGGTCAAATGAAACTGCAGGATCCATTTCATACACGACTCAGGAACAAAGAATACAGTTTTTCTTTGAGTCACAGGGCACGTGTGTTAGAAACTGAAGGCCGCTCTTGACACCACGAGAAGTGATCCTTGGCCAAAGCGGGTGGCAATGGGTCAGCATCGAAGGAGGATTTACCGAGGAGGTGTGTTCGCACATTCAGCCAGTGTCTACTCTCCGGTCCCCATTTTCCAGACCTGGTGCTTGATCCTTTCAAATGCATAGTTCGATTGACACAGATCCTACTGTTAACCCGATCAGAGAAGTCACATTGTCCCAATCTTAAAGAAACGGAAGCTTAAGAGGAGTTGAGTGTTATTTATGGTAGACTCCGAAGATACCCGAGTCTAAGCCCTGAAACCTGTAAATATTACCTAAAATGGCAGAAAGGACTTTGGGAATATGATTAAGTTAAGGGTCTTGAGATGGGAGATTATCCTGGATTACCTGGGTGAGCCCTAACTGTAATCCCAAGGGTCCTTTAAGAGGGAATGGGAAGGAGATCTGACCCCACTAGAAGACCCTGTGGTGGCTGAAACAAATGCCCCATGCTGGCTTCAAAGGCAGCATAAGGGGCCAGGTGCTAAGGAATGGGAGGAAAGCCGCTCAAAGCTGGGAAGGGCAAGAAAGCCAACTTCAGCCCAGCAAGACTGATTTCAGACTCTGGCCTTCCGATCTTCAGCAGAACTGACGTGTGCTGTTCCACACCAGCAAGGCTGTGGTCATTTGTCACAGTAGCCATGCGAAGCTAACCCGCGGGTATTGTCTGAGGATACACAGCCAGGACGTAGAAGAGCAGGGCCCTGAGACCGAGTCTTTTGAGCCCACTTCTAGCTCTGCTTCTATGCAGCCTGCTGTTGCTCACGGTCTGCTCTGGCCCCCTCTACCAGCGCCACGTGAATCTCTACATAGCCTGCACCCTCTCACGGAGATTCCCAAACTGCGCGTCAGAACGCCCAGGCCCTTGTAATGCAATGCAGAGTCCCTGGGCTGAACATTAGAGAGGGGCCCTCAAAGTCCCTACTTTGAAATAAGTGACTATGATGCTGTTTTCATGATCCAGTTTGGGAATCATCGCTCTAGCACTTTCTTTTTCTAAAAATGCGCTTTGGAGACATTAATGAAGAGGAAACACAGAGTCAGCATTGGATCTTCCTTTGGAACCCATGGACACTTGCAAGAAACTGAGACTGTGGGAGAAATTATTGTGTGGGAAGCACTTTCTACCCAACAGCACACCTGCCTTCGCGCCTCTCCTG
This sequence comes from Furipterus horrens, assembly GCF_987537825.1. Lineage (NCBI taxonomy): Eukaryota > Metazoa > Chordata > Mammalia > Chiroptera > Furipteridae > Furipterus > Furipterus horrens. The sequence continues at coordinate 3,938,079 of NW_028327177.1, forward strand.
GGAGGCTGCCATCGGTACATTACTGATGAGGAAACCAAGGCTCATTCCGAGAACCTGTGATAAAGCCTCTCTCCCTGACCAAAGTCCGGACAGGCTCCGCTGAGCTGAGCTCTACTAGCCCCCAGCCTCCGGCACGTCCTCAAGAGTCCAGTTTTAGCAAGAATCCGGGTAAGTCAGTTTAGCCAGAACCTACCTGCTTTCAGCAAGAATCTTGTTAGGCTGGTGAGCAAGAATTGCCCTACTCTCCTGGTAATTTTCCATCCACTGTCCCCCTCTTCCTCTTCTCCTTGGCTACAAAACTGCTGCTTTTCCTTCCTGTGGTGCGAGATGAGCTCAGTCTCTCCCCTCACTGCAAGACCCCAATGCAGGGGTCCCTGGAGCCATTGCGTTAGTCCCGAATGACGTCTACTCTCATAAGGGGCGTTAACCGGCGTTTCTCTGACACTGCTGTATTTCTCTCCCGTGGCTGCTGTAGCAAAATATCACAAACGGAGTAGCTGAAAACAGCGGACGTGTCTTGGCTCACAGTTCTAGAGACTAGAAGTCCTGACTCCAGGTGTCAGGAGCGCCATGCCCCTGCTGGAACCTGTAAGGGGAAGCCAGCCTGGCCTCTCACGGTGTCCAGGCTTTGCCAGCAGTCCTCGGCTTGTGGGTGCAGCCCTCCAATCCCTGCCTCTGTTGTCACACGGTTCTCTGTTTCCTGTGTGTTTCTGTGTCTCTTCTTTTCTTATGAGGACACCAGTCATAGAGGATTGAGTATGACCTCATCTGAATTTAACTAATGACACCGGCAACCACATTATTTTCAAATGAATTCATACCACGGTACCGGGGTTTAGGACTTCAATGTATCTTTTGGGGGACATAATTCAGCCCATTGCTCTTTCCATGCAGCTGGCAAAGGGCAGTGGTGAGCTCAGGTACACCTCTGGCTTCCTTTGCCAGATTTGACAGTGTCTGTGAGAAAGCGCCTACGAGGAAGTGTGTGAAGAGACTCAGGGCTTGTCTGCGCCTTCCCAGGTCCTTCCAGCAGAGTCCTTGGCACTTCCAAGTCCCCCAGGTACTTTCCCTTAGGAGCAGCACTATGTTGCACCCCTGAGCACAGCTCCAAGGGAGCTCACATCTCTAATGCTCTTATCCCCACCCCGAAAGTCTTGGACACTGAGTATGGATGCCACTCAGCATGACATTGTTCTCCCAAGTGCAGAGGAGGGGGCTTTTTACTGAAATGGAGCTGATATGTCTGCTGTCCTTGTGGATAATCTCTCCTGTGAATTAACTATTCCCATCTGTGGGTCCTCCCTCTGCCAGGGACTCCTGCCTTTCTGCTTGGCACTAACTAGACATCCCGAGATCCCATTCACGTGCCCCCTCCTGGGCAGAATTTTTCAGTCCTTTCCTGTCACTCCTGCTGCGTGTTATTCTTGCTGCCGTTACAGCTCTCTCCGTGTCCCGTTAATCTGTGTTTCCCGTGGGCCGCAGAGCGCCTGGCTGCAGTGGATGGCCATTACTTCGTTTACAAGCGACATCCATTGCGCTCTGTGTTCTAGACCCCGGCTGTGCTCTGAGGACCGACTGAAGTGGAAGCCGGGTGCCTGGGAAGACGTCAGGGCTCCTCCTCGCCGGCCAGCTGTGGGGGCGGACTCCGAGCACACACGGCGCCTGCAGTGTCCCCTGACAGCGGTTCTCCAGGCAGTCTGGCGACCTTCCACGGGGCCCGTGTGGATGGAGGGACCCACAGAACCCTTCCTCCTCGGGCATGAACCGCAGCGTGGCCAGTGAATGCTGCTCGGCACACCGCTCCGTGAGGTCATCGTCCGGGGACAGAGAAAGGGCAGGGCAGCGTCTTCTGATTTACGTGCTGGGGAAATGCGGAAACGATGACTCTGATACTGTTTTTCAAGGGCAGGGGTCAGCGTGCAGGAAGTGTGCAGGACTGTTTGGGGGGCAGTTGGAATGCGGGCTCTGGAGTCAGGATGGCCTGGGGTGGGGCCGGTCCATTCATTTCCCTCCCTCCCCAGTATTCATGAGCGCCTACTCAGTGCGGGTTAAAGGTACCAAGTCCTTGCTCCTCAGGGGGCTTACCTCCTAGAATGAGAACTCAAATAGCAAGGATGTAAAAAACCAATACTATAATTTGAGAAAATTACTGTGAAGAAAGTAGGAAAACAAACATGCAAAGCCATGAGGCTGTGTTGTGTCCCAGGCCCGCCCCCTACCAGCCGTGTGCCTTGGACACATTTCTTCGCCGCGTGGCGTCCACAGAATAAGAATAAACACTCACATCTCAAGGATGATTGTGGCCAGTGAAAGAGATACTATATATGATGTCTGGCAAGCAGGGAGCACTATATGAACGGTTGGCATTAGTGATCTTCATGCCATGATATCAGTTGTCCTGAGGATATGACGTTTGCTGAGGTTTAATACTCAAATAGGACGGATTCTGCTGTGCAGACAGGCAGGAAGGATTCAGGACGCCCCTCCCTTTTAACTGCAATGTCAGAGATTTGACTCCATTTAAAGATACAACAAGTTAAGGTGTCAGACACTTGCATAAACACTTCCGCTGCTTTCCTCCCTTTTCCTTCCACGTAATTGCTGTAGAAACCTCTGTTCTGCTTCCTGTTATTCTTGTGCACATCTTTTCAAGGTCCTGGCCAGGAATCTGGACCACCTGGTATATAAAAGTCAAGCAAAACAAGATCTTTGCGAGCCAGAGAGGCTGATCTTGGCTCCAGGAAATTCATGATCAGGAGTATCTGGGATTTCATGTGAAGGTGCTGATTACACCCGAAACCTGAGACCTAAGAAAGGCTTCATGAGCCTGGAAAGGCCAGACCTGCATCCTTGGAGGAGGCTGGAGACGTCCTTCCTCTGCCAGTGAGGGTCCTGCTTCCGGCAGCTTCTCCTGTTGCCCAGGCTCTGACAGCCAGACATGCAGCACCTGTTTACTTCCTCAATTGCTTAAATTTGGAGATGTACTAAAAAGCACACAGGATGTGAAACAAGAGCCCTGCGTCCAGAGGGCTGCTTCATAAATTATTAAAAAGTAAAAGAAATATAACAAAACAGAAGCCCTTCTGTTCAACTCTCCTCTCCCGAGGAATCAGGACTTTAAAACTTGTGTGCCTCTTATCAACCTGTGTTCTGAAGTTTTGAGTCTGCACATATAGATAGCTCTGTAAGCAGTACATAGACGGGTTTTGTGCATATTAAAGCATTTCCACACACGCTTTTACGGGTTTATACATATGACGTTTTTTGTAATTTGCTGGTCCCATCCAACACGATGTTGATAAAACATAGCCAATGCATTCATTTTAATTGCCAAGTGGGTGTTCATCACACACCCATCACAAGGTACCCATTTCTCTGTTGACGGAAGGCGTGTTCTTTTCCTTCTTTCCAGTTGTTGTCACGGGCGATGCTGGCTTGACCACCCTGGGCGTGACGGCTGGCGAACACCTGCCTGCCTGTGTCCTCAGGGCCCTGGGGTCGGTGGAGCAGCAGCAGCGAGCAGCTGCGTCGTCGCCAGCACTAGCGGGTGCCATCCAATGGCTTTCCTCCGCGGTTTCTTCCCTAAGGTACATCATCACCACGGGTCACGCAAGTTGTCGTTTCTCCACAGTCTACAAATATTAGCTCTGGGTTCGTCTGCGGAAGGGGAGAGGCAGCCCCTTGTTTTGTTCGTCTGTGTTGCGCTCTGATTTCCGGTGAGCTATATCCTTTTACAAATGCCCATTTGGACACGTCTCCCTGGCTGGGTTTTTATGACAGGCAGCCGCTTGTCACTCCTCATGGAGGCAGATGTTGCTGACCAGGGGTTAACCAGCTCCCCAGGAAATACCCTGGGACTCAGGAGGAGAGGTCGGGGGAGGGGGTGGAGAAACAAGGAGTGGGTGTTCCAGAGACAAACTCCATCAATCTCATGATTCCACCCAGGGATCTAAGGAAACTTCTCATTCAATTTCATAATTAATTGTCCCAGATCAAACCTAACAAATATATTCTCCAAAGGTGAGTCTGTTCTGCTTTAGACACGGGGCTCTGCCCCACCCCCACATCCAGGTGGGGTGTTGGGAGGAACTCTCCAAGCCCAGATGTCTTGCCCGAAACGTCTAGGGAGTTGGTCTGGACGTAAGAGGGACATCTGTGCAGTTCGATCCTGCACATATTTATCGAATGTCTACTGTGGACAACGCACTGTGTTTCCGTCAAATAAAACATATCCTTTTGGGGGCCAGTGAACAAAGTGGTTAGAGAAAGGCACAGACATGTCGCTGAGGAGCCTCAGTCTTCAGGAGGTGACAGTTTCTTCCCAGACCCCCAGTTAAAGCTGACCTTAAAGCACCCCCGCCCCCCAACTGCGTCCCAGGAGAGGTCCCGGACTGCAGCCTTCTGTCCCGAACACCCGGCCAGCTCCTTGCCCGGGAGCCCCCTCGGGTGCCCTCCTGCCTCTCTCTGCGCCTCATCAGGAGCGCTCCCGCCATCGACTGCACCTGCATTCGGACGTTACAAAACCACAGATGGCGTCACGGTCCCAGGCTAATCGCCGCGTGTTCATCTGATCGGTGCGTCTCGTTAGGTGATTACGGAGACACGTGTGGCCCACTCCTGTGACCTCAGGTCTGGTTAGTGAAAATGAGAGGAGGATTGCTAAGCTAAGAGTGGTCCTGGGACCGGGAGCAAGGGCTAAAAGGCACGGGCACTGCCGGGCACTTAGCGAGGACGGCTCCGGGCCCCCGGGACCAGCGACAGGGCCCGGGCCAGGAGGTCCCATCTCTCCTCGGGGGCCAGCTCCCCGGGCCCGGAGGGAGCAGAGCAGAGCTGCCTGCGGCCTCTGCCTTCCCTCACCCTGCACTTGGCACCCTGCCCTCACGAACTTGCTCAGCCAGGCTTTGCCCCTGTGCCCGGGGCCCTGCATGTGCGGCTGCTGTGGTCCCCTCAGCCCCCACGTGTTGCCACCATGGGGCCCCAAACCACCCCGAGGGTAAGCACACAGGCTGAGGGCAGACCACGCAGGCTCAGTCCCAGGCCCACTAGCGGTCAGCCGTTGCTTTGTGTGGATGGCCTGACCCCTCCCAGGCCCTGCGGGCACACCAGGAGAACGAGGCCCAGAAGCAGCGCCTGTCCCAACGCCCGGTCCCCGTGAGGCGGCAGCGAGCTGGTCGCATGGTGCCCGACCCCGCCAGTGTCCACACGGTCACAGTCACAGCCAGGGGGCTGTTCCTTGCCGCCGCTCATGGTTCCCCTTCCTAGCTGGCCGGCAGGCTCCGTGAAAGCAGAGACTCTGCCCACAGGACGTTCCAACCCTCCGTGCATGCAGGACGGTAATAACCTTGTGCTGAACGAGAACCTGCGGGCACAGTCTTTGCGGCTGGTGAGCAAGGGTTTAAAAAACATCGATTCAAAACAGTCCTCGACTCTGTGACCTCTTTGCTTAGGTGTGAGCACGCAGGCTCGCTGAGGCCCGACACCGTGCTGGGGTGTCGCGGCTCCTAGTGCTGGTTCTGAGACGTATTCACTCTCTCCTTCATTCACTTGTCAACAGCACGCACGACATCTGGGCTCTGGGCTGTGTCTCCGGGCAGTCCCCGTCCGAAAGGGTGTCTAGACCCCACTGCCCCGTGGGAGAAGTCCCAGGGGGGACGCCTGGTGTGACTGCGGCATAGGGGCAGGCGGCTCCCATGCCGGGACAGCAAGGACGGGTGGGGTTTGTCCACGGACGGAGGAGGGAGGACACGCGGGGGAGGGCCTGTTGCAGACGCAGAAATGGGGACGCGCACTGGGTGGCCCCCGCGGCCTTTCTCTGTGCCCACACTGTCTAGAGGGTTCTGCGCAGGCTGCACTGAATCCTGTGTGAGGCTGGGAGCCTGCGAGGCCGGGCCTGCCTTCCGCCCCGTTGCCCTCACCAGGGGGAGCTGGTGCCGAAACAGTTACGGCGGAGGGGCTGGGAGGGAGATGGAAGTGCAGGTGCGGTTGGGACCCCTCGGTCTGAGGGGTGCTGGGGGCCTGGACAGGCAGCTTGGGGAAGACAGCGAGACAATAGGCAGGAGCCCCCCGACACCCAGTCCCCCCACCTTTGCGTTACTTCTCTTCCAGAGCAGAAAAGCCTCTCAAGTACATGGATACCACGGAACCAACACGGTTATAAATAAAGTGACAGATACCATAGCAACAGGGGAAGCGAAGTGAAATACATCATCTTGCAAAGGGCAGCGCCCACGCTTTGTGTGCGAGCGCGCGTCTTTCCTCTCCCCGCCGCTTTCCGGCACCAGCGTTTCAGACGTCACAGGCAACAGGCCTGTCCCCGCAAACAGGCGGCTTGGGGACCGCATTCACGCACATCTATTCGGAGGCCCCGCGCTTATATAAAGTGCACCCCCAGTGCAGTGTATAGCGATATATGTCCGATGACAGAGGTGTGCATCCTACGTCTGCAAAGCACGAAGACAGACGGACAGAGGACCTGAGGCACACTTGTCTACAATGAGACCTTGACCCTCTTCTTCTTGACCTGGCGGTGGGGGGTGTCTCTGCCTTCTCCCCCTGAATCAGGGAGGGCTTCTTACTCCTCCACCCGATAGAGGGGGGTGAAAGGGAAGCTGTGTGACTCCCGTGGAAAAGTGAGCTTGCACCAGCTTCTCTTGGGACGCGGACGCTAGGGAAAGCCAGCCCTGTGGAGAGTCCGGTTCCCTTGAGGCCGCCACGCTGAAGAGACCATGGCATGGGGCTCCCATCGGGAGTCTCTGCTGAGCGCAGCCTCCCAGCTGCACCTGCCAGAGCGCAGACGTGTGAGGGAAGCTATTCTGGACGCCCCCCACCCCAGCTCCTCCGCCAGCCGGGCACCCAGAGCGGCCCCCGCTGATGCTGCAGGGAGTGAAGAACCAGCCACGTCCTGACCAAACTTGCGACCTGCGGGATGGGGGAGATGTAACAACACGGTCACTGTGTGGGGATCATTACTTCCGCCACACTCGATCGCCGGGACAGGTGCGCAATCCACGCCGACACGGCCCCGCCCACGGGGCGCCCGCCAGGGCCCGGCTCGCTGCCGGCCCCGGACACTCATCAGCTCCCTTCACCCTCAGGGCCACGCCATCGGGAAGACCAGCATCCTCTGCGTCTGAGATGAGGACGCGGCGCTGGGGGGGCTCAGGAGCCGAGAGCGGGAGCAGCCCCCCACGGGTGGCATCCCCGCTCCTAGTCACCTTGAGATGGGATGGGCACGTCCTCTTGGCCTTTTCCCGGGCAGACCCTCATTTTTTTAATCTCAGAGCACGAGGACTCGGTGACACACCCTCCTGTGCCACCTGACATTTTCATTTAACGTATTTTCGGGCCCATACGTCCGGATCCATGTCATCGGAACGGCCGCAGCCCAGTGTGTGAGATGGAGTTAGTGATGCATTTCACCAGTCCTCCTGGGCGTGGGTATTTAGGTTGTTTAAATTTTTCTTTTTACTCTTACAAGTAATGTTTTAGAGAACGGCTTTGCACACATGTTTTTGGGGCCCTGGGATAGTTATCTTCCCAGAACAAATCCCTTCACGTCGATACGTCAATAAGTTAGTGCTTCAATGTCTACAGTCGTGTATCTGAGCCCTCGTTATCCGGGCCGCTGACCACAGGCCGTTGGCCGCTGCCTTCGTTCCTGCCGTCAGCACCCCGGCAATGCTGGTTGGAAGGTCCTGTGGCGGCTGGCGTGGGGGTCAGAGCAGCGGCCTCGTCCTCTGCACTTTGTGGTTAAACCCGCAGGTCAGGAATGGCCTTGGAGTGGAGGGACTCGAGGCCTGAGTCTGGCTTCCAACCCAGCGCTGCCAGCTTCTGCTGCGACCCTGCCCAAGTCACCTGACCTTTCTGAGCCCGTCTCCTGATCTGTAAAATGAGGATAAAATGGAAACTTCTCCAAGGATGTGGCTAAGGATTTTACAGGATGCTGCCAATAAAGCATTGGCCTTCTAGGTGACGCTGAGCTAAATTATGACATAGTTAGTGCTTGTTTGTGTCAGAGGGACGGCCCCCAGCCTTCCAGAGCACAGAGTTCCTGAAGCTTTGGGGGAAATGACAGCAATGTCTGGGTGTGGAAGCAGGGAGCTTTAGCAGCCCCCCCTCACTCACTGTTCCTGACACTCACTAAGGCATCCTGGTGTCCAGGGTGGCCGGAGCCCAGACCAGTTTACAATAGTTTGCAAATAGGAAAATGACAAAATTATGTGAGTTTTATTATAGAAGCATTGGGGTCTGAGAATGTGGGGTGGCTGTGTGAGCATATTGGGGCACCTAGCCACCTCCCTTTGCACTGAACTTGGCCACCCCCAGCTGCTGGGGACACTGAGGTACAGGGTGCCCGGCTGCCCGGAGCCCGAGCCCTGTCTGCGCAGGTGGGAGAATGTTGCTGCCCCTCATGGAAGGAACACTGAGGATCTGGCAGCATGGAAGTGAAAGCTTGAAGGGACAGGCAACTGTCCCCTTTGACACTCACATTGTCATGGATGGAGCAGCAAACTGGAGCTCTGAAATCTGGAGTTACGATGGGACTAATGTATCAGAGTGGGGGCGACCGATTCTGGGGGAGCGGGGGGTGGGTCCTCTCTTTCCCAGCATGCCCACGTTAAGGTCTAACCAGCCTTTTTTGGCCCATATGGAATTTAGTCGCTTTTCCAAGTTGAAGTCCTGGCTCCCAGTCCTCACTGAGAAACACAGCAAAAAGAAGTAGAAAATTATTCCTCCCACTGTCGACTAAAACGCCGCGCACGGAAGCTCTGCCCGGAGGCTCCCCTCGTCTGCCAAGCGGATGCTTGCCTCACTGGGGCCCGCTCACGTCGGAATCAGCCAGCAGCACCAGGGGAGGGGGACTCGCTCATGGTCTGAGACCGGTGTCGACTGCAGTCATGCAAGCAACCGCAGGAGAAAAGGCTGCAAACCGCAGGGGAAACTCCCACGAGTCAGAGCTCCCCCCCCAACACACCTTGACTGCGCCAGAAGCAACGTCTCTCTGCTCTACTTGGGGCCTCTAGTGACAATTCCAGAGCCCCCGAATGTATGAGATTCCAAGGCGGTGATAAATAGCACCTAAGTATTCTTGGAATTTGGACTAAACCAAGAAATGACACACAGGAGTCAGAGAAATGGAAAGAACATGCCGGCTCTGTGACTGAGCTGGCTGCTTTGGAGGCGGTGATGTGGGTGTGGGGCTGCTCCCCTCCTGCACGCTGGACCTCCATGGCTCCCCACTCCTCTGAGCTTACCACATGCAGAAAATATGCGTCTCCTGAGGCTGCCAGGAGGCTCGGTGGCCTCTCTGCTTGTCACTCATGAGGTCACTGACTTCCCCTCCTGAGCTCCCTGGAGGTCCTGCAGTGGAAACTCAAAGAGTGGGAGTGAGGGGTCCCCAGCCCCAGTCCCAGCAGATGGTGGCTGAGTCTTCAGGTTGTCTGTCGTTTAAGCCTGGAGAGACCCCAGCTCCGCGCTCACAGCGCGGCTGAGCCACACACAGAGTCCAAATTCCTCCACTACATAGCAAGCTGAGCAAAAGGCAGAGAAACACAAAGAATTCGGGAAGTACTAGTCCCTCTCTATATCACGGTTCACTTATCGCGGCCTCACTGTATCACGGGATTTTTAAAAATATATTTAATTATTTATTGCGGATTTCTCACTATTTCGCAGGATTTGGCGGTACTGTAGACGTATGTTGTTGAAGTGACGTAGGTTTAAGAGTGTAGAATAAATGTAAGGCTCCTACTTCGCGGGGGGTCTGGAACGTAACACCCGCGATAAATGAGGAAGAGTGTACCTATATGAGGCCATTCTGACGTTCACCCCTGAGCTCGCGCTCCGACCCCACGGCTCCTCTGCCTGTCTGCCTTCTGCCAGAGCTGCCTGCCCCCTACTCCAGAGGACGGGCACATCCGCCTGGGAGGTGGGAGGATGGGGGAACCAGAGTGAGGCATGGGGGGGAAGAGCCATCCTCCAGGACAGGGTTAGAAGTCCGGAGCTTGGAACCAGGGGCACTCATGGGAGGCCTCCTCAGTCTGAGAACAGGGCAGCAGAGGAAAGGGAGGGGGCTTGAGACGGCCCCAGTCTCTGCTGCAGCAGAGGGCTGCCTTCCATTGACCAGGGGGGACACCATCGTGGCTTTGTTGGCCTGTTTACGGAATCTTTGTTTTGCAGATGAGAAATGGAGGGCTGTGAGGTCTGGAAAGTCGACCAAGGTCACACAGTGGCTGAGCTAGGATATGAAGGCTTGTCTCCTGACTCCCAGGCCCTTGCTCGCTACTAACAGGAGGACCCTTTGGGCTAAACTTGGCAAAGCCCCATGACTCAGAGAGGTGCAGGGGCAGCCTCGGTCGCCTGCAGGGCTCCACAGCTGACAGGCAGAGCCTCTCCCACATCAAACGCTCTGAAAGAGTACGCACAGTACACACAAACACTCCCCCGTGTTTGGAGTAGGTAAGAATCCCCTGGCACAAGCTCAAAGGGAATAAACAAATATCTGACATATAATATCCTCAGGAATGGGAAAACAAATTCTGAGTTGGAATGAAGAACAAGATCTTAGAACAGAAAGCAAAGCCACTTGAAAAACATGTCATAAACACAGCGTCCGCCCACTGCCGGCTGCCTCTGCTCCTGTCCCCGGCTGCTCCGGCCAGCTGGGTCCCTCTCCGCCTGGCCCTCCCCAGCCACAGCGCTCGGGGCAGTTCTCGGTCGTACCTGTCACTCAGTCCCTGAGCCCTGTGCCCGGGAGACGGCAAGCCCTCCACATTGCTCCCTCACTGACATTCATCGGACTGGCTCTCCTTGCCGTTGAGGTCTGAAGTTTAAACGTCATCGCCTCTGAGTGGGTGCCACTGCTTGCCCAGACACATCGTGTGACATTGGATGCTACAGGTTTTTTTTTTTAGTGGGGAGGGGTACACAGAAGATGTGCTCATCCCCGGGAGCCACATAACCCCTTACATCAGGCGATTTTCCCTGGTGGGCACAGTTACCGAAACGGACTGAGTGGGATGGTCCGAGACCATTTTCAAGGACATCCTTACGACAGCCCCTGACCCATATGGCACGGGCTTGGAGCGGGATGAACATTTGTGCTCATGAGTATTCACTAGTTAATTCCAACCCAGAGCGAGGAGCTCCGCACGGGGCGCTCAGCTGAGGCCCAGCGAGGGGCTCAGAAAACATACTGGTTTCTGACCCAGCACTGAGAGGGCCGGATCAGAGGTCTGAGGGTGGGCGCTGTCTAAAAGGCGCCAGACTGCAATGATGGACTCTGTAGCAAAATGGCATTTAATAGGGAAATAAGGGTAACCCAACATGTTCAACGAATATAGGCGCACACACACACGCACGCACACACGCACGCACACACACACGCGAGCGCACACACACACGCGCGCGCGCGCGCACACACACACGCACACGCACGCACACACACACACACACGCACACGCACACACACAATCAATGGCACAGGGCCTAGCTAGACAGCAACCCAAAAGCAAAGTGTTGGAAGAAAATGTAAAATCACAGAGGTTGAAAACTGTTTTTTAACAATTTCACCAATGTACATCTCTAACAGCCTCAGGACTTCTGACCTAGTAATGCTTCTAGAACATTCTCCTAAGCAAATAAAGAGATTTTGGCAGACATATGTGTATATAAAGCATTAAAGTAGTGAAAAATAGAAATAATGTTTAATAATACACAACAATGGAGCATCATGCATCCATTAAATGCCTTATTTACAAAGCATTTAATGACAGAGCACAATCTTCCCTATCACAGTATTTTAGGTTTCATGGAAACCTATGGGGAAAACCCATGAAGAATCTGGAAGTCCTGACCTTCGAGTTTCCCTTGGTCACACCTATGGGAGCACCCTTGGAAGATCCGGTAGGTCTCTGGTTCCCAACCTTCAAACAGTTGGGGAAGGAGACCGAAGGATGAGCAAAGAGCGTATGTTAGTGAGGACGGTTTTGTTCCTGAATCCAAGGCACGGGATTCTGAGATTCACGTCACCTTTTCAAGGCAGAGCGGCAAAGACTGCCGGTTCCAGGGGACCCGACAGCCCAGCCCAGGAGAATGAACCCCTCCCTTTGTGCCCCTTGCTGTAGGGTTAAGGTTCAGGGATGAGCCCAGGAAGGAATGGCCCACAGGACATACGTAGGCAAATGGCACCAGGCGGAAGGTCCGGGAAGAAAGTTCTTGAGGAAAGTTTGCCCCTTGGCTCCACGTCCTGCTTTTCAGCGTGACTCAGTGTGGTGAGAAGTACGCGTTCCGGCCGCTCCTCAAGAACAGAGCCTGTTGTTGACGAGGGCCTGGGACAGTGGGCTCTCCTTCTCCCTGCAGACCTGCTGTCCTCTCCCCCCAGCTCTGCCTGCTCTGGCTCTGGAGGGAACGCAGAGACCAACACGTGTCAGCCCTGCGGCACCACGTCCGCAGCAGCTGAGCCGTCCGCAGGGGCCGGAGCTGCCAGCTGCCACCGGGCAGGGGCATCTGTTTCACAGCCTCCCCCACTCACCGGCTGGAAGTTCTCTTCTCTCTGATGAACTTTTCTGGGGTTTGTGGCCAAAGCAGACATATCTGAAGCTAGGGCTGAGAATTCCCATTTCAACAACAAGTCCCTTGGTGTGACTTGAATATTTACTGAGGACCGTGCACCCAGGCCAGGGCAGGAAGAACCTCCGTGAGGCGGGGGTCTGCCCTGGGAGTTTTACAGGTCTTGGCGTCTGCATCCACCCTCAGAGGTTCGGGGACGACCTGCGGAGGGAGTACCTGGGCATCTCGTTGGAGTGAAGATTCCGAGACAGCGGCCTGAGGTTGGCCTGAGATTCTTAATTTCTTCTAAGCTCCTAGGCGATGCTGGTGCCGCGGGTCTGTGGACCACACTTTAAGTAGTGAGGTTCTAGATTAGAATTCTTCACCTGGAATCACGCATCCTTCTTCGTCTGCCCAGAAAACAAATTCTAGACTCACCTCAAGTACCCCTTCGGTGGCAAAGGCCTTCTTAACTACGTGTGTCACTCCCGTGGCCTCTTGGTAGAAGGGACCACTCCTTTCTAGGTGGCCTCACCTAATCTATGACAGCCCTTGCTCTCCTCTCCTGCCAGAGCCTGGCCCCCTGAAATCCAGACCAGTCCCAACTCCTGGTGCCTCTCCTGTGTTAGGGCTGACCACTGTTCATGGGCCGCATGGGCACGACTCACCTGCCCACCTGCCTTGCTGTATTGCTCTGTACAACTGTTAAGGTTGTTTATTGTCTGATTCCTTGCACTAGAATCTGAGTTCCAAAAAGAAAGAGATTTTTATATTTTTGTTCACTGCTCTATTTCCAGTGACCAGACATATGACATCTGTACAATAAATGTATGTTGGATGAATAAAAGAATGAATGAATAAGTGTGAGATGAGGCACCATATCCAGGGTAAGGCAAGATCTGACCATGAATGATCAGGCAGTTGAAAGGTATTGAGCTGGGGGAGACAGGTAGGGTAGTGGGAGTGAGAAGCTAGGCAGTACAGAGAGAGTCTGGGCAGGCCTGCGCATGTTGAGAGCTGTCCACGTGGTGTCTGGACATAGTCAGCACTGGATATACCTTAAAAATAACCACAGAGATCTTCTAATAAGCTTCCTCTACTTCATGTAAGTCTTCAGTGCTTCTACAAGCCTCAGGCTTAATACACATATATAATTACACCAACCCACCAATCATCTATCCAACCATTCATCCCACCATCCATCCATCCATCCATCCATCCATCCATCCATCCATCCGTCCATCCATCCGTCCATCCACTCATTCATCCATGCATCTATCCATCCAACCAGCCAGCCAGCCAGCCAGCCATGCATGCATACATACATACAAACTTATGTACATACATACATACATGCATGTATTCATCCATCCATCTGTATAGTTTGGTAAATGTTCGACAATAATTTTGCATTATTATTAAGCAAGGGAGTCCACTGATAGTGTTCGTTCAGTTGTTAAACACAACACATATATAAAAGAAATGTTTCTCTTTGCTGAGTAAAAAATATAGGTTTCAAGATTCATCAGAAAAGCATGCTGTACAGGTCACAGAGACCCAATTCCACTCTTGCCTACATCATCCTGTCAGCCTTAGAACAGGCATACATATTCTTATTTATTAGGAATCAGAGTCCATCAGAAATGAAATGTTCTGCCCACGGCAAATTTCATCTTGGCCTTTCCCTGGGCACAGAGGAAATCAGAGAAAGAAGAATCTTAACTCCCGAGGCAGACCCGACCTAGGGCTCTGCTGAGGATGATACAGACTAGATGGTTCTGCAGAGACCTGCCAAAAATAGGGCTGGAGGTAACAGGGATGGACAAGGCTTAGCCACTCAATCATTCTGTGTTGCTCACTGGTCCAACATTGTTCCCTGAGATGTCTTTCCAGTTACTTGTCCAGATTTCTATGATCTTAACAGATTGCTCCTGGGTAGAAAACAGCTTGACTTCCCCCAAGCTCTGACAACGCTTAATTTGTCCTCGTTAATTCTTTTGTAGCCTGCATGGCTTCCGGAGGGAAACCCACTTATCTGCGGTCTGGCTCAGAGACCGGTTTCCCCAGGACTGCCCAAGAAGCTGTGCTCAAGAAACCCTAGTGAGCAGAGTGGCTGGAGGCACGGGCTTTCACTTTGCCTGGGTGCTTACCCTTTGGAAAATAACAAAGCCACGCCGACGGATCTCCAAGGGACAGACCGGTCCCTGCGGTGTCACCTGCAGAAGCTGGCAGCCCAGCAACGAGGGACGGTGAGGCAGTGGAACACCAGTCGAGTCTCGTTAGGGTCTGGGATTTTGCAGCTTCCAGCTGTTGAGAGGGGGAGGCTGACCCTACCTCCATTCTTCCCTTTCCTACCATTGTCGGGCATCGATATGTGTTTCCTAAAAATTCCTAAAACCTTTTTAAAAAAAAAAAAAAAAAACTGATCATGGTGACCATTGAGACAGAAACAGAAAACTTGCCCTTGCTCCGTCACTAACCAGTGATCAGGATTGGCCAAGTCCCTCCACCTCTCTCTACCTATTGGCTCATCTCTCCATCCGAAGGGACAGAGGACAGTGATGACAGACGCAGACTCTGAGTCCTTGCCAGCTCTGCTTCTGAGCAGGGAGGTGACCTCTAAAAGTTTTTCAGCCTCAGTTTTATCAGCTCTGCAATGGGAGTCTCCACAGTACCTACTTCATTGGGTTGTAAAAGTAAAATACATCAGTGGTGGGAAGTGCTAGGAATAATGCCTGGCCCGTGGTAAGTGTGACACAGACATTTTTTAAGAACAGAGGACCCCTGTTTAAAGTTCCTCCTTCACTTAAAGGATGAGGCATCACCTGAGTGGATAGTTCTGGCCTCATACCCAGCATCCATTCCCCTATGTTCCCTTTCCCCAAAGCCCCCAGAAATCTTGTGGAAAAGGCCCTTCCATTCTCCCCTGCTTGACAATGCAGCACTATTATAGACCACACTGGCGCCATTCCAGTGATGAGGAAACAGATCATTATGTGAATTTATTAAAAATAAAATTAAAAAATAATAATCAGCCAAGCCATCCTTGGTGCACTGGAAAAAAAAAAAAAAAAAAAAAAGCCCTCCGTTCTTTTCTGAGGTTGTCTCGGATGATTTTGAGAGATGTGCCAGATCAGAAAAGATATCCCTTCTGTTCCCATAACTTGGTTATGGCTTCAAGTAAAAAAAAAAGGAAAAGCCATAACACCAATGTCTAGACACACAGGTTTCCTGGCAGGCGTAATGATGTTTCCTCCATAAAGCAATTTACAAAAAGAGTCCACACCCATTCCCTGATTTTACTGCAATGGCAGCTTTCAGGGTCCCATGTGCAGGAAGAAAGACAGGGTTGCTCCAGCGGAGTCGCTGAGACCCCTGGCAGCCTGGCAACACCTCTCCCTGGAGGTGACAGGGGCAGCGAACATGAGGTCCGGCCCCGCAGAATGCTCCCTCCTTCACGAGAGGATTTCTCGGGACCCTGCACTCTCCCGGAGTCCGCCCGTGCTGTCTGCGGCCTCTCAGGCTGGACCCGGCTCCCTCCCCTCCTCTCTGAGGGTGAGGGCCCAGGACCCCGCTTCTCCCCCTTCTCCACGGGTCCTCTGCCGAGAGATGAACGCATTCGGGCCTGGGGCTTTGCACGCGGGCTACTGCTGGCTGATGCATTTATTGCCAGTTCTCATTACAACGTGCATTTCAAGATGGAAGGATTTTAACTGTCCTATTCAGTTCTGTAACCACAGAGCCTGAAACAGTGCCTAGATGTCATGTCCTTTGAATATACGCCCAGATGTAAGATTCCTAGGTCTTCTGGTAGTTCTACTTTTAATTTTTTAAGGAACCTCAATACTGTGTTCCATAGCGGCTGCACCCAGTTACCTTTCCATCAACAGGATACAAGGGCTCCCTTTTCTCCACATCCTCACCAACACTTACCTCCTATCTTTTTGATAATAGCTACACACACACACGCACACATATTCATATATAGATGCTTTCTACATATATAGAATATGTAGATATTCATGTATATGAACTATTGATTCAGCCTTAAAAAAAAAAGTAAATCCTGTCATTTGCAACAACACGGATGAACCCGGAGAACATTATGCCAAGGGAACCGAGACAAAGCCTGCTTGATCTCTCTTCTTGTGGACCCCCCCAGAGCAGAGCTCACAAAAGCAGAGGGTGGGGCGGTGATTTGTACAGGCTGGAGGGGGGAGGGAGGTGTTCCTCACAGGGTATGAAGTCTCAGTTGTACAGAATGAACCAGGTCTGGAGGTCTAACGCGCAGCATGGTGACTGCAGCTATTCACACTCTCTCGTGGACTTGAAACTGGCTGAGAGAGATCTTAAGCGTTCTCACCGCACGCGCACACACACTGCGACGGAGGGAGGTGATGAATATGGTAACTAGCTTCATTGTGGTAATTATTTCACAATGTATACATATATCAAAGCCACATTGTATACCTTAAATACGGACAATTTTCATTTGTCAGTTAGACCATAATAAAGCTGGGAAACATAAAACAGTTCCTATAATCCAGTTGACCCTCAACAGTAGGTGTGTGAAGAGTGAGTGAGTGTATAATTTCAAATACAAAGCTCTTGCTTCGAAGTACGTTGTTTCTGAGATGAGCAGGGTAGAGTAAGGCTTCTGAGCCACAGCACGGTTGACACTGGGGCTGGATGAGTCTGTTTTGGGGGGACTGTCCTCTGCATTACAGTAGGCTTAGCAGCACCCCTGGGCTCTACCTACCAGCCCCCAGTGATGACAACCAAAAAGCTCTGTAGCCATTTCATAATGGCCCTTGGGGGGGCACACGCAGCCCTGGTTGAGAACCCCTGGGTCATGGAAAGATGTGTCCTGTAAATAAAGGACCAGGGTTCTAGTGTGAACTATGTGACAAGTCGTTACTTGGCTGAGCCTCAGTCTTCTGTCTGTCAGTGAGGGGTTGGAACTCCTCCCCCACAGTGCAGTTGGGAAGGCCAAGTGCACCAGTGTCTGCTGCGTGGCATCCCGTTGAGGTTGCTTTCCCTCCTGGCTCCGGGACGGCCCACCTCAGCACCACCTATTCTCTTGGGTTTGTCTCTCTATTCTTGCCCGTTTTCCAGGACTTGGATCCTCCGTCTTTGCCTGTCCCGGCACCTGCGTTCCTCCTGTCTGCCTGCCCTTTGACCTCCCTGCCTCCGTCATCCTTCTAGCCACCAGACACGTGTCTGCTGTGAACCCTCCTGGGACCCGGGAACTGTGGCCCCGTCTCTGCAGTGCTCTCCCAGCCTTCCTTCCCTGAAGCCCTCCTGTCCTGCCTCCTTTCCGACCACGGGCACTAAAGCAAGGTCGCTGTCATGCCAGCAGCTCACACTGCGTCCACAGCTGGGGGCTGGGAGGCACGTCACATGCCTGGGTGAGCTTCCTGGTCCCTCATGACACAAGACAGTGTCCCCTCTCCAGCCTGGGCTTCTCACCTCAGACACCGGGGGAGACCTGTCACCTGTAAGTTGGAATCACCTTTTCCATCGCCCGGGAGATAAATGTCCATTTGCTTTCCTCGACCCAGCTGAGCAGAAGTCTCCTCCCAAGTTCAATGCTGTGCATCGGGGTTTTGGACACGGGAGCGAGGGCAGTGCTCAGGGGTAGGAAGGCTAAGGGGAAAGGGTTAGGGGAAGTGAAGGGTTAAAATGAAGGACACCTCAGCATTATGTTCCCTCCTCCATCCCCCTCTGGTTGCTTGCCGGTGTGGTGCAGAAGGAGGGTCCGGGTTAGGGGGGTCAGACGACAGTGGGGCATCCCCATTCCCCCACCCACGGGGACTCCCGGTGTGAGCGTCAGTACATCTGTTACTCATTTCGGTCCCCGGCTCCCTTCTGTTTTCCACCAGGAGCAGCCCGTCTGAGGGCTACGTGGGACCAGGGGCCGAGGCGTCACAACCCAGCACCTGGCACACGTCATTTTCTCTCCCCGCCACCCTCCCAGCCCAGCTCCCCCGTTTAACCCTCGCTGGCCAGCGTAGACCCCTCACCTCCTTTTGGGCAAGGACCCTGTCGCACTGATCTTTGTATTTCCCTCCCCTCCCCTTAGCGTATGGCTTTTGCATATTTATGACTTAAATTAAGCATCACCGAATTACATGGACTTGGAGCTTGACGTGCTGTAAGATGGGAAATAAAAATAAATCATGTTAAAATAGAGTTGAAAACAATGGGAACATATGAACACAGAGGAGCCAAAATGATCAGAGGGATCGGCTCAGGCCCCGTGTTCTCAGCTGGGCTTTGCTGGGCCGGGCCGGGCCGGGAAGACAGACCCACCCGGTGTCCGGCAGAGTCAGCTGTCACACAAATATCCGAATCATGACTACTTCACGGAGCTTGTTTCATGTTTTAACACATCTGAACCCTAACTGTGTCCCCTACAGCAGTTACGTTACTTCCCTGAGACCTGGTTTATTAACCCGTAAACCGGGAATAACAGTGAGGATAAAGCACATCACCGGGAGGAAGCGGCCGAGCCCCTGGCGCACAGCTGCTGGGTCACAGGTCACAGGCACCGGCGCTGCAGCGTTTCTGTCCCGCCCGGGCTTGCGGGCGGACGCTGCCGTTGGTCAGCTGGTTAACGCACATGCCCAGCGGGTATCGGGGTGTGTGCCCTGCTGGGAGGACAGGCTGGCTGTGCTCCCCAGGATGGAGCTCTGCAGCGCTCCCCGAGGGCGGTGTCACTGCCCACGCCAGCGGCTCTGCGCCAGATGGCGCACCAACAAGCCCTTCCTTCTGGCCCAGTGGGGAGGCTACGGGAGAGGGGGGTCGGGGCGGAGCCAGAGTTAGGAAGCCCCCGGGTCATGCACAAGCCTCTTTTCTGGCAGCTCAATGGCCACCCAATTACTAGCCTCTTTATACGTTGGGATCTCCTTTCCAAAGTGCTTCTCCCACCTGTGACTTCATCTGACCCTCAGGGCATCCCCGGAATGGATCAAGGGCAGCATTCAATGTCCCCATTTTAAAGGTAAGGAAACAGAGCCAGGGCGTGTTCAAAGCCCGCAGCCTGGAAGCGTGAGAACCGGGTTTGGAACCCTGCAGCAGACAGCAAGTTTGTTTTTGTTTGTTTTTTTAATGATTTAGAAATAACGGTTTTCTACCCCTTTATCCAAATGGTTGTCATTTTAGAGTGCCCTTTTGAAAAGTGAGGCAGATGCCTGGGGAGAGAGAGGTCCTTCTGCCTCCACACAGCCTTAGCACGTCCAAGTTCAGCGAGACCTTAGCTGCCTTGTTCTGTGGATTCAGAACTGGGACCTCGGACTGGCAGAACCACTCACCGCAGCTCAGAGGCAAGTCCTCAGCTCAGCCTGCTGCGCCATCACACCCCTGTCCCGCACGCACCAGGCTGTTTTGTAAAATCCTTTGCAGCCTCTGGCTTCATGGAATCAAAGAGAACAAGACGAAGACAGCTCTGGGGCGTGGCTAGAGCCCAGGGCCCGGCTGCACACAGAGGCTGTGGATCAGTTTGACAGGCCACCCCCGGAGAGAGTCTTCACGGAGAAGGAGCTTTCAGACACCCCATCAGCACCACGGTTTTGTTAGTTTCTCTAACCTTAAGCCGAGTCAAGCTGTATTGATTAGAGCCAGCTGGGAAATGAATTTACTGAGGCTGATCTGTAGAGAAATTCAATCTGGGGATGGACCCAACTACCGTCAGGGCTCCTTAGTAGGCGCTCTGCTCCCCGAGCTAAACAAAGCAGACAGAGAGACACGCACACAAAGGCCCACTTTTCAGGGGATGGCAATGATGCCGTGGCTGGGGAATGCAGGTCCAGCTAATACCATAGTGATTGACCATTTTTTAATAACTAACAAATCGATTTCTCTCTAACAATGCTTCCGAGAAGCGAGGGTGAGGACGGGCTGCATTAACAAAGAGGGATGGAAATGAAATTAAGCCTCGAGTGTGATGTTTTCAGTCTCCATAAGACGGGAGCACAATTCTGCTAGAAACTGCCTTCTACAAGGATCCAAAACGGTTACCTCATTGAATTGGGAGGGAAGAGTGTGAGGGGGTGGGGGGCTCCTGGGGAGGGGCAAGCCAGCAAAGAGATCGAACACCCTGTTTCAAAAATTGCTGAGCAAAAGCGATTTTAATTGCTGCCTTTGTTATAAAAGATCAAAGGCATCTGCGTCCCCGCCCACCTCACTCTACGCAATCGATCCGTTCCTGAATAGTTACACACAAGTCAAATTTTTGTAAATCAAATCCAGTTGTAAATGCCCTCAGAGAGCTTGCCGTTTCAAGGAACCTCTTTGGTGCATCCTCTCGTAAGGCCTAAACCAGTCCCCTAATTTATCGGGTGGGTAGGTTTCAGTGTGTTTCAGTGTAAGTCAGTTCAATAATATTTTGTCCCCTCTCTCATATTCAGAAGAAAAGGCTTGAAAACAGAAGAAAATCAGTGACTCAATGGCACATTATAACAAACAATGGTAGCTCCTGTGCTGGGTACTTCAGTCAATGCTGACGTTACCTCCAGTGTCTTCTGTTGGCAGCGGTGACATGGGGCAATGGTGACTGAGGCCTGGCCTTACAACGTTGAGATGACAAAAGGCATTCCTTGGAAGGAGCTTTAAGAATTATTGAGTTCAGCTTCTTTCAAAACAGACCGTTTCTCTCTGCAGCCTTCTGGCATGGTGACTATTTAAGGTTAAACACTGCTGAACGCCCTGTGATACCCCCTCATAAATTCATTCATTAACTATTTAGTGAGCATCACTCACGTGGGGAACTAGGTCTGGGAAAATGGGAGGAGACTAGATACAGCGCTCGTGTCCTATAGCGTTTAATTGATCTGGGAGAGCAGATGGCCAATAAAATGGTACCACCAATAATTGATACACTGCAGCTCTGATAGACAGTATGAAGATGAAATGTCAGATGCTCTGGAAGTGCTCAGGGAGAGGTGACCCGAGGAGACGCCATGCAGTCTAAGACCTAGAGGCCGAGGCAGAGGGCAGAGGCTGGAGGAAACCATGAGTGGAATCGGTATAGTTCAACGCGGGCTTTGAAGCGGCCACTGTGTGGAAAGCGGAACGGAGCAGGGCAGGGATGGAGACAGGCAGACCTGGGGTCTGTGGGAGGCGGTGCTGGCTTGGGACCAGGCGCCAGGAGTGGAGATGTGGAGATGGAGACACGCAGATGGTCCTGAGGAACCGCCGGGGGCAGGGTCCACAGGACCGGGCGGACCATTCACAAGGGTAAAGGGAAGCGAGAGTCAAGGACGACCTCTGCGTTTCCGGACAGGCGGAGGCCAAGAGCAGCGCCGTCTGCTGACAGCGAGAGCACGGGAGGAGTGGCCGACTGGCGACAGGAGACTTGGTGTCTTGTCGTAGAGGTGGCGTGGGGGATCTGTCAGGTGGGCGGTCTAGGAACTGCGTCTGCGACTTGATGGCCTCCACCAGGCTGGCAGATGGTGAGTGTCCCGCAGCAAGGCCAGCACCCCCAGTCCCCAGCGCTGGCTTCAATGTCTGAAGAAAGAAAGTCCTAGAGGACGAACCCTTTAGGTGGATTGGAAACAGCTAAGGTGCGCTTCTGCATTAGTTCTCTGACCCCCAAAGGAAGGACCCCACGTGCAAGGTGCCTATCGTCTTCAAAGCTCCACAGCAACCTGATCTGAGCCAATAAAAACAGAGGGAGACTAGCTGAATGTATGACTTCTAGACTTTCTCGGAAGCCTTCCACCTGGGGCAGCAGCACCTCCTGAGGCTGGGGTCAGGGGTGTGTTGAGAGTGAGGGAAGAGGTCCCTGGCCACTGCTATGGCAGAAACAAGGAAGGCAGAGGCTGGCAGCCAGGTAACACCTGGCAGAGGGAACAGGGACCCCGCCTCTTAAGAACCCAAAACCACAGTTCATTTCATGCTCCGGGCACCCCGCTGGCCTGGTGATCTGCCCCCTGACAGGGATGCTCTGCACACTGTTGATTGTAAAGGGTGCACACACTAATATCCATCGTAGAGAAGCCAGCCCCGAAGTCAAGTTCTCCAACATGTCCTGTCTCCCTTCCTTTCTGCCGCTTGTCTTTTATCACATCTTCCCAGAGCTATTTCTGCCCACGGAGGGGGGTGGGGGGTAGTGGTATGATCACATATTGTACAGAGAGCGGGGTGTTAAATATATGCAAGGGGAAGGAATGTGTTATGGCAAAAATTATTTATTGCATGGCGTCTCCCTTGCGGGTTGGTCTCTTGTTCGAGCTAAGGACAGCAGCTCTGTTTCTGTCACATGCAGAGCCACACTCCGGCCTGCCACCCGCTGTCTGCGCCAGGAGCACACGCAGAGTCGTGATGCCAGCCCGCAGCTCTAGGAGGCACGGTCTGGGCCAGCACCAAGTGTCCTGTCACACAGACATTTCCGCTCCGAGAGGGGTGAGTCCTCCGCCCGTGAGAAGGAGGCAAGGCGGGAACGGGAGGGTGTCAGGGATCCTGGAGTTGGGCCATCATCGCAGGAAAACAGCTTCTTCAACGCGTGGGACGCTTCCCCGCGCTCCGAGCACGTCAGAAGGCGGCGTGTTGTGGCCTGGGGCTGAGGGCCCATCGCACGGAACGCAGGCCCCCGTTCCCACCGCTGACCAGCCGTGGGCCTCGGAGCAGCCAGCTGGCCTCGCAGAGCCGTCATCGCCTTGAATGTGAAATGGGAACACGCGTGACCACTCGCCTTGGGTGGTGAGGAGTCGTTGAATAAGGACACGTCCAGTAGTAAGGGCTGGCACAACGCGGGTTTTCTCACTCCTTTTTATCAAGGAATTAAATCTATTTTAGCATTTTTTGAAGAAGCTCTGTTCCTGGATCAAAGGGGTGGTGCCCCTAGTACAGGGTGGCAAGCGCTCGGCAGGCAGAGAACAGCTGCCTGCGGGCTTTCTTTCAGCAGGTGTTGCTTGTTGGGGACACCTCGCCTTCTTAAGGATCCCCCGGGGTCCTTCCCCACCCAGCCCGCAAGGCAGCCATTTGTAAAACATCAGTGCTGACAGATAAAGTAGAGCGTGTTCTCCATCTGTGACCCAGATCACGCCCGTAAATTACTCTGCTGATGGCCGCCCTCGCAGGCGCAGATGGCTGTAATGTACGCTAAACGCACAAATGGACCTCCAGGTGCTTGGAGGACACAGCGCTTCTGGAAGACGTGCCAGCATATTCTTATCCTTGCTTCAGACGGTGCATCACAGGCGCGCTCTCTCCCTTGTGGACGCTTCTGCCCCACAGCATATGTTCTTAGGACTAGAAAGGTGTCCACGCACCCTCAGCTCCTCATGGGGGGCGAGCTACACAGGAAGGCAGCATGCATGTTAGAGGTTAGGGGCTGAGCTTTAGCGTCAGACAGTGTCTTCCTGGATTCCTGGACCAGCCGCGTGAAGTGGGGTAACCTAGCAAGCTTTCTGAGCCTCGGTTTCCCCACCTGTCCACTTGCACAGGAGGGTAATAATGCCTGTCTTCAGGGCTGCGGTGAAGATTATAAGAGATGACGGCGGTAAAGAGCAAAACAGGGCCACGGGCTTCTGTCTTGATTGTTACTAACTGGAGCGTATTCGGAGAAGGGAGACTCCGAGCCATGTCCCAGAAGACCCTAAAAGGAATTCATCTGGAATGAACCTTCTGATAGGTCTGTTTGACTCCAGACCTCAATTGTCCCCACACATCCAGAACTATTGATCTTCAGAAGACTGCGTGATATTGGAACCAAGGACTTCCTCGGCTTCCTCGGAACGCTTCCTTGTTACAGAATTCACTATGGACGAAGGCAGCTGTACCTATTTAGACGGCTTTCATTGACAGGAAATTCTTTTGTATGTTAAAAGGGAACACGTCCCCTGCTACTCACTGACATGAGCTACCCCGTGAGGCTCTGGAGAAAATGTCTGGCCCTGACTTAACGACACCGCAGTCACAAGTGTGCCCTAGATTTCAGGGGTTCACAGCAACGAGATGTGTTGTTTTCTTGTTCGGGTAGCTCTCTGCTCTAGGCGTCTCTGTTCTGAGATCTTCCTCACATCAGGGCCTGGGCTGAAGAAGCATCTGCACCTTGGTTTTGGAGCCCAGGAGGAGGCGTGATGGAGGAGCCGCGCCTGGATCTTACAGCTCCCTTATGGCAATCAGCACCTTCTCTCACGTCTCATTGGTCAGCGGAAGTCACATGACCCAGCCAATTAATTAATAAAGAGGATGAGAAGGTATGATCCACCCATTTGAGGACTATAATACAATCAACCATAGAGTCAAGGGATTTAGGAGCTCTGCCACTAAACAGTCAGACGCGGAAGGAATGTGGTAGCGGAGGAACAAAAAGGAGGTGATGTAAGCAGCACAGTAGGGCCATGTTTTTCCTAAAAGGCTCTGGGGTCGTAAAGGTGAGTGGGCTTTCCTTCCCACGAGAATGAAACCCTCCCCCTGACCTGGGGTGCTGGGGGCTGGGTTTCCCGAATCCCCTTTGCTGCGTGGTTCTGGGTTACGGCTGGCCAGGAGAGGAGGCCGAGGGTGGAAGGAAAGCGGGGTCCCTCTCCGGAGGCCCTCGCTGGCCTTGAACAGGCGCCCCGAAGGCCAGCAGGCCCCACCTGGCTGCGCTCTCCTCGGCGGCCTGTGCATCACCCCGGCTGACCAACGCAGGCCCTGGCTCCGGCCCCCCGGGGGCAGCAGGCGTACAAACTCACAGCTCCCCAGAGACCACGGCTCACAGAGTCCTCTCCTGAGCTCCCCCTTCCCAGTCTCCCTGGAGGACCCGCGTGTGACTTCAGGGTTCCACACAAGCGCTGACGGGTCCACCCTCCCAGTGCTTTCCTGACGGTCTCTGATCCTGCAGCCCCCACCTTCCAGACACCCACCGCCAGCACCTCTCACGTGTGTGGAGCCTAGTTCCAGCAGCACGCCCTCCTTTCCACACCGCGTGCAGGGACGCGTTCCCTGGCTGGCCTGACCGCCAGCGCTCAGCCGCGCTCCGCGACAGCCCCCGTCTCCTCTGTCCCACTCCCTCGGAACACGCCAAGTTCTGGGCCAGCTTAAGCTCTCTCGTGTTGCTGTTGCCTTTTTATATCTGTGAACATTCCTTGGGCTTGTTCCACCGAGAACAGGAAGTTGGCAGGATAGAGACAAGAGCTTGGCAAGAGAAGGGACTCCTTTTCACCCCCCGATTACAGCCTCCGTGCCCCGGGCCCACGAGGCCTTCTCGGCTCTCTGTGGACAGAGCTCTCCTGTCTCCTACCCAGAGCTCTTTCTTCCCCATCACACACGCCCACCTGCACATCACTGTGTGTGTGCTTTGCAATTGTCTGTTTCCCTGCACCGAGAGGCGATCCAGGCGGATGGGTGCTGCTCACCCTTGTCTGAAGGACAGCTGGGGGCAAGGCCCTCAGAAAGTGTTTATTCATTAAACAAATAAATGAACAGATCTGGGTCACTGAACCTGCTTCCAGCGTCCCATGATATTGTTGCTGCCTTCGCTGTGACGAGGGTGGTGACCCCGGGCGGATAGAATTGGGTCTGAATGTTCTTCATTTTTCTACCCTGTGGTTTTCGTGGGCTGAGTTCTCAAAACAGAGGAAGGAATATTTTACTGAGAAACGTAAAGGATTTAAGAGAAAGGAGCTGCATTGTTCTCGATGACAAAGGCAAGATGCATTTGAAGGGCCCAGTAACATCCGGCAGAGAAGAGAGAGGAGCCCGGGCGCCTGGACACAGCAGGAGGAAATAGGAGAGGGGCAGAACTCCCTGGAAGCCTGTGGAGAAGGGAATTTGGGAAGGACAAATGTCTAACAGGGGATACATATATTTTCTTAATTCTGCTGAGGGCAGTGCTATGTAAATCTTCCCCATCCCATAACTGTCAGTTAGTCCACATCGCTCACTAATGCTTTGGTACAAGTGGATTCTGTAGGGGAAATTGAACAGCTGTTGAAGTCTGCAGCCAGGTGGGTAATAAGATAAACTCAGAGAGAGTCCATGCGGGCAGTGGACTTGAAGGATGGGCTTCTCACTGACATATGGTTCACACCCACCATGCCGTGTCCTGGAGAGAAGTCTGGAGAAATCTCACACTGACACACCCTGAGACCTCCACTCCAGCCATATGCCGAAGAAAACAAGTCAGCAAAGGCGATGCATCTCTCTCCCAGTCTAAGCGTCCTGGTCACTCTGAATCTCTGAACCAGAAGAAACCCAAGAGGTGGGATCGTCAGAGCCCAGTGGTAGGAGTGAGACCCAAAGGCTGTTTTTCCTTACCATTGGGATCAGTGCCTACAACTTCCTGACGGTCCTCCTCAGACTGATGTGTCGGGAGGAGGAAAAAAAAAAAAAACAAGCTTCAAAGATGGTGTGTATTCTTAGAAGCCAGCCACCATGGAAAAAGGCTTTGTCTAGACTCTGGATCAATGAGAGACCATCTGGACTCAAAGAGCTGTCTGGGGGGCATGAAGTGAGCTCCCAGCTACTTGCTAGCTAGCACCCACACCCCTGACATGTCAGTGAGATTGTCCTGGATGCTCCAGCCCCAGTCAACTTCCCGATCTGACACCATGAGGAGCAGAGGAGCCATCTCTGCCGAGCCCAGCCTGGCCCCCTGGCCCACAGAAGCCGGGAAAAAACATGGCTGATGTTTTAAGCAACAAAAACAAAATAAAACAAAAAAATCTACACTATAATACAATAGAGACCATAAAGTCATACATGCCTTTTCCCTAAGTGTCTTTGGCTGTTCTGAGTTCCTTCATATCAACTCATTTGGCTATCATTTGCCCTTTGCCCTTTGAGAGGAGGGCTCTGGAAACTTCATGGGAAATCAAGTGTCCTGTTCAGCTCAGGCACAGCTGACCAAGAGTTTATAGGTTCCTTCTGATCATGAGCTCGAGGAAATGGAAATGAAAAAAGACTCAACTCTGGAGAGTTGACCTAGATTACAGAACCAGCTGCTGGCGGGTCTCTCTCCTCTTTCCTCCAGAGGATCATTAGCCCTGGGAGCTGTGACGTGCCCTTCACACAAGGATGCCAGGCTGAATGTCCCTCAAGACGTCCCAGGGGATGTGGTCTCCAAGGAAGTCCAATTAAAAGTGTGTGTGGTTGTAAAAGCAGCCGAGGTGGAGTCATTAAGGGGCCTGTCCACACCCATGACTTCGTCTTCATGATGTGTTCTTCATCAGGAAGAGTGCTCACAGCATCAGACTCTGGATGTCAGGTGACTTTCTGCTGCAAATACCTTGAGATGGATGACTCGGGGGTGGGTGGGGACATTGGGGACAGCAATTCTAAGCCTGAAGGAAGCATATGATGGTGGCACTAATGTAGTGAGAAGAAAATGAAAGTGACAAAGTCCTTTAACACAAAGAAACCTATTTTTCATGGAATTTAAAAGCCTCCCTGCCCTGGAAGGAATTTTGGATATTGACTCAGGGATGCCCAAGCCATCTGTGGTGTGGTTCCTTGGGGCAAAGTGTTGACGAAGGTTCTGAGGTACCGTCTGGGCTTGGCAGAAAAGAGTGCTTTGACTGAGTGACGAAGTCTGTCTTTGGGACAAGGGCACAAAGGGAGGAATCCATGCTAGGCATCTACCATACCTTATCTTGTACCAGCTCTTTACCAATGGGCGATGGAAGCCCAGTTTGTGGGAAAGACTTTGAGTGTCATGTGGAGTTACTGGGAGGGCCAGGTCTTGCCTAAAGGATTCTTCTTGATTTGTTTGTAGTATTGTTCCCATTCCCATTTGGCCTGGAGTTCACATCTGTGACCCTGCAGTTGCCTGTTACATTGAGGTTGATGTCCTTGGCTTTGACTGATGGCAACTTTTAAGGGTCTGGCTCTGAATGTCTCCTCAAGTCCTGGAACGCAGGGAAGACAGCTTACTCTATATCTCCAACCTCAGTTACCATCTCACTTGGCCAAAACCTCACCAGGTTTTTGAAAAGGAAATTTGAGGCTGTTTCCCCTAGAGCCTTCGCTTTTTGGAAGCATCTGTATAATCTCCAGATGAGTCAAGCGAAGATTGTTGGATTATCATCTCTAGATGTATTTGTATGTCACATCAGAGAGGCTCAAGCACTTGAAACTATTGTAGGCTGAACTTCTTCAATTCAAGGGCTCTTATTCCTCTCCATGGGGACCGACTGGGCCCAGAGTGAGAAGACATTAAACTAGGATCTGGTTCCTCAGGGAGTCCAGGCAGCATCTGGACAAGGACGTGTTCATGCTACTTTACTGGCCTGAGTTCTGAGCAACGAAGCTGATTCAACGGACATCCTACCTCTGGGCTGTTGACTCGCTCCGCTATCGCCCGTCGGGAACCTGCTTCCTGTTATAGACGGAGAAGCTCTGGCCGAGGAAACTACACCCGCAAGCTGCTGACCCCACCACCTTCCTTAGGAAAAGATGGTCGGTCCTTTCTCTCTGCTCATCCCGCTTGTCTGGTCTCTTATTCCCATGTAAGCTCTTGCACCATATTACTTTTCTGTCCCAACACACCAAGACACCCTTACATGCATGCACATGCGTGCACACAGGCAAACCTGCATATGTGTAGTATGTAGGGATGTTGCCACACAGAGAACGTTAAAGCTAGAGACTTCATAGAATAAAGGACCTCCAGTCCGTCTCCACTTCATTGCTCTGATTTATCTGGAGCATGATGACAGGGGACCATCAGGACAGTGCCTGGCAGAGAGCAACCGCACAGTGCATGTCAGCTGGGACCAGCCAGGTAAAGGTAGTGGAGCTCCTCAGGGTGGGAATGCTTCTCCTCTCCTTGCCACATAGCTGAGGGGCCTTATTAGCTTAAACACCCAGATCGAATCAAGCAGCTCAGTTACTAAAAAGGCCCCGAGGATCAGGAGTCTCATTACCTGTGCCAAGTCGCACACCTTCAACAAAGCCAGGGCTGGGTCCAGGTTGTGTGAATCCCCTCTGGGCGCTCATCCCACACGCCGCCCTCTTGACCTCGTCTCAGGACTGACATGTAATTACTGTGGACTAAGGCTCACCCACCGTCAATCATTTTATAATTCGTGGTTGAGGATTACGATCATCTGGATGAAGGTGTGAGATTAATGCAGAGTTACCAACAATTAGAAATTGAGATAAGAGTTATGAGTTAAATA
The DNA here is from genome assembly GCF_987537825.1 of Furipterus horrens. Lineage (NCBI taxonomy): Eukaryota > Metazoa > Chordata > Mammalia > Chiroptera > Furipteridae > Furipterus > Furipterus horrens. The sequence continues at coordinate 3,967,733 of NW_028327177.1, forward strand.
TTTTTGGTGATTAAAATGATCATAGTAACAAGCTGGCGGCCGATATCAGCCAGCAGAGCTGCAATTCCCAAAGTGTGTCTCCCCCGACGTTCCATCAGAAGGGCGTTCTGTGGTCGAATGCATTTAGGAAATATTCTAAGACGCTCCTGGAAATTCATCGCACTCATGAATTGCGCAGAAGTTGCGTGACCCTTAGGCACGACATTGCGTTCTCTGACCTTGACTTTCCATACTTATGTCTGCGATGCTTCTTTCTCCCCCTTAGCTCGGCGTGAAAATTGAACAAGATAATATACGTTCAGGGGCTTTGCCAAGGTGCATAAAAGTGTAAGGGATTAATTATAATTTCTATTACTATCATTATTACCATTTTGGACTTTGATTCCAATTCCTTGTCCTTTGTCTTCTGGGATGCTTCCTGCTTTGCTCAGAAAAACTCATTCATTAGGCACCGAGGACAACTCCCAGATGGACAAAGGAGGCGAGGCTTCCGGGCCAGCTAAATTGGAAACGTTTAAATTTTTCATCTATTCCCCTGTCTGCTCTTTGGTCAATAGCTTATTCTGACAACTTCATTACCTCCTAATTACTCCAAGTTCCCTGCTCATTTTCTGTGTGTGATAAAAAAAGCCCACCAAGAAACGGATCCGCCAAGTCACCAGACTTTTAACTGACAACCCAAGCTCCCCTCCTCGCTGGGAGGGGGGTTCTTTTTCACTGTCAGGAATGCGTTGGCAAAAGCCATGTCTGATGGTCACTGGCCGCCTCCTGTGCACGCCACCTTCCGCGGCAGGTGGGGGTGATGAGACCCATTTCTTCCACTCCAGTCATAGCTGATTTCTCCTCTGCCCATAAATCTTTGAGCAGCCCTTCAAGAAGCCGTATCACCTGCGCCTTCATCTTTGTATTACTCATTTCTAAAGAAACTTTAATCTACTGGGCTTTAATTACGTGTCCCTTAGAAAGCACCAGCCTTTACTTAGCCAGGCACTTTGCTCTCGTAATTTGGTCACTTTCTCACTTTCTCAGGAGGCCACATTTAGAACATGGGAGGTGGAAGGGACCTCCAAAGTCAGCTGGCCTCCCTGGGCGTTAATCCCAGTAACTCCTCCTGCTCCGGGCGACCTGCGGAAAATAAAGATTTCCAGCCAACGCTAGTCAGAGAGAGGAGCTCCGGCAAGTGTCTGCATGAGAAGCCACGCGGGTGACTCCAATGAACAGGAGCTGAAGGACCCACTCGTCTAGTCCTCACCTTCTAAGTGGGGACCACTGTGCTCAACAGGACAGCCGGAGGCTTAACATGGGAGAATACACGCCAAGCACCTAGCACCCTACCTGCACCCAACAGGAGCGGGACCCCTTTCTCTTGTCCTAGGGTGCCTACCGTTTTTAATATGGGGCAGTCTGATAAGCAATGTGCTTTTACTCTTACTCGTGCGTCCTTGGTTATCATCCACGCGGCCTGTGATCGAGCCCTGGCAGCACCACCAGGAGGGCAGTACTGTCACTGCGTCTAGTTTGCAGAGGAGGAAGCGATTACAGCCAAGTTAGGTGAAGCTCCACCACCATGGTGGGGGGGGGGGGGGCTGGAACTTGGAAACAGAAGGGCTGACTCCCAGGCCCACGGCCTCGATGCTCCCCTCTGGCAGAGAACGCACTTAGGGAACTCCTTCCTGACATGCCAGGACCAGGACCCGGGGATGGGGGGGCACCAAGCTGAGTGGGCTCCATTTAAGGCGGCCCTCGCTCTCCCACGCACGAGGGGCCTCCCGCAGCCTGGAGAGTGAGGGCCCCCTTAAACTGTGGGGACTCTCCTAACTCACCCTGGTCTGCCCCAGTGGGATCTGTGAGGGGGCAAAGACTAATCGGAATCCGGAATAGACTGGGAGCTGCTGGCTTCTTCTGCTGGCTTCCCTCCCAAAGGGACACGCAGTGGGGACATTCATTCCCTTGGCGTACTGAAGGACCTGAGGGGGCTTATGGAAGAACAGACCCCCCCTAAGAGTTTGAAGGGGCATCTAGGCTCTGGCCTCCACTCCCCCCCACACACATACACATACGCACGCACGCACATGCACACACGTGCGCACACACCCACACACATGTACTTTGGAGCGAGACTTAGCACTCTGATTTACTTGAAGACAATGACCCTTCCCCAGATCAGCCAGAGGATGTCAGGGAGACTGAGGCAGGTGGCCCAGCAGCTGTGGGGCGAGGACACTGGTGAGGGGGTCAGCAGACGGGGCCAGCTTCAGGTCCCCTACCTCAGAGGGACGTAGGGCAGCACTTTGAATCCCCCAAATACCATTGTTAGATGGCAGTAATAATAACAGTAGTTTACAGACGGTGAAAACTGAGGATCGGAGGGAAGATCTGTTTGGAACCAGAAGAGAAGGGTGGTAAAAACGCATCGTTATTAAGCACCTACTATGTGACATGGAAGAGCTTCTGTAACACTAAATACCACTTATCACAGACACCTGTGAGGTAGGTAAAACTATATTTATACAGAGGTAGGAGGGTTAAGGACAACGCGAAGCTTGCTTACTATTCCGTAGGAACCAGGATTCAAAGCACACAGGCCGGACCCCAAAGCTGGGCCCTGCTTCCCCATAAAGGCACAGAGGCTTCCGCTGCTGGCGGACAGTCAATGGCTCCTGGGGCCACAGTGGGAACCCTGGGATGGCACCTGGTCTGATCCTGAGGTCTGCGGGGGGCTGGCGGGCAGCCTCAGTGGGCACGCCATCCCTGCACTGCGGCGCTCTCCAGAAAGCACGCCCATCCCCGCGGGTCACAGCAGGGGCACCAGGGCCCCGGGAAGGAACCTCCTGTGTCCCTCGTCCCCCACGGCGTGTTTGACGTCTCCCACAAACGCTGTCTGGCCGTCTCTGCAGCGGCGGTGCCTGCCGTCCACAGAGCGGGCGCAGTAACGGAAATCGTTACCTGAATGGACACATTGACTTGAACTGACTGCCCAGGGGAGGAGGTGACAGGGACACTGGCCCATTTTCACAGGTACAGACACCGACGCAGAACGTCGCATGCAGTGGGGACTCAGAGCCAGGCTTGTGATCCCCTCCGGGAGTTCCAGCACTAAAGCTCGGAGGGCGGGGAGGACGGGAGGAGGGAGTGCCAGATGCTCGGGAGGAGGAAACTGCCTCGGGTCTGTTTGTTCGCACTTCCCTGCAAATGAGGGCCGTGTGTCTGCGCAGAAGCAGGGAGATAAACTGCCTCTGGCGGGCTCAGGACGGAGGACCATGGTGAGCAAACTGCCTGGGGAGACCCCTGCTCTCCTGGAGGGGCAGACGAAGGGTACAATGCACAGGGAAAGGACCTCCGGGTTGGGAAGAGGGGCCATCGTGAGACATGAACCAAGGGGCTAAACTGATCTTTTCAGAGAAGCTGACCACCCTTCAGCCTATTCTCCACACCCCTCCTCTCTGCCCTCCACGCTCCTGCTTCTTGAGGCTTGATCCTGATCCTGAACAAGCTCTGAAGCCCACGAGGAAACTTAAGCTGCCAATATCCTTGAGAGGCAGGCAATGAAGAGTCCACTTCATACTAAAGTGTAAATGACTGACAGAAATAACCTTCAACTGAAGCTCTTCACAGCAGCTGCCACGGGTAAGGCCCACCTCCTTAGGACATTGACAAGCAGGGAGCAGGCCATGGGCACACTCTCCCCTCTGCACGCTCACAGCCCTTTGCCTGGGGTTGCCGGTCTCACGGTTCTCATTCCTTGAGCGCTTCCTCTGGGCCTGCTGCTCTGGAGACGCACAAGGCCAGGCTCTGCCCTCCTCGGAGCTCACGGTCTTACCTGGGACACAGACGGCGAAGGGGAAAGAGCTGCGTAGTCCAGCGTGGGGTGAACTAAGGAAAGGACACACCAGTGCGGGTGGGGGGGGGAGGGCGAACCTGCCTGGAAGAGATGTGAAGGGCTTTGAGAGGGGCAGAGACCCCTAACAGAAATGTCAAAGGGCAAGACGGACCTAGGTAAGCGAGAGGGAGGAGATCCGTCACTGAGAACGGCTCACGTGAAGATGTGAGCTGTCCTTTTTTAAATCAAGAAATGATTCGTGTGTGTGCGTGTCCAGGGTATAAACATCAGAGAAGAAAGAGTAACAGGAAGCGAGGCTGGTGAAGCAGACAAGCTCAGGACGGGACCTGTACGTCTGGAAGTTTGAGACTGGAGGTACTGGGAAGCCGCTGAAGGTTTTTAAGCAGAGGCCTGAAAAGTGAGCACGGGAGTTTCCTCTGGCTGATGAGGGGCCTGTGGTGGGTCAGATTAGTGTCCCCAACTCCTCGCTCTCTTCTGTGTCACAACAAGGACATAGTGTACTCGCTAAGCCATTTGGCAGTGGCGGCCTCAGCCTTGATACTAATGACAACTGGTATCAGATCATTCTTTGCTGGGGACAGTCCTGCGCATTGCGGGGTGTTTAGCAATATCCTTGGTCTCCCCGCTCTTGCTTCCCCAGTGGCCTCTATATTTACCATCTTTATCCCCAGCTATTCCCTGCTGCTGCTGGCACTCACCCCCCACCAGGGACCACACCCCGGCCAGCCCCCGTGTGCCAGGGACCGCACCAAGCCCGGAGATTCGGAGCGGGCTCGTCTCATCTCTGCGTCCTTGGAGCCTGCCTGCATTAAAGATGACACACCAGCGGCTCCTGGGCCAAGTCTGGCCCTAGACATCTGTGCTCCCATGATTCATGACTGCCCCAGACCTCTGCTTGGGCCTCTCCCTCCTGTGGGTGAGGAGGCTGGGGTTCTGAGAGGCTGACTCCCCAGGTCAGCAAGGCTGGGGCCAGGGGCCTGGTCTCCTAGTTCCGGGCACGGCATGTCCCACTAACCCGCACCACCTCGGGGGAGGAGGAAATGAGTCTCTTTAGCTATAAGACCCTCTCTGGAGGCTCGGCAAGTAGCGGAGACAAAACGGTTTCAGAAACCCATTTTTGTCTGAAAAGAGGAAAACAACAAAGACCTTAAGACAGAAATAAACCTGAGTGTCGAGCACTTGGCAAAGAGAAAATTAAAGGAAAAAACCCTGGCTGTCAGCAAGAAAGGAACAGAGCGTGTGGGCACTGGGGAGAGCAGGTGAGGGAAACAAGACTGAACAAGACAAGAAACTGTTTATTCCAGAATGCCTAGAGCTGTGACCAGGTCAACCTCCTTCTCAAGAACCGTCTATGGCTCCCCATTGCCTGGAGGATGAGATTTGGGATGCCATGTGAAAATATGAGAAAATATATTTGGTACCTCTAGAGCACAACCCATCATTTAATTTTAAAATATCGTTTTTGCACAACAGAAAGAAACTCATAGATACAGAAAACAAACTGATGGTTGCCAGATGGGAGGGGGGAGGGGGAACTGGGTGGAAAAGGTTGGGGGGCTGGTGAAAAAGAAGTACAAACTGGCAGTTAGAAGACAGTCACGGGGGTGTAAAAGTAGAGCCCAGAGACCAGAGTCACTAATATCGTAATAGCTTGGATGGTGTTGGGTAGGTTCTAGACTTATTAGGGGAATCGCTTTGTAAAACACATACATGTCTTTCCACTATGCTGTATACCTGAAACTAATATGATATTGAACATCAACTGGAACTGAAAAAAAGAAAAATAGAAAAGTGTTTTTAAGTGCCGAAAGAAATATGTAGTTGTTATAGGGCAGTTCAGATCCTACCAAAGTAAAAATGTTAAATCTGCCTTCACCATCTTCAACTTACCGCCTTCCTGGAAGGAAGCCACAGTCCTAGTCCGGTGCGATTCCTTACGGAAAACGGCCAACGGAGGGAGACGGTCAAACTAGAAGAGTCAAAGAATGGCTCTCACTATATGTTCTGTAGCTGCAAATAAAGAATAACTGCCAAACAAAATCGCCAAGGGCCACCTTGTGCAGAAAGGCACAGCTGAGCGGAGCTGGGGTGGAGAGGACATGGTGTGGTGGCAGCAGCAGCAGGCCAGAGGAAAGCGGTCACACATTTTAAAAAGTGGGGAGGGACACCTGGGGAACTTTCCCGGCTCCTGCCCAGACCACGCAGTTCATGGTCCTAACACCAGGGAAAATCAAGCCTCATTGCTTCTGACTGTGCAGACCAGTGGGGGTTGGGGAGGAGGAAGAAACTGCCGGTCTCTCAGCAGAGTCCGCTTGTTTAAAGGGCACCCACAGTCCTAGAATGTCCGCAGACCCACCCACTCTGGGAACGACAGCCAGGGCAGTGGCTAGAGAGGCGCCAGTTCCATACGGAAGTGGGAGAAGTGCCTGGAAAAGGGGCAAGTGCTGAGCAAGAGACATTGTTCCCTCTCAGACCCTTCCCCCATACACAGTACCACACAGGTTGCCCGGTACTGACGAATCCCTAAGGCTCCGCCCCTTACAATGTAACAGGTGTGACAGCTCTACCTAAGACAAAGAGGCAAACAAACACAGGAGCCTGTCAAGATGAGGAGACAGAGAAGTATGGCCCAAAAGAGGGAATAGATCAAGGTTCCACTGGGAGAACTAAGCGACAAGGAGATAACCAACCTAATAGACGCAGAGTTCAAAACACTGGTGATAAAGATGCTCACAGGCTTGACAGATATGCTTGAGTACGGCAAACGCATAAGGGAAGAAGTGAAGGCCACGTTAAATGAAACAAAGGAAAATCCACACAAAACCAATGGTGAAGGGAAGGAAACTGGGGTTCAAGTCAATGATTTGGAATATAAGGAAGAAAAAAACAGTCAACCAGTACAGAATGAGGAAACAAGAATTGAAAGAAGTGAGGAAAGGCTTAGGAACCTCTGGGACAACTTTAAACGTGCCAACATCTGAACCATAGGGGTGCCAGAAGGAGAAGAAAAAATTGAAACCTTATGTGAGAAAACAATGAAGAAAAACTCCCCAGATTTGGTGAAGGAAATAGACATAAAGTCCAGGAAGCCAGGAGAGTCCCAGGAGAGCTGAACCCAGAGGGGACCACACCAAGACACATCATGATTAAAATGCCAAAGGTTAAAGGTAAAGAATCTTAAAAACAGAAAGAGAAAAGCAGAGAGTTGCCTACAAAGGGGTGCCTGTAAGACTATCAGCTGATTTCTCAAAAGAAACTTTGCAGACAAGAAGGGACTGGCAAGAAGTATTCCATGTGATGAAAAGCAAGGACCTACAACCAAGATTACTCTGTCCAGCAAAGCTATCATTTGGAATGGAAGGGCAGGTGAAGTGCTTCCCAGACAAGGTGAAGCTAAAGGAGCTCATCATCACCATGCCATTATTACATGAAATGTCAAAGGGACTTACTTAACAAAAAGAAGATCAAAATTATGAACATTAAAATGACAACAAACTCACAACTATCAACAAGTGAATCTAAAAAATAAGAATAAAATCCAACTAAGCAAACCAGAACAGGGATGGAATCACAGGTATGGGGACCATTTGGAGGGTTATCAGCTGGGAGGGGGAGGGGGAGAAATGGGGAAATGGTGCAGGGACTAAGAAGCATAATCAGTTGGTACAAAATAGACAGGGAAGTTAAGAATAATATAGGAAATGGAGAAGCCAAAGAACTTACATATACAACCCAGGGACGTGAACTAAGGGAGGTGGGATTGCCAGAGGAAATGGGGGTACTGGGCAGAGGGGAGCAGAGGGGAAATAAAAAAGACGGGGGCAGCTGATCTGTGCTTTCTGTCACCTTGGCGCTCGCCCCAGGCAGCACAACTCGGGGACCCTCGGGGCCGGCAGTACAGGGCCTCCTCAAGGGCGGCCCACAGGTCCGTTGGCGCACACGTTTATGAGGTGCTGATGCATTAATGGGCTTTTTATTTTCATAGCCGTGTCTTTACTTTAATGAGAATAATAGATATGTCTTTTTTGGTGTTTTGTTCTGCTTTGTGTGTGTGTGTTTTTTTTTCACTATCCACCTTTCAATCTGCCTTCCAATTAACACCTTGCCCTCCCTCCAGGGGACTCTCCCCAACTCTGTGCTGTCTTGGGGATCACTGGCCACCTAGGGGAGTTGAAGGGACTAGGCTCTCTCCCCATCCCAAGACAGGCAGCGTCTCCATGTGACTGGGGTTTGCCCACAGGTACTCTCCAGGGGATGTTTAGTCCTGAGCAGAGGACGGAGTGATGGCTGGGGGGTGGCTGACGGGTGTATTTGCACAGTGGCCGCGGCACAGCGCAGTGTGCGCAGAGACCAGAGCGGTTATGGGGTAGCACCCCCGCAGCGGCCCAGCTGCCTGGTCGGCCCAGCACCCTGGACACCCGCTGCCTCCGCGCCCCACCAGCCGAATCGTCCAGGGTCCCGGGAGTCCTCAGGCCGCAGCTTCCCTCCGGGCCGGCTGGAATTCGTGTCCATTGCTTTTAACCGAGGACCTTCCGACGGATGCCATGTGAGAACGTGTCATTAGCAACTGACACCCGTGATTTTGTGGATACGATTCCTTAGGGAATGGCAAAGCTTTACCACTGGACTGATGTAAGTTAGAAAGAAAACCCACTCAATGAGGGAACAAGGAATGTGTGAGTGCATTAAAACCGTGACCATCAGGAAGATGATGAAGCGGATGCTTGTTTTCTAGAAGAGGAATGTGAGTCACAGAGAGGCCCAGGGGCCCCCTGGGGTCCCCCCATGGCTTGGCTGCACTAGAACGGGGAGCGGGGGGGCACAACCCCAGAGCAGCCTGCCCCGTCCCACTCTCGCGTGGGTGCCAGAGCCCAGCTTGCGTGCCCGGCCTCCATCCCAGCACCAGCAGGGCCACGCCGGCTTCTGAACTCGCAGAGGCCTTGGTCAGCAGGCACGATTTTTACCTTTAATAACTTCGTAAAGACGGGCTGTTTTTTCTTTTTATTTTTTTGTCCTGAAAGTTGGTGGCGACAAGCCTGGCAGCTTGGGGCACACACAGCGCCTCCATCCTGTCTCACTGAGTCGTTCACCGTAGAGAACAGACCGGCTCCCCACACGGAGACGCTTCACAGACTCGTGTGGATGATCTCATTCCCCAGGAAGCAGCACACGCCAGCCCCGCGGGGAGGCCCCCCGAAGGCAGCCGAGCCCCCCACACCTCGCCCTGTGGCTCCGTGGGGCAGCTCTCCTCGCCGGGACTCAGAAGTGCAATCATGAGCCCGACCCAGAAATCCAGGCCTATTTCCCGTGCGTTTCAAAAATTAAATCTGGCAATAATTGTGCAAAAGCACCGTAGAGGCCTCTCGCGGTAGCCACCAAGGCAGCAGTCCCCGGGGTGGCTTCCCATGACCACCCAGGCCAGTGACAGCCTCACAGCCTGGATCGAAGCGAAAAGGGTCCCCGTGGGAGGGAGGTGGCGGGAGAAAAGTCTGAGTTCTAATCTCAGCTGCCGCTGACTGGGAGTGAAGGGCAGAGGCAGGGGGTGCAGGGGCGTGCGGGGTGGAGAGCTGCAGGAAGGCCGGGTGTCTGGTGCGCAGGGTGTGGGAGTGTCTCCAGGCAGGAAGCAGGGAGATGGGTGGCATCTGGGGCTGGGTGGTGGGGTCACGGCACTCCCCGTGCTGGGGGTTCCGCTCGGCCGCCTCCTGGCCATGAATATGGAATGACAAGACCTGAGTAGAGTCATCCTGAGAACTCAAGAAGCCGTGGGAAAGACCATGGCGCCGTGCCCGGCTCGCAGAGAGGTTCTGCTGGGAAGCGCTGCTCTTTTTAGGGAAGGGTGGCCGCTTAAAGTGTTCACTGTGGGAGTGAAAGGTCATCTCGCTGATTCAGGGGAAACTCCCAGAAAGGTGACCGGTCGGAAAGTCACTGAGCCTTCCTGGGTGAGAAAAACCCTGCAGCGGGCAGTAGATGGGGGGAGGGGAAGGAGGACAGGGGCCGGCGCAGGAGGTATTTTTTTAAGACGAAGTTGCAGGCCCAGGGGTTCCCTGTACGTGGTGGGCAGAGGACTGGGGGGGTTTGAAGAGCGAAAAGAGTTTAAGCTGGTGCCAGGTCTTTCCTTGCAGGACGGGTTGGTAGGGGTGCCCCTGGGAAGATGGAGGAAGCCCGAACAAGGGGCAGGTTTTGTATGAAAAAGGCTGGCTCTCTGGGTGGAAGCGAAGTCCAAACCAGAAAGTAAACTCTGTGATTCTGTGAGTCGCAAAAGCTTCTGTTTGGAAAAGGCAGGGGCAGAGTTCCAAATTCTCCAGATGCCTTCGGTGACAGGGATCTCCGGGGACGCGGGAGGGGACAGGGTGCTCCTGGTGAGCACCCACGGCACGCCCTGCCATCTGCCTGCGGGACGCGGACACAATGTTCTGTGCCCTGGCACCATCAGGAAGGGACAGGACAGGGCCTCTTCCCCTCAGTCCCGAGAGAACGGCCGCCGGGGAGCCAAGATGAGAAGGAACGCGGGGATCTTTGTAGGAAGGACGGAAGGAAATAAATGTGGAGGCTGGGAGGTGCTGGGAGACAGACGGAGGGCGGGAGTCTGATCAGCCGACCGCCTCCGTCCCCTGCATTTTGAGGGGTCAGGACCTCACCCTGGCACGTGTGGCTTCTTCAGGCGCCAGGACCATTGGGCCGCCCTTCCGCTCGCTCCTGCCCCTTCTCCACCGTTCGGCTCAGGTGGCATCTCTCCGAGGGGCCGTTCTGAGCCCTCCCGGCCAGTGAGCCGGCCCTCCCGGCTGCTCCCCAACCCCAGGGCCCTGCTCTCCCCGCGTGGTCCACCCCCCGCACAAGCCTGGCAGACGCGTGTTACTACCATGGCCACCGCGCCCAGTTAACAGACAAGACTGCTGGAGCTCAGAGACGTCCAGGAACTCCCCCGAGGTCACAGAGCTGGTGTAGAGCAGACCCAAGGCTTAAACCTACCTTACCTGGGTCTCATTCCGAAGCTTTCCGTTTTTCCCATGTAAAACTATCTTCGACCACAAGCAGATTTCTAAAGGGCCCTGACAGGAAATGGGTTTTCTCTAAAATGAACCCCAGGCTGGACACTCAAAAGTGGTCCCAAGGGTCTTGGAACGATGGGACATTCCGCCTTTCGAAGAGAATGATCTCATAGCCCACAAGTTTGCCTTTCAATTAACTGAGGACGGTGGCTCTTTATTTAATGCTGTTTCTACATAATCTAATTTTGGCTACAGGTTAATGAACCCATGGGGAGTTATTGCTACTTCAGTTTCAAAAGCATTCAGCAGCACCCCCGGATTATTGGTGGTTAATGGAATCACCCAGCTGTTTTAACTTTCTTCCAATCCTTCCTGAGGTGACCCCAGAGAAGAGGACAAAACCGGAGACAGTGGGACCCACTTTTAGGTCACCGGAACGTGCTGAGCGCCTCCTGCAGCCCCACGGCCACCCCTGGTTCCGGCTCCCAGAGAACCACGTGCTCACAGCCAGACCCAGCATGTCCCACAAAATGTGTACTGAGCACTTAGCACGTCCGGGCACCGTGCTAGGTCTGCTGGGGACACAGGCAGATCAAGCCTGGTGTGACGTTAGAACCCCATGGATGGGGACCATCACTGAAATCTCCAAGCCTTGGCTTCCTGAAGCGGCGTCCACCTGCGGTTCCCTCCAGGTGCTTACCATGGTCACGTATCCAGTCACGTGACACAGACGTGACTCTGCCGGGCACTGACAGGTACTTCTCCCAGTGATGAGTCAGCAGTAGGGGGAGGGGTCCAGGAGGCGGGGAGAACACAAAGCAGTCAGTCCTCTTGAGGACTGAGGGGTCAGGCATGTCTTCCTAGAGGCTGTGAGGGTTTCATTTGAGTTCAGATCTGAGCCAGGAGGATTAGCAGAGGTGGGGATGGGGGGGCACTGTTTCCATGGGAGGGACCGCACAGCAGATGCGTGGGATGAGAAAGAGCAAGGCCTGCTGGGGAATGGGCGGTGGTTAACGTGCTTTAGGTCATTTCAGAGGCACGTTCCTGTAGAGAGTGGGGAGGCTGGAGAGAGAAGCGCGTGTGGAACAGGAAGAGTGGGGGAGGCCTGGGAGAGGCTGACTCTGCCTTACACACAGTGAGGGTGTGCGGAGGGGCTCACAGGTTAGAGCACAAACAACCGGGGCTTCCAGCATGCCATCTGGCCACACTGTGGGGACCTGATCTGGGCGTTGGAAAACAGGGGGCTGGAGCGATGGAACCCCGGGGGGCGAGCAGAGCTGCCGAGGAAACAGCGGGGATGCAGAGCCGGGGGCCAGTCTCAGGCAACACTGGGGATAAGTGACAACGTCACAGCCTCAGAGGCAAGATACATTCACGCAGCTGCAAACATCTGACGTGTGGAAAGATACCAATTCGAAAGTGAACTCCAGCCCACCCCAGCCCACAGGTCTCCTTTGTGTGTGGATCAGCGACACCCCAGTCGATGAGGTTTCTCTGCGCTGAAGTACTAGATCCAAGTCGTTGCGCTCCCAACTTTGTAACTCTAATAATATTTAAAGAAGAAAGAGTTGGGGAGTCTAATCGTGCAAGATGGCTTTGACTGCAGGCTTTGGGGTGACGCGGGACCCCTCGGTCACGGGGAACTTTCCTCAAAGGCTGACAGAGCGAAGCAGCGGCTTGCACTTTAATGAGGGCCAGAGCTTCATTGTCACCAGTTTATTAGCTTCGGCCACACAGGCGGAATATTTAATTTGCTCAGAACGGACATGAACGCCGGGGCCTCCGAGGCGCGGGGATGTGAGGGTCTGCGGCCTTTTTCATAAGCGCTCCGTTCCTGCAGTGGCCCCGGAGCAGCATAGACGCTCCAGGAGGCAGACTGTCTTAGAAGTTCTTTAAAGTGTGAAAAGTCTTCAGTCTGGTGGACGTGACGTTTCACGTTTTCTGAAGCTCACACCCAGCGTTAGTGCCGCCCGTGCGTGAGCAGAAGCGGAAGGGACCGTGGTGCGGAGGCCGATGGCCTTCACCTCGAACAGGCGCACGGGTTCGGGAAATGACAGCCTTCCCAGGGCGCCGTCTTCCCTGTGACGTGAGCGTGGTGACAATAACCCGCCTCACTGGGCGGCTGCCAGCCAGATCAGGACATTCCTTCCTCCCTTCCCTGACACCCGGTTCTCAAGGTGGGGAGAATAAATCCTGCGGGGCCTACTTGCAGGAAGGCTGAGCCTCAGAGCGGACCCAGTATCCAAGGTCACGAAACAGACTGGCAGCAGAGTTGGAGCTAAGACCGGGCAGGGCGTCCCGAAGCCCGGCTCCCCTCCACGTGCCAGGCTAGGCCGTCGGCTAGTCAGTGCAGGAAGCACCGGGACGGGAGCTCAGGACCCGTCCCGCACAGAGGATAAGCCTCCACTCCGGATCCCGCCTCTCCGAGCACTGAGGCCAGCCCCCGCCCCCCTCACCCCGCCAACAAGGGCGATCTCCTTTTCCCAACGTTTACTCGGCAGCTTCCACATCCAGGCCCCCACCTTCCCAGGGGCCTCTGTCCCACGGCCTATCTGAGGGACACCCCCGAACACTGTCAGGTCCTAGGTGCCCAGACGGCAGGGACTTGGTCCCGTGGGTAAGCCCCTCCTCTCACCCTGCCCCTGCCTGGCTCCTGCAGGTGCTCCCTGGAGTGGCCAGGGTTCCAGCTACCAGAAGAAATTTGACGTCCGAATGTTCGCATGTGAAACGTGAAACGCACTGTTTTTGGAAAAGCCCCGAAACCATCATCCAGGAAATCCTCCTGCTGAGAATGTCCCCTGAGACTCCGCCCACCCAGTGGAAGCAACTCCAACTCTAGGAACCCTGGTTCTTGGCAATGGGATCCCACCTCCCCGGGAGCCCCATTGATTGGGACAGTCCCATCCTGGCTTTCTTCCACCCCCGAGAGCCCCACATTGGCCCAGGGGAAACACGCCCAATATCCTTTACTCCAGGAAACACTGGGTCCCCCGCGGCAGGCCCCCCAGCTGCACAGCAGCCCTGCTCTGCCCTCTGCGTTCCCTGCTTAGGACTGACCGCTAAGCAGGATCTCTCTGCAGCAGCATCTCTGAGCAAACCTGCGTGATAATTGCCCTTCTCCCCTCCCCTTACGCTCTTTAAACCCTTAGGGAGGCAGAGGGTCCCAAAGCCCTGGGACAGGTCTTCTGACATCCGCTTTGCAAGTCCCAGACCCGAGAATATGGCTTTGAAGTTCTCACCTGTTCCCTCATGGTGGTTCTCAGAGCCTTCAGTTTCAACATCTTATGATAGATCTGTATCAAGATAATTTGTATGTGAAGAGAAACATTTATTTTTTTCTTCCTTTGGTCTCCTACCCAAATGTTCCATGCCTTTATGATTCTATGACTCAGTCTCTAAGACATATTTTCTAAGTCACAAGACGGAATGACTCACGCCTGGTCTGAACTATCCCTGAAGCCCATAAAATACAGATGGCTATGCTAAAGTAAGTCTGAACATTCTAGAATCCCAAGCAGAGGAAACTCAGACGACAGAGAGGACTTCGTGTGCTAAGAAGTAAGAGGAGAGGCGTATGCATTGTCCTGGGAAGACGGTGCCTTGGTCCAGGTAAAAGCGCCGACAGAACGAAGGCAGGAAGTGGAATCGCTGACTGAGGGCTGCGGTGCGTTCCCTACGCAGCAGGTCACCGAACGCCCAGAGCAGGTCTGCATGGTCCCTAACTAGCGCTCGCACTTCAGATCCGGTGAGGGGTCCCTTTCTCTAGGAAGGCGTGGCTGACCTCGGACTGCATGAAACGCCCCTGCTCTGTCCTCCCCAGGCAAACTGTGTCCGAGTACACACCACACCACGTTGGAACTGCCCGGTGATTTCTCGGCTTCCTCCTTCATTCGTTAAATGAACACAGGGCTCGTGAGCCTTGTCACCGTTTACCCTCACGGCCTCGTGTGAAGCCAGCAGCAGCAAATGTTTAACAAATGCCTCGCCTAGGTACCAGTTAGCATAGGTCAGGTTATGCTCCAGTAACAAACGACCCCCAGTTCTAATCAGCTTCACGCTGCAAAGGCTGTGTGCTCGGTCACGCGAAGCCCCGGAACATTCAGGAGTGGGCACCTCGTGGGGGAGAGGTCGTGCGCCCAGCCCCCCCATGGCCCACCCCTGTCCTGAGCCATCTGCCAGCTCTCTGAGCTCGGTCTGTTGCTATAACCTGGATGTACTTGAAACCCTCGAGTTGCCCCGTCTACATTTAGGCCTTTTCTCACCACATGAGCATCAATAAAAACAAACGACACACACGCACAAACTCCCTCCTCCTCTGCCAGGTCACAAACCAGCGCTTCCAGCCTGGGAGAGGAGGCAGCTTGTTGCCTGTGAGTGCTGCTGCCCAAGGCTGTTAGAGATTACAAAGGAGGGGAATGAGTCACACCTGCCGGTGCTCAGACCGGAGTTTCTTCCTTAAGTATCTTTTCTTCTCTCAAATGCTCCTTTCTTAAGGCGCCTGTCACCTCCCTACATGGGAACCCTCCTCCCACTCCAAGGCCCATCTGCTTCCATGGCCCGGACCTCGATCAGCGGACAAAGGCCCAGCCTTTAGACAAATCCGGCCCAGCTGCCCCGGGCACTGAAATGTCCCAGGCAACCCCAGGTACAAGTGGGGGGTAGGTGGGCAGCGGGTGGATGGAGGCGGGGTCACCGGGTCAGTGTGGCTGAGGTGCTTGTGACCCCTTCCTCTTTCTCGGACGGGACTGCCCAGCTGCCTGGGTGCTTCTGCCCCACGGCCCTGTCCCGGGACTAGCTGGTTGGACCAAAGCTGAGAAGGGACTGCTCCCAACTCCCCGTAAAACAGGCCTTCCTGCATGTGGAGCCCCGAAAGGGAAGGCGTACCTGAGGCAGACCCCTCTCACTTTGGCCTCATAGGTAGGTTAGCACCTGTCAGGCACATGCCCAAGCAATACTAGCTGCTTCTCCTGCCTTGGAAAGCAAAGTATTGCGATACTTTCCCCAGTTCCTAAGCGAACATGTTTTCAGCCCCTTGCACGCTGGCCCTGCTAACAATTCCACGTTCTCTCTTTTATCCACCTTCCTCAGAAGCACTGCACGCCTGCCTCTCCAAATTCACACCGCATCAACATGCAGAAGCCCACAGAAGCCGGCAACTTATTCCAGTGTGTAAACTGTGTTCAGGAATTAAGTACTCCTTGGTATTCTCAAAAGTCATGCTCCCTTACAATCAACTGGAGGAATGGAACTAATTTATAAATTAAAACCACCTGCCAAATATATATAATAAAGTCATCAATTCTGTTAGTGCACCCTAATTTGGGACCTTTTTATGGGGGGCAGTGACAAATAATCCTGCAAACTTTCAAGGAAGCAAGAGGAAAAAAAAAAAAGAATACCTTCAAGGGGATCAAATTAAAGGCTATTTCACTACACACAGCAGCTGGAATAAATTCAGACCTGGAGCATCAGTCTTCCAGGATTTCAAAGAGGCAATAAAAAAAAAAATAAGTGAAAAAAAATCTGTACTCACTTATAAGTACGAAGACAATCAAAAGTCCAGCCAAAAAAAAGTCCCCTTTCTCACCAATGACAAGCCCATTCTCGGCAGCTCTGTGGGGGAAAGCTGCCACAGCTTGCTTTTCGCGTGAGAGATACATTTTCAAAGAACTGCGTAACGTGTTTGCGTGGTGACACCCCATCTTGCCACCCCTGCCCGTGGAGACAGTATTGAACATAGAAATTGGAGTCGGAGCTATTTTCCATCAGGAGAGGCCTGTGAGGACACATGACGGCCCAGGGGTGGGGACAGGGGCAAGGGGTGGGGCCCAGGGGTGGTGACAGGGGTGAGGGGTGGGTCCCAGGGCTAGTGAGACATAAAGAGAAATTTGCTGTGTTTGGGGAGACTTCCAGAAAATACTCCCGACTCTTTCATGATACCAATAGACTTTTAACTAAATTTATTGGGGTGACGTTGGTTGATAAGATCATGTAGGTTTCAAGTGTACTGTTCTAGGACACATTATATGTGTATTGCATTGTGTGCCCCCCACCCAAAGTCAAACCGTCTTCCCTCACCATATATTTAGGTTTTTTTTTTAAAAAGCACGGTGCCTCCCTATGCCCTTTGGTGCTGTCGTCGTGGGACGGCGGCTCAGCGAGAAGGGAGCGCTGGGGCCTGGGTGGGGAAAGTGTCCGCTACTAAATCAGCCCCGGAACCACCTGCTTCTGGAGCCCTTGCTATTGAAAAAGCAAACACCCAATTGTTTAAGGCACTTCTAGGTGGGTATTCCGCTGTTTTTAGCTGAAGCTCCCTAACTGACAGAACTATGTAACGAGGTCGTCGCTGCTTCGGTCGCCGTGATACGCGATCGCATGTGGACGACCGCCACAAAGCCTTTGGGGATGCTGAAGGTGGCTTGGTCGTCTGCCTTATTACCCTTGGGAAGCCTGCAAGGAAAACGGATGTTCTTATTTTCCAGCGAGACAAAGAGGAAGGCAGGCTTTCCTGCTGGAACTGAAGGGGCTGGGTCCCATCTCAGCTACTTTCCAGGTTGGTGACCTTGGGCAAATACACTTCCCATCCAGGAGCTCAATTTCCTCAACTATAATATGAAGTGTGGTGGCCCTGGTGCTGTGGCTCAATGGGATGAGCGTCAGCCTGCGAGCCAAGTGTCGCTGGTTTGATTCCCAGTCAGGGCACATGACTAGGTTGCACGTCAGGTCCCCAGTTGGGGGCGCAAGTGAGAGGCAACCACACAGTGATGTTTCTCACCCTCTCTTTCTCCTTTCCCTTCTCTCTAAAAATAAATAAACAAACAAATAAATAAATAAATTATAAAAATAATATGTGAAGTATGGTATCAGGACTCACTCCAACCTGTGGAATCGAGTGAGAGAATGCAGGGAAGGACCTAGCATGGTGTCTGGCCTGTGGTGAGAACGCAGTCTCTGCTCTGCCATCATTTCTGTTCTTCCCCTGCTGAGGTCTGAGAGGGGGAACTCTTAGTGGCTCTGAGACTGGCTAGTTCTTGTTCTCTGTTAGAGGAAAGTAAGGACCACCCACCCACCTGGTCCTCATAGCAAAGGCAGGTGCCTGGGTTCTTGGAGAGACTGGAAGACTGTGTGCAGGAGTGAAGTTCAACTTCCAAGCCATCACTTAGGAAGTTTGTCCTATGCTGGACCCTGTGGCTCTTGGGGTCTTATTTCTAGGCACTGTTTAATGGTGACTCGATGCTCCAGCCACTCCTGCATCGCACTAAGGCCACCTGCTTCTCTGCGCCTCTTCCTAGGCCGTTCCCCTGCCCGCAGAAGCGTTCCCTACCCCCCAGCTGACTCCTGCTCCTTCCTCAAGGCAGGTAAGCTGTCTCCTCCCCGGGGGCCTTTGTGGCTCCTCCTCATGCTCACCTGGCATCTCTCTAGGTCAGGTGCCCCTTCTCTACTCACTCCATACTCTCTCTGCTGAGCCCATCAGAGAGTTCTGCACATATCTGTCTCCCCAGTCCCCAGCACACTCCTTACATATACTGAGTGGTGACTGAGTGTTGGTTGAATAAGAACATACTCATTAACAAAACCTGATTCAACTCAGTGGTAAGGAAACATTATTCTCTGCCATTGTATAATTGGTCTAAGAACATTGTTTCTACTACTTTTTCTGTGAAATAAACCTAATGTGTGTGTGTGTGTGTATTGCTGTGAAGAGAATAGGCTGCCGCCACCTGTCTTGAATGAAATCATGCAAAGAAACAACATATGTTTAGAAATGGGTAAAAAATACAATTAATAATTCATGAGCTGAAGCAGAAATCATAATGGAAATCTAGATGTGAATGGCGATGAAGGCGGTACACACTAAAACCAGCGCAACACGGGTAAAACGGCACTCAGACGGGGGTTTGCTGCCGTACATGTAAGTCTTAGAAAAAAGTGAAATCTTGAGACGCGACATGTTTAATTCAAAAGCTAGAAAAGGAAGCAGAATAAACTGAAAGAAAGAGAAAACCAAGATAAAATCGAAAAGTCATGAATTAGAAAACAAAGACACTGTGAAGATGTTTATTTTCTGAAAGACAGCGCGGTGCAAAGTCCCATAAAGCAGCTCTCTGACAAGACTGCTCAGGAAAAAAGAGAAGACACAAATAAACAATCTTAAGAACAACAAAGGAAAATAACTCTGGTCTCGGGAGAAGCTTCAGCAAGCGTTAAGTAACGTTGGGAGTAGTATTATGACAATGATTCTGAATACTAGGATGAAGTGAACATTTTCAGAAAAATAAAAAAATTACCAAAATTGACTCAAGAAGAAACAGAAAACCTAAACTGACCACCCAGTAAATTAAACTGGGTGTCAAACATCATGTCCCCAGCCCCAGAGAAGAGCAATAGTACAAGGTAATTTCAGGTTCCGCCAACCCTCCGAGGAAGGGGGACTCCCTGTTTATACACGCCCTTCTAGAGTCTAGAAGGAGGGAAATGCACTGGGGTTAAGGAAAAAGCCCTTCCATCCTGGGTGGGCCAATGTGACAGTGGGCTAACTCACCCTGGACACCTCGCAAAGGTGACGTGTCAGCCCTGTCCCATGAACTTCGATCCCACAATCATGCACGCCTGTCTCAGCTGTGGCACCCACGTGGCTGAGCGCTCGCTCTGTGGCCTGGGTCTGTCACGCCTGGGCGGCCAGCCCCTTCCGTCGGGGAGTGGGCTTTATCTGCCTGGAATGTTTTCAGTACCTAGAATAGTGCTGGGCACTCCGGGTACATCCTCCCTGTGCAGAGCCAGGAGCGGGTGCCTATGTGAGTCCCCCAAGCTGCTCCTTTCCCTGCAGTGCCCCGCGGGGGTCTCAGTTTTACACTTGCATGTGGGCCGTGCTCAGCGTGGATCTGGGACGGTGGATGGGGTTTGGGGAGAGAGGGCACCGCGTTCTAACCCTCCTGCTTCTCGTTACTCACGAGAGGACCTGGCCACCTCCTCATGCAGCTTCTTGAACCTCAGAAAAACGGGGATAAGAACACTATCCTGGGAGTTATCGTAGGGGCGTGTACACGCTTGTCGTACGTGATAAATATGTTACAAATCATTCAAATAGGCTTGGCTGGTGTTCCATACAGGCTGATGGGCGGGAATAAGGTCTAACGATGAGGACTCAGTGACTATGGGAAGAACAGATCAAAGAGGTGGATTCTGAGTGATGTTATAGAAAGAAAGACACCCACGTTGCAGAAACACCCATAGGATTTCCAGACCAAGAAAAGGGCATTGGTATACGTCTGCTTGGTAGGGGTCAAGGAGTTCACACAGACTTAACTGTCTCTCCTCAAGTTCTGAGCACATTTGTACGAAGCTTTGCTTTCAGACGGGGCGGCAGCCAGTGAACGTCTATGAAATCTATGCTAGATTCTAGGGGCGGTGGGACCCCCGCAGCAGCCAGAGTGAGACGTGTGGGGGGTAACCCAGAGGTCACAGGCTGCGTCCGTCGCAGTGAGAGCGGGCGTGGCATGGAGCAGGGGACCTTTATCTCGGAACCTCAGTTCCTTCCTCATAAAATGGAAACAAATGTTCTCGTGTAGCTGCTGGAGGATTCGAGGTCATGTGTCTGAGGGGCCACGCACAGCTCCTGCGCCCTGGCGGCGGCTCAGTAGTTGGTACCTGCCATGGCGCGGCTGCCGCCAGCGTATCTCAGTCCCCTCTGCTTCAAACATGACCTCAAACACAGCCTGCCCCAGAACACGGCCTCCTGGGACCTGAGGACCCCACAACCATCAGGGTGCCTCCGAGCTTTCCAGAAAGCCCAGCTGATAGAGCCCCCTCCCCAGAGCCACCAAACCAGAGTCTGGGAAGTGGAACCTGTTTTCTTTCTGGCCTTTTTAACAAAGGCAAGTCCCGTATATGGCCAGGGCTGGGAACCAGTGGGCGGAGGCCCTTCCTGTCCACGCTCCCCTGTTGGCAAATGAACATCCCCTCGCACCGGTAAAAATTACGGCAGGGCCAGCCTTTCACTTCTGGAACGAACTCATGGTTGCATTATCAGTTATCAGTCGAGAATGAAGAGGAGACTCCTGAGACGTGGTAGGGGGAGGACAGACGCTGAAACATCCTCGCCCATAAAAGGAGGCTCTGGGCCTGACCGTGTTCCACGGCGCTGTGGATAGACTGAGTTACATGAGAGGCAGCTGCTCGATACGTCAGGTCTCCTCGTAGAGGATGGGTGAGCAGGACGTGGAAGGCTAGAGAGACAGGGCAGGCGGGACAGCCCCTTGGATGGCGGGTGGACCTGGCCTGTCTCTCTGTAGGTGGCAGCTTTGCACGGCAGTTTGTGGTGCAGGTATGTTAGGGAGTGGGGTCCACCCGAGGCTACGGAGCCTGAGCAGTGGGGAGAAAGGCAGGAACAGGCACAGAAACACGAGGTCAGAAACATCCCTGCAGCAGAGTCTGTAGCCTTCACGATAAAACTAAGTCCCCTTGGTTAACGGCTGTCTTAGCTTCCTAGGTCTGCGGTGACAAACTACCATGAGGAGATGGCTCAGAACAACAGACGTGTATTCTCCGTGTTCTACAGGCTAGAAGTGCACATGCAAGCTGCTGGCAGGACGGTGCTCCCCTGAGGACCCAGCGGGGTGCCTGCCCTAGGCTCGACAAGTCTCGGTTTGTAGATGCGGTGCTCCGACCTCTGCCTCCGCCTGCGGGTGGCTTCCCTCTGCGTCTGTCCTCACGTGGGCATGCGCCTGCTTGTAAGGATGCCATTCATTGGATCAAGAACCAATGTCACCTCATCTTAACTCATTCTATCTGCCAAGACCTTATTCCCAAAGACGGTCACCTTCTGGGGTTCCGGGTGGACGTGACTTTTTATGGAACACCATTGAACCCAGTCAGCGCGAACGATCACAAAAACTCTTATGGTTTCTCCTGGGCCTGGTACCTGGCTGGGTTCTCCACCGCATATAATAAATAGTCCGTGGTTTACGAGTCTGTCTCCTGCCCCGTTGTGAGGTCTCGAGCACAGAGCCCGTTTCATCATTCTGTTTTTTCACACCTTTCACAATGCCGCACGGAGTACAGGGCCAGGTCATGGCTGGCATTCAGCAAGTGCCTGGGACACCGAACTGCTCGCCAGTCACACATGTCTGCGAGACTGAAGGGCACCCGACAACTCCCGATGCACTGTGACGAGCCCTTCCCCAGTGAGACAGACTCTGCGATCAGGCGAGAAGCAGCCCCTACGCCCGCACGCGGCAGGCCAGGGCTAAAGCTCCTCCGGGGAGTGTTGCCGAGGGATGGCGCATTGCAGGGAACGGCGATAAACAGTCTTCTTGCTCCAGCCCTTCATTTGGATCCGCCTCCTCTTTGACTCTCAGCAGGTCACGGCAGACTTTGGGGTTCCTTGCTGAGGAGGTGTTGACACCCCAGAGAAGGTACTTTCCCTCCTATCAGGCTTTCAAAACCAGCAGGAGGAGAGAAGAATTGTGGGTGGCCATCCAGTCAGCCCCCTTCCCGCAGAGAAGACGCAGGAATGGAATTCTCACCTTCGGGCCCCACAGGGTTTTCTCTCTTGAGAAAGACGACCTCTTTCTGAGGGAAGAGTGGACTCAGATGTCCCATTCTCCAAGAGGCCCTTCCTGGCTCCCCACCCCCAAGGCTGGGCTCCTCCTTCTCTGTGTTCTCATAATTCCTGGTTCCTAAGCTGCTCTTGACACACTGGGCTGACATTTTTCCCTTGTAGGCTGTGCTGTGTAGAGGCTGTTTGCTCTTCTAGAACATTCCCCACACATCTCAGCTTGGGTGTTCGCAGAGATCTGGGGACAAGGTGTAGGAGGAAGGTAATTCCTTTGAAGGCGATCCCAGGAAGCATATGCAAGGACTGGGGAAAATGAGAGAGAGGGGGGAGAACGTCAGTAGAGGGGGTGTTAGCCCTATGCCACTGGGTCCTTCTGAATAACCCTGTGGAATGAACTTCAGAGGGGACCTGCTGAGGGCTGGCTGCGAGGCT
This sequence comes from Furipterus horrens, assembly GCF_987537825.1. Taxonomy (NCBI): domain Eukaryota; kingdom Metazoa; phylum Chordata; class Mammalia; order Chiroptera; family Furipteridae; genus Furipterus; species Furipterus horrens. Next base: position 3,990,552 of record NW_028327177.1, read on the forward strand.
GTCACATTCATCTGCGGTTCCTCTCCCCGTTGATCGGCAGTTTCCCTCAGGGGCACTAAATGCCCTGCACGGTCAGGCTGCCCTGCCTACAGGCAGGCTGGGGGGCTCACAGGAGGCCAGAGAAAGCCCTCCAGCGGAGAGGAAGTAGGGGCACACAGGACAGCCTGGGATGCTAGGGGGCTCACTTCCCAGACTCCCCGAGCTCCTGGGTCTGGTCTCTGCTCTGCTTGGGCCGTCCTGTCCCACCTGACTTCCCTCTGCTCACTGATGCCCAGCACCCTGAGCTGTCCCGAGGTGGAATTCCTCAGTCATCTCTGGCCCTGTGAAGCCACCTGACCCCAGCCTCTTGGTTCTGGGGGCCAAATGACTCTTTAATGGGGGATCTCCGCACCTCCCAATTACTGTTTCCCAGATGGTGCTTGGGTCACAATCAAAAGGCCAGAATAAAAGGGGGAGAGCTCACAGCACACTAAGCGTAGGAAACAGGAGGAGCACAGCACCTTGGAAATGCCACGCTACCAGACAGTGCCCAGTCTTCAAGGCCTCAGAGCCCACTCTGAAATCAGACCCCCCAAATGGTTCAATTATATTCACTCAAAGAACTTAGAGCCAGCAGCAGAGGGAGACATGAGAGGACAGTTTCAGGGAGCATGTAGAGCAGATACGTAGTGGGTCACATTGAAGTTCAGGGGTATTCACTCTCGCCCCTCGTGGGAGGACTCTATGTCCTGCTCCATTGATTTGGGCTCCGGCTGATGGAATGTGAGAAGTGACTGTGACCATTCCGAGCAGGAGCACCTGACCCGACCCTGCCTGCCCTTCTCCCCAGACTCAAGGATGGACATGATCATGTACAGCCGTGCCTTAAGCCTGGGTCCCAGAAGCAGGAGATGGGTGGAGCAAAGCCACACAGTCATGGGCCAACCACAGCTTCCATCATGTGACAAGACCCAGAACTACATGTCTGTGGTCATAAGCAGCTAAGATTTGGGGGCCACTTGTCACTCAGCATAGCTGTCTAATACAGTGTAAGCACTTCATCTTTTAACAGGGACAAAGCAATGATTATGATTTTAAACCAAATATCAAAAGAGGTTTTCTGAGGACCTCCGTAAATGAACTGGCCTTTCAGGACAACCACTGCTTCCGCTGGGACCCTAAAGAATCAATTTTTTTTCCTCCAGAGAGAAAAATAACCTTAAGTGTTTCTTACGCCATAGAAGTTGTGCATGTGTTTTCTCAGTTTACCTTCTTAACAAAACTATGCAGGAGGCATGTCTACGCCCATTTATAGAGGAAGAAACTGCGGTTCAGACAGAGGTGCACTGGCTTGTCCAGCATCACACAGAGGGTGACCAGGATCTGAAGGAGCTCTGGAACCCAGACAAAATCTGTCACCTTTCCCGCACTTCCAGCCCCTGGGGGTGCTAACAAACACTTCCTTTGAGGGGCCTGCCACACGCTACATTCAGTACAAAAGGCGTTTCCCTCCTGACACCATCAAAATAGTCTTCAAAAAACCAAAAAGGACTTCCCTTATCCCCCGAAATTATCGACAGTTTTTCTTCCAACCAAAATGAACAACTTCTTTCTGAACTTTGGTGATAGGAGCGGGCGCTTCCCCAGTGGTGTGATGGTGAAACAAGGGAGCTCTGAGTTCCGGCGGGAGGAAGGCGGTGTCTCTGAGACGTGCTGAGAGCCGCTCCTGCAGACTGACGCAGCCTGGAGTCCGGTCTGTAAACGGCACCCTGCTGGCCCTCTGCTTGAAGGTCCCCAGCTCATCAGTAAACGTTTATTGGAAGTCTTTCCTGTGCCACACACGGGGCTGGGCATGGAGGCCAGAACAAGCCAACCCCTCCCCTGTGTTACCCTCATTAACGTTCATAAACACACTGTCAGTTACAGTTCCTCCTGTCGCACCGAGGAATTGGGCACTATTACAACTTTTAGAGAGCTTGAGTTGCTTCCTCAAAGCCAGGTTGGGTTCCTCTCCCAAGTCAGAGTGGCTCTTGTCACCCCACTTGTATATCCTATTTTGTGTCGTCTTATGCTGGGTTCCCCGTGACATAATATCCAAGGCCACACTGCAGGGGAGAGGTCACACAGAGTGTCCGAAATTGCGATCTCTGCTGCCCCTGGGGCGGCTGGCAAAGTTGTCCCTTGGCTGGTGTCTGGGAACTTGGATTTTGAGAAGGTGCCCAACATCCCCTAACTGATAAGGGTGACACACAGGTGCCCAAACTGTTTGCATGAACCATGTGTTTTATGCTGAACATCTGCTTTCCTTCAGGGAGTCTGGCGTTCTGGCAGCTGGCAGAGGGGCCTCTGTGACCAGCCCCCAGGAAAAGCCTTGGGCACTGAGGTTCCAATGCACTTTCCTGCATTGCTGGAGGAATTATGCGTGTTCTGCGTGATGCCACCGGGACAGGACTCTTGGAAGCTTGTGTCTGGTCCCCCCCCGCCCAGCACCTCTTCGCTGTGCTGAGTCAGCGTTGTATTCTTCCCTGTAACACATCCTAGTTTTGAGTATGACTCTATGCTGAGTCTGGGGAGTAAGCTCTTTCAGGGAGTCATCAATCTGTTGCACCCCACCCTCCAGAAGCAGAAACGTGGCTGACGCAGTGAGCAGCTCCCCCAAGACCACAGAACTGGTGGTAACATGCAGACCACGGTCCAAAGGCCACCTTTTAATCGCGACACCCAACGAGTCACAAAGGACTAGCGCAGAAGCCATGTATCAACATAACGACGTGCCTTTGTAGAAGGAAATCTTAATCTTGATTTAGTTCCATCTTTTAAGCGCGCCTGCATCACCGGGATATTTTCACGCCTGAGCAACGTTGGGAGGACGGGCTTCCTGAGTGTGCATCACGCAGCGGGGAGCACCTGGAGCCCAGGGGTCCGATCTCGTGCCTCAGCCCCAGGGGAGCCCGCTGCCAGAGTCAGAGCAGAGCCTCAGGCCCAGGCCCACTGCCCGCCACTCGGCCGGCTCCCTCCTGCCACACGGCTCCACCCCCTGGGAAAGCGGTCCAGTCTTCCCCCACTTACCGCGGGCATTACGTCCCAGACCCCCTGTGAAGTAGGAACCTGACATTTATTCTACACTCTTAAACCTACGTCACTTTAACAACATACGTATACAGGACCGCAAAATCCCGTGATGTGGTGAAAAATCCATGATAAGTAATTAAATATTATATATTTTTTAAACCCTGCGATACAGTGAGGCCGCGATAAGTGAACCGCGATATAGAGAGGGACCGCTGTATTCTTATTTCAAGCAAATGGCCCAAATTTGGACCTGAAGTGGCTCTAGGAGGCAGGGCACTAAGAGGCACTCTTGCAGCCGTGACCTTTAGCTGGGCCCCTCCAAATGAGACGCAATCAGGCATAATGAGTGCCGAACAGACTTAGAACTGTTTTCTTCTCTCTGCCTGTCTTCTCTCCCAGCCTTAATCGGCATCTTAGCAGAAGGCTGTTTATCCTTCTGCACTTATTTATATTTAGCCTGAGGATCCTGTTAATTACAGAGAAGTTACAGGAGAATTAGGAACACTATATATAAATTTGCCATTTATGCAAATTGCAAAGAGGGAACAAAGAAGAATTAGCTTAATTAACGTAATTGCCAAAAAAAGTGGGAGGTGAGGCAAACGCAGCTTTAATCAGAGAAGAAGGGAAGGAAGTGTCAAGGAAATGGTGACCCCAATCAGCACAGACTGGAGGGCTCTGACCTTTCACGCGCTCAGGCCCTTGCTGAGACGTGGGGGTGACGGGCAGCCATGGAGGGAAGGAGCAGAGAAGGCTCGGTGTAAAGACGCCATGTGGTCACTGAAGGCACAAGAGAAAACCCTTGCGTGTGGAATGTTGTTGGTGTGTGTGTGAGTCCAGACACCTGAGGTGGAGTGGGAGCAAGATGGTCCTTGCCGTTTGTCCAGGGAACACGTTACTCAGGGCCGACTCGGGGCCTGGGACCGTTTCAGGCTGGGGACCCACAGATGACTAGCCCCCGTGGGGTTGGGGAGTCAGAACAAAGAGGGCAGTACACAAGTGACATGTTAAGAGCAAAAAAGAAGGGCTAAAATATAGAAGGGCTGTCCGATTTAGCCAATAAAAATACAGAGTGCCCAATTAAATGTTAATTTCTGAGAAACAATGAATGCGTTTTTAGTATAAGTGTGCCCCGTGAAATCTTTGGGTCATACTCATGCCAAAAGACGTAATTTATTGGTCATCTGAAATCTGGCCTCATTGGGCAGCATGTGCTTTTCCTGGCGCCCCCTGAGGAAGTCCCCAGGACAGTCCCTCCCGTCTCTCCCCGAGGACCCCAGGCAAGTCCAGGGCCTCCCCTCCGAAAGCAGAAAGCTGCTCCCTCCGAAGTGAAGGTCCCATCCGTGGAGAGGAGGAGAGGGAAAGGCTACGGGTGAAATGGAGATGGGGCGGCAGGGAGCTAGTGGACTGGCCAAGGGACCCCAGGGACCGCTGGGCTCTTGGCATCTGCAGTCACCGCTGCGCCTAACCCCAGCTCTGCAGACCTTCAGCGACACTGCCAGACACACAGATGTCTGTGAACACGTGCCTCTGGGTCCCCGAGGAAGGCCACATTCTACGTCTGGGCAGATTTTGCACGTCTGAAGTCACTGAATCCTCACAACCCACGAGAGGCAGGTTATATGGTCTCCATTCCACAGACGCAGAGACGGGCACAGAGAAGCTCACAGACTCCAGGACAAATGACTAATAATCACCCGAGCTGGGATATGACCCAGGATCCTGGCTCCAGAGGACATCCTTTGATCTGCCTTCCTCTCTTCATCAGGGATTTCTCTTACAAGAAACCGAACGCATAAATAGCAAAACCAAATACGTACCTACTCTGGAGGGGGTCGGTTGACACACAGTTGGTTTTCCAGGACTGACGCTTTTCCCAGATCATGGGTCTTTTGTTGCTAAAACCGGAACAGTTATAGGCAAACTGGGACACATCGATCAGCCGATGGCCAAGTGGCTTTAAAAACGCTTAGCACCATGCCTGGCAAGCGGTAAGTTTTATAAAGAGGTAGCAGCTACAACTACTGTTGATCTTCCCTTTGCCTTGGTTTCTTCACCTGCACAGCGAAGACACCAGAACCCACGCAAAGGAGTTCTGTGACGATTAAAAAGATGAGACATGCCATGTGCTGAACCGGTGCATGGTAAACACTCAAGAGCATTCATTACTGCAACGATGCTGATCATGATTGTAGTGATAATGATGAAGAAGAAACAGGCTGAGAGGAGTTAAACACACAACTAATTAGCAAAGGAACTGGGGTGTGAAACCAGCTTGGCCTGTCTCCAAGGCTCCTGAGTTTGTCGTTGGTGCCACGTTGTAAGCAACGTCAAGAAATGATTAAACGATGTTGTGGAATGTGAACCAAGCTTTAAAGCATGAATTGGGTTTGCTATCCAGTCATCCACCGACCTCGTCAATAAGTATTTATCAGACACCATCACGTGCCAGAGAGATACAGAGGATAAAACTGGTGTGTAATTATAGTCCCACAGATTGGGAGACTCGGAAGCGTAGGAAGCAGGCGGGCACCCCCTGACAGAGAGAGGGAGGACTTGGTTTCATTCTTCCCACCCTACTCCCAGGTCAACGGACTCTTCACACGTGTGGAGATCCTGAGGAGGTAAAGCCACGGTGTAATCCCGAGGGAAAAGCTGATGCCTAATTAGAACGCCTTCTTGTTAATTAGCACTGACCCGAGCAGGACGATTTCTCACACAGTAGTCGGGCCCTGTCTCCAGGGCCACGTCAGCCCCGCTTTCTTTTCGGTCTGGCACTCCCAGGTGAGGTTCCAATCCCATGCCAACGGCCGATAACATACCCAGAGAGGCTGATGACGAGCAAGCAGAGTCTATTTTCAGCCTCTTTGCCATGGTTTTTGGCAGAGTCACTCTGAAACGCTCCTTCAACAAACATGAGCAGACAACAGATCCGCTATGCGATTTGAAACCAGTGCACTGGAGGTGGACGGCGAGCTCCTAATGAACAAGTCCCTGGGTAACGCACAGAGCTTCCGTCGGCACCATCTCCCGTCCGTGGAGACAGCTACGAGCTGGCAGGAGAGGAAGGGTGGCAGGCTGCCTTCCCAGATCCTGAGTCTGAACGCGTCTCTGGAAAGGAGGTTATTTCAACGAAACTCTTTCAAGGATCAGTCTGACTTTCAGGCAAGTCAGAGAAATAAGGGCAAGAGCAGGCAGGTCAACAATGAAAGGATAAGCAGGCAAACAGTGGGATTCCTCAGTGGCGCACGTGCGGAGGCGCTGTGAAGGTGCCCGCCACGACGGCCCAAGAACAGACGTGCAGCAGGTCAGCAGGCCCGGGGCAGAGACGGACCAGCTCCAGGCCTCCCAGAAGAACTCCTTGTGCAGTGGAGTCTCTTGCCCAATAGACAGAGACCTTAAGGCTTCCTCCAGAGGCTGGGAAGGACCCTGGGAAAGATTTGCCTTCTGGGATCTGGTTCCTTTCCAAGGTGCCCAGAAGCGAAGGCCTGAGACTCAAGGCTGCCTCAGTGTTCTTAGATGCTGCAGAGAAAGAGCTAGCCAAAAAGCCAAGACTGCTCGACCAATCCAAAGAACAAGAATGGGCCGCAGGCCAGGGGCCAGGTCTCCCCCACACAATGAAGTGAGAAGACAGCAGCTTGGGAAGCAACTGCAAGGGTCCCGGGTACCCAGATCCAGGGGCCTGAGGGATTTGGGAACGTGCAGAGATGGAGCCACACAAGGCCGGTGGGGTGGCAGCACTGGGATGGAGACATGGCAACTTGAAGGGCAAAGGGGTCCCAGGGAGGCCCTCTCTCCTTCAAACCCACTCCCTCCTCACTCGGTTACTGTCATCAATCGTTTGTTGTTCTGGACAACCGCCATTCGGCCAGCTAGCTCAGCGCCACACGCGTGCCGTAAGTCAGCTCATCCTTGACTTCACCCTCAGCCACTCTTCCTCTCATTCCCTGACGCATGCGCTCGGCCTTCCGGTCAGTAATTCAGTCAGTCCGATGCGGTCAGTCCCTTAGCCTCGCGTCCAGTGCGTCGCATCATTCATTCATTCATTCATTCATTTAGCACATTGAGCTCTGGGTCGTCACTTGACTCTTTCGCTCCTTCATTCCGTTACCCCGTTTGGTCCTTGCTTCCATCCATCACTTAGCCATTAGCAGCCAGTCATGTTACTGACCTGTCCGCGCATTTACTCAGACTTCCAAAGCTGGTCACTAATCGCTCACATTCGTATGTTTATTCATTGCTTCACCAGCCCTGCAGCCGGGCAGGCAGTCCGTTACTCTGCCTCAGTGGGCTTGCCCTCCAGCCCTAAGGAAGCATCCCCAATCTATGCTTTTCTTCAATTACACTTGAATTAGCATGATGGTCCCCGGCTCACACTGTGGGGTGTGGCTTTAGATATAAATTTCCTCTCTTTGTTAAAAATAGTAATAAATCTCAAAGCCTGATATAACAGTATCTTTGCACAAACTGATTGAAAACATAGGTGCCCCACGAGTGGGCACCTGATGCACCGATTGAGTGGGTCCAGGCTCCAGATGGCCCACAAGGGGGTGACACAGGGAGTCTCGTGATCCAGAGACCACCCCATAAACCCCAGCATGGAATCCATCCCAGAACAAGCACGGACAAAATGTGGGTTTTTTTTTAATTATGCCTTTCCTTGGATTAAAAAGTGATACAAGGTCATTAGAAAAAAATTTTTCTAAGTTTTAAACAAGAAAATAAAAATTAGCCAAAATGCCACCATCCAGAGTTAACAGTTATTAACTTTTTAGTGTGTGTATTTATAGTATTGGTTGGGTATACTTTTACGAAAAAGTAAAATAAGTAAGCACAGGTTTTAAACACTGATTATTATAAAAGCGACGCATAATTAATATATGAAGCATTTAATGAAGCACTGAAGAGTGTTTGGTCTTTTGGGATAGCAGTTAAACTTTGTGATCACAATTAAAATTAATAATTTAGAAACTGATTTAGATGTGCTGTTTTAAGTTGAACTTTTACTAAACTCTTATATAGTAATTGAACATTTATGATATCATAAGATTCACCAAGTTTCTGAGTTTAATGTAATCTATTAAAATTATAAGATCTGAGTACTTGAAAAATTTTGTTAATCAGACAATTTATGGAGTGAAAATAGAATGTATCAAAATTACACAGATGGTTAAAAATCCTTAAGTTACAAATGAGATGAGGCATTAATAAAGGTTTTCTTATAAGAAATTCTTAATTTTTGCTAGACTTTTACCAACAGAATAAGATTTATAAGCCAAACTTTAAAAGCTTGAGGAAGAACACAATTTTATAAATGCAATACACTCAATATTAAATTTTAAAACCAAGGTAACTGTGAGTGATCTTCCATTTGCAAATACAGTTCCCTTGGGGACATTCCAAAAACACTCCATCTGAGAGCCGTATCGGCAAAGACGTACCCTGTAACGTCACGTGAACTGTCCCTTCACATGGGGAAAATATCAAAGACGACAACTAGATTTCTGGTTCGAGCATCTGGGTGGTCTTGCCACTCCCGAAAACTGCCATGTTACACTGACGTCTGTGTGACCATCTCTTCAATCAAAGCCTAACCGCTGGAGAAGGGGGGGCAATGCTTCATTCCCCCCAAGGCTCCAGAACCCAGCCTGGTGCCTGGCACACGTCATGTGTCCAAGCAAGAGGCCAGCGTGCCGAGGGCAGGTGCAGAGGTCTCAGTCTCAAAGCTGCTGGGCGTGTCTCCTCATCCGCAAGTGTGTCCCTCGTTGGGGGAAAGGCCACAGGCACGTAGGATCGGGGGGATTCTTGCTCTCTCGTGAGTCCTTCTCAGCGGTGGGGCCTCTCAGTCCAACTGCTGCCCTGCCTCTTCCCCAGTGTGCGTACAGACAGGCCACGAGGGGACTGTCACAGTGAAATTCCTGAGTCTACTCCTAGAAGGTCCAAGGTGACCAAGCAGCGAGGGAGGGGAAAAGTCACTGTGGAAAATGCCTCACGACTGGCAGGCAGGACACTGAGGACAGACCCCAGGCTGTGAGCTTGCCTCATCTGTTGGAAGAAAGAAAAACAAAACCTTGAGCTACAAGGGCTGCCTGTTACCCTTGAAAACTCAGTCTCAAGGCTCCAGAGAGGTGTGGGGTGCGTCAGCTCACAGAAGCATCGGACAGGCCGGTGGAGGGGACCCAGGGGAAACGCAGACAAGTGCCAATGGCCATGTCCCTGAAACTCAGCTCTGACTGTTTTACAGACGAGGACACTGAGGCTCAGAGGCTGAATAAACTCCCACCCTCACCGTCCTGCCAGCAAGTGGCCCAGCTGGGATGCGAACCCGCTGCTGCTCTGACTCCAAGTCGGAGGTCCTCTCGTCTGCAGGACAGGGCCTTGGAATTCCTTCCCCAGGCCCTTCCCCGGGCACGGGAGGAGTGCTCTTGTACTCCTGCGCCCTTTCCTCTGTTTTCCTCCCCAGGAACGCTCTCCTCCAGCCTCCTTCCTCTGCTTTTGGAAACCTTACTCCTGACTCCAAAGCTCCCGCTGTGTCTTGGGTTTGCCTTTCAGAGCACTAATTAAGGTTCCATCATTTTTCTGAGTTGCGGACAATTTTGCCCCCAAACATTGATGTCAGTCCAAGAACAGAAGCCAGCGCCCTCAGTTTCTCTCCAAGGGGCTGCGGCTGCTCCCCTCCGTCTCTGTCTCCCCAGAACACAGCACGGAGAAGCACGGACGATGTCATCCCTCCGCCTTGACAGGTACATGAGAGCCCCTTGTTGAAGTTTATGGGCAGGCGAGCTGATGGCAGGAGTGCTCCTGAGTGGCCCGCAAAACGTCCCCTTCCTACAAGCCCGATGACTCAGGAAGTGACAGCCAGCAGCCTACAGAGATCACTTGCGGGCCTTTCCAAGCCCTGGCAAAAAAGTCTCCCTGCCTCTCCGAACTGCGGGCCACCCTGCTGACAAATGGCCCTTGTTACAGATAACGTCCCTCTGGGCGCTGTTTCAGCCCCCAGTTTGTGCTTCATATTAACGTGCCCTTCACCTACTCTCTTTGGAGGTGAACGGGGGTGCGTGTGTCCTCCAGGGGTCTGAGCGGGAATGCTGATGAACAGCAATGTGGTCTGATGCCACAACGTTCACCCCGGCAGCCCTACGCCAGGACCCTCCTCCCTGGCCAGAGGCGCAGCCCTGGCAAATGGCAGAGGTGGTCCGGGGGAGGGGGAGGGAAGGCGTGGGGCTGCCCCTCGGCTTCCTCTAGCTAACCTCACCTCCAGGGCCAAAATCAGCCCCTCCCCCCGCGGCTCTCCTCAAGTGTCCCATTTATAAGGCTGTTTATATCTGCAACAACGGCTGTTAATGGTTGGATGGAAAAGGGTTTTCTTTGTTGATTTAACCCACTTTTCACACTCAGAGTTGCCATCCTATGTGGCCACGGTCTAGTAACCAGAAAGATTTAAGAAGTGAAATACTAGAACCTCTGGTTTTACGGAACCCCTGAGACGTTTTTCAGGTTATAAACCCACATACCCACATGCCCACACCCTGCTAACTCAATCCTTTCACCCTTCCGGGAGAGTAAAATGTTGTGGGAGACAAAAGTGAAGGACCTACTGGAGCAAAGGTGGCCCGTGGTACCCTCCCATGAAGCCTTCTCTTACCTCTATAATCAGAATAAATCCCTCAGTTTGGGGAAAGAAAAGCACCTCTCATCTGCTCCGAAGCATAGATTCAATCTCCCCTAGTTTCTACCACCGTTCTCCTGGTCTCCTGGGAGACACGTATCCATCATCCGTTTGTCCATCCACCCATCAATGCACACACTCACCACTTCCCACCTCTGGAGTCCCTGGGTGTCCAAGGCTTGACTTGGACTTCAAACTCCAGAAGAAACGACTTTCACGTGGGTCGGGACAGGACCCCCCAAGGCCCCTCCCAGATGAGAAGAGCTGTGGCGTGTGAAGTTTTTGACTTATATGTTATTAATGGCAGGCGTGGACAGGAACCACAAGATCAGCTACTTGTTTCATTGAGTTTAAATTCGTTCTCACTCGCAGTATTACAGTCTGAGTCCGGGGTCAAGAAGAAAACCACGGCAGAACCACCTCCATTTGCTCACGAGGCTTCCCTGCAGCCTCCCTGGGTCGCTTCAAGTCATATGTTCCAGCTGATTCTGCTTCTTCTAAGCCGATTCTACTCTTTACGATAAGCTCTGATAATGGCTGTGGATTTCAGAGATCCAGCACGCAGCTTCTGTCACAGTGGCTCATTCCGTGGAGCCCAGCAATGGACAAATGAAGAGAATGAGGTCCTTAACACAGGGAGGTTCATTCATTCATTTATTCACTCACTCACTCAACAAGTAACTCATTTAATACCGAGGACATACAAGGCGTGGTTACAGGAACTGGGGGGATAATGAATGAAATACCAGACCAACCCCTGAGTAGCTTCTGACATAGAAGAGAAAAAAAGGGAAGGATGGATCATAGCACAGAAGGGTAGCTGCTGGGGTGAGGTATAAATGAGGAGTCTGTGAGAGGGCAGAGAGGGACGGGCACCGAAGTTGGCTCCTCAAGGACTCAGCAAGGCCTGGGACGGGTGAGGGAGGGTACAGGAGCAAGGTTCAGGGGCTGCTAAAGGTCCGGCGGTTTCAGGGAACTTCAAGGTGTGAAATGCAAAAGTGTCATGCGTTGGGCTGAGGACTTTACCAGAGGCCCAAGTGCGGTGAGCAGCGGTCGTCATGCTAAGCTGTTTGGACTTGACCCCGAAGATAATCAAGATCTACTACAGCATTTCCAGGGAGGATTAAAGATGTTCCTGAGGTCAATGTTGTTGGAAGAAGCTTCGCTGGCAACTTGCCATCCCAGGTACTGAGACTTAAGAGCACAGATGGCTCTTTCCCAGTGTGAGAGGACGCTAGAGAAGCCCCGGCTGGCCACGGGAGCATCAGACCAGCACGTTACCAAAGGAGGCTCTGAGAGCTGAGAGCCTTCTGTAGGCGTGCGAAGCAGCTGTATCTCGACATGGACAGTCCACCCACAAACACACAGACATGCTTCTTCTGTGCCTGGCCGCGTGCTAACCACTGTTAAGGACAGAGAGGAGGCATGCATGATCTAGTCCCTTAGGGAGCGGACACATGGCCAGCCGCATCAAAGCAGCAGCGTGTCCCCAGGTCGCCTGTTCTGGGCCTCTTCCTGCTCCCTGTCAGCTCTCCACTGCTCAATTAATTCTGCATCTGATTCCAGGCATCTCTGCAGTCGCTGATCACAGCCAGAGCCACTTAATCACTTGAGCCGCCTCAGATCTGCAGGCTGCACAGAGCTCTCTGTTTCTAATGATCTTGCAGCTACAAAGCTGTCTCAGTGCGCACTCGGCGCGCGACGGCACTAATGGGGTAATGGCTGGGGATGTTGGGGGGATTTAGAGCCCGTTCTCGGAAGGCTCGGAGCTCCACAACCGGGGGAAGCGGATTACGGCAGTCCATTTGTCGAGTGTCTTCGTCTGGGGACGTGATAATCTCCACTTGAGCATCTTGATCATTTTCTCAGCTGAGTTCCCCTTTCCTTACACTTTTTTCGCTTCTCCCTCAAGCATGTTCATGCTATTTGGGTCTGGAGGCCTGAACCCATTTTGCTGGCCTTCCTTTGCGGTCTATAATATGTCCCAGGTTACAGCAACCTCTTTCTGTGGATGTTAACATGCCTTTTTTTTTTTTTTTTTTTTTTTGCCCCTAGTGCTGACATTTCTCAGCATTTTCTGGCCTCTGGTGGATGGTAGGGAAGCTGGGGATTTCCCTGATACATTGTCGCTGCCCGTGGGACCAGTGGGGCAGGGATTAGAGAATGGGGTTGAAGGCACACCAACCCAGGGGACCGCAGGTTAACTGGAGTGGATGGCGGGTTACAGGACACAAAGTGGCCGAGTCGGAGAGCATAGGAATCCTGAATCCAGGGCTGCCCCGTCTCAGGTAAGGACAATGAAACTCAGTCCTCATCCCACATCCCACTGCTGATGACCAAAAGCCACCTGAATCTGGACCCTTGTCACATGACCTCTTCCCATGAGCATCTGGACTTATCATCTGCCTCCTGGTATCAGGAATCATTGGACTCTGCTGAGGGAATGAAAACTCCTCTTCTCTAGAAAATTCCCGAGGCTGTCCCTCACTGGCAACCATGTTCTATCACATGGTCTAGCTCTCCTGATCACGGCTGATTGGATCGGTGATGGAAACTTGGCTCAAATGAAAATGATCACATGCCCCATACTGAGATGCGGAGTCTGGCTCAAGAAAGATTTGAGCGTCTTCCTCCCCGTGGCTGGACCTGGAAATGTGGAAATGGCCGTCACTGTCTGACAGGTGGCCAAATGGGTGTCCGAGGGACAAGCAGTAGAGAGACCGCGGACCCACTGGCCTTTGGCGACTTCCCGTTTCCTGGTTGCTTCCCTCTCTGCAGTCCGGCCCTTGGAGTTAATACGCATCCCCTGAGCAGCTGTGATGTCGCAGGCATTGCTCCAGGAACCGGGGCTCCCGTGGGGAGCAGAAGGGCACCGTGCAGGCTCCTATGGAGCTCACGTTCCAGGGCGAGCAGGTAGGCAACTGACAAGTACATAAATCACTCAACGACATCATTTTGGATAGGGGTTAAGTACAGTGAAAACACGTTTACATGTGTTAAGAAATAGAAAACGACTGGGGCTGGGTCGGGGGCCACTAGATTGCATGTCAGAGAGGACAAGGGCCACCCAGATTGGCTGTACTGGTCGTGTCTGTCCAGGTCCGGCAGGAACCAGTGCCCCGGGGCCGTGCGGTGCTCAGCACAGGCAGCACCAGGCGACCGTCCCAGGAAGGGCACATTCGTGCTAACACCTTCACATGAGGAAGGAGTCAGCCTGGCGAGAGGTCTGGAGAAGAGCATCCCCGCTGTGGCCCGAGGCTGGGAAGGAGTGCGGTGGCTTGTTCCCAGACCAGAAGAAGGGCGCCTGCCGCTGCTGAACGTGGATGAGTGAGCTGAAGTTAGCCAGGGATCTGATGGGGGTGCACTTGGGCTGGGGTAGGAGCCTCTCTGCAGGGTCCGAGGACAGTGTATCTGTAACTGTGGGGAGCGGAGAGAGAGCCGTCCGAGGGCAAAGCAGGGTCAGGGGCCAGGGCCCGTGAACGTGAGTGATGCTTCAGGGTATGGATTTTGTTCTCAGAGGCGTCAGGCCCGAGAGGACTCACAGGGGGGCCTCCCTAAGTTGCATTTTATTCCCACGCAGGCGAGACGGAAGACGTCCCCTTACAGAGCAGGAGAGCGCACAGCACGCGCCGCACACAGCACGGACAGGATGGCTGAGCAAGTTGCGTCTGCAGCTCTGAGCCACTTGGGTGTCATTCAAAATCATTGTTTTGCAAGAGCAGAAAGGTCCAGAAAGTCTGATAGAAAGGAACATTTCACCCACTCACTATGCCGCCACTTGCCAACTTTAGAAGAACTAGAGATGGAAAAGGTTTCAGCTGAATTGGAAATGGGGAACTTGAAGCTTGAGTGGGCTGTAGTTTTGGCAAAAGACACATTTCTGTCCCAAGGATTTTCCTGATTGTTGCCAAGATGGGGTACTGGCTTTGTTTGCTCCTCAGTGCGAACTTGGGGTTCTTGGGTTTGGTTGCAGGGCACTGCTGAGCCATCAGCAACAGCAGGTGGGAAAATAACCGTCATTTACAGGTGCAGGGGCCACGCGGCTCACAGAGCACTGCCACACACTTCATCTCAGGGGGGCGTGGCCGGAGCTCCGTGAGAAAAGGGGCGTGGCACGCGCACCCCTATTTCACATGCCGCTAGGCCTTTTCCGGGACGCCCTGCTCAGAGAATGACCCCCCTGCTATCTGGCTGAACAAGCCAGACATCCAGGTGTCCTCCTTGGTTCCCCGCCCCCATCACCATCCCACACCCAAGCCCTGACAGTGCCACCCTGCCAGCATTTCTCGCATTTGTCCAAATGACAGTCACCTCCCGGCTGAGCGACACAGTGCTCCCTTCCCCGCCCCTCCAGCGCGGCCCTCTCCTAGCTGTTCTCCACGAAGGGAGGGAGATGGTACAGGAATCAAGAAGCGCTGTAGGAGGGAGGGGAGTAGACAGGAAGATGTTGAGAAGAACTATATGCACAACCAATGGGCATGGACTAAGGGGGGGACAACTGGAGGGAGGGGGGTCACTGGGTAGAGGGGAACAAAGGGAAAAGAAATCGGGACAACTGTAACAGTGTAATCAATAAAGCGTATTAAAAATAAAGAAAATATATTCTCTCAGTCTTTTATGGGTTTTTCTTTTTAACTTTGGCTATGGTTTCATTCATTGAACAGCAACGATGTCATCAAATTTGTTTAATTTTCCTTTTATAGTTCCTTTCAGGGCCTTGTAAAATAAATCATTCTCCACCTCAAAACCTTGAGGTTAACGTCCCCCATTTTTCTAACACATTTATAGTTCGGCCCGTCATATTCAGGTTTTATGAAAACAAAAGTTTTCTATATAGTATGAGTTAGGTCTCTGATTTCATTTTATAATACATCACAAGCCAGTTCTCCCAACATCTTTTACTAAATAATTCATCCTTTTAACACAGATTTGATTCGGCCTCCATCACATGTGCGATGCTCTAAGTACTAGCGGATTTTCATCACTCCCTGCAACGGACTGGAGGCTGAAAGAGCTTCTCTGGCTGCCTGTGTCTGAATTTCTCAGCAACAGGAAACGGTGGCATAGCCCCCTTTCCTTTAGTTTTGTGGCTTCGTGTTCTCCTGGTCTCCACCCTCTACCCCTGGGCGTTCCTTCTCACTCTCCTCTCCTTGTTTCTTCTCTTCCCAGCCTCGAAATGTATCCTGGGGCTCGCCTTGGGTCCCCTTCTCTTCCTCACCGACACCCTCTTCCTGGGTGACCTCAACAACCCCTATGGCTTTAAATACTACCTACGTATACCCACGATGGTAAAAACTTGCACCTGCAGGAAGTATTTCTTCATGGACGTCTAGACTCATAGAGCCATTATCTACCTCACATCTCGGCACAGATGTCGAACATTCATCTAGCGCTCCTCTGAACCACCCAGAATTCTAGCCACTGGTTCTCAAAGCTGCTCCTAGCCCGTCTTCCCTACCTGAATCTGCACCATGGCCACCCTCCTGTAGGCTCAATCCGAATTCTAGGGGCGATCCTAGATTTGTCCTTTTTCTTCGCTTTCCACACCCAACTAATTGAAAGCTTCCATAAATCTCCCATCTAAACACCTCCCGATCCATACCCTTTGTTCGTTTTCACTAATACAGCTCTCGTCGAGGTGCCCGGCACCACTACCTGGGCTAGGGAAGTGTTCTTCCAACCGGTGTCCCTGCTTCTACACTTGGGTCCTTGTGATCAATTCTGGAAACAGCAGCCAATCCGATCAACTGGAAATGAGATCACGTCATTCCTCTGCTCAAAGCCCTACGGTGACTTTGGACGAAGACTCCCTTCCTGACCAAACTTTAGTCACACTCCTCTGAGACCTCTTCTTGACTAGACTTTGACCTTGGCCAACTGCTCTGTGGAGCCTACCAAATGCAGTTAGACCAAAGAATCATTCTAAGTCAATTTAGTGAGACTTCCCGAACTCTCGATATAAGATCAAATTTCTCACCCCTCAGCCTTGACGGCTAATTCCTTGATCTGCCTTTATAAGAACCCTGATTAAGGCAAGTTAACAAGAATCTCCCTGCCCTTGATCCCTAATCATGTTCTTCTTAACAGATTTTCATCCTTTGAACTCCGCCCTCTAAATCCTCAGCAGTCTGTGCTGTGTTTGGAGTTGAGTTCAGGTCTGTACTCAAGTTCTCTCTCCCTCGCTGCAGCATCTCAGATAAAATCTTTCTTGTCGTTTAACAGCTGCTCAGTTTGAAGTTTTCCTATTACACTTAGAATAAAACTCGATTATTTTATTCCGGACATCATCTCCTCTCTCTCTCCCTCTCTCCCACTAGCTCAAACCATGCTGGCCTTTTCTGGGGACACATGTCAGGTCCTTCTCACCTGGGGACCTCTGTGCTGGCCCTTCCCTCTGCCTGGTCTCCTCACGCGCTCCTCTCACCTGGTGACCTCCCCTGGTTATCTAGACCCCAGTCTCAGCATCATGGCCCCGGGGAAGGTCCACTCTCATCACCACCCTCCCCAAAGCCACCACTCCCTCGCTCCATCCTGTCACTGTTCTAATTCCATACGTCAGGGGTTGGCCAACGTCACCCGCAGGCCAAGGCTGGCCTCCGCCTCTCTTTGTAAATAAAGTTGTATCATCACACAGCCACCCCTGTTCCGTCTCTGGCTTCTTTTTGTCAACTGTAAGATGAGCGGTTGCGACAGAGACCAGATGGCACCACCACACCTAAAACGTGTACCATTGGCCCTTCGCAGACGTTTTCCAGCTCCTGGTCTCTGTTGTGCATATCTCTAGGTGGTTTTTGTTCATTATTTAGCTATTTTTCTTTCTTCACTAGAAAATCTAGAAACTAAGCTCCATAACCACAGAGACTGTCTTTTTTTTTTTTTTTTCCTGCTGTTTTTAGAAAGTGCCTGGTACCTGGCACCTAAAATATCTGTATCATAGAAAGGTATAGGAATTGAGTAAAACCCTGGCTAGATTTTTGGCTCCGCTTGGTCCCACCGTGTGACTATAATAGACCGCACAATTCTTCATTCCTTCTGCATACGTGCCTCATGCCATGTGACTTGACAGTACCTCGCACTAACAGGGACAGGTTCCCAATCTTTCACCTGATTTAGCCATTTGACTTCTTTTGGCCAATAGAATGAGACTTGCATAGCTAACTGTCCCAGCTCCAAGGTTAGACTCTTAGGCCTCTCCCATCACCATGAGGAGAGCCCGCCCAGAACCAGTCTCTGTCCCAGGAGGAGCACGGGAGACCCGTGGAGCCGAACCAAACCGCACCAGAGAGACGCGGTCTCGCTCAGCCGGCTGCCCGCTGACGCACAGAGAAGGAAACCAAATCAACGCTCCTCGCCGCGTGCCACCGAGTGGCAAGGTGGTATGTTCTGCCTCACAGGTGCGGCAGTTAGGGATGTACGACGCAGAGAGCTCGGACAATTTACCTCTGGCTCCCTGCGCATCAGTTCCGTCCTCTGCTAAATGGAGACCATAATACCTACCGTCCTGGGTGCTTCCTCACAGCAGGTGTAAAAGCCACTTCACAGACGATGACATGTTAAGCTCACGTGAGCACTTGCTTGTTATTAATTAGAAAGCTAAACAAGTCTGTTTGCTGTGAAGAATGAAACCGAGCCCAACCCCGGCGTGGGCTGGGGAGCGGCGGCAGTGAGTCAGTGGCTGGGGCCCTTCTGGGACAGCTGGCGAGCATGGCTTTGTCCCAAGTCATCGCCTGCCCTGCACCCCTCATGCCAGACGGAGGGGGCATGGGCTGATTGTTAGGAACCAGCCTGGGGCAATCCACTCAGGAGACACGGGGAAAGGAAAGGCCCCTGGGAGTGGGGTGGGTGGGGGACCACAGTATGGAGAGTCACGGGCTTTCCCGGAGATCCTGCCTGTCACACCTAACACTTAACTAATTGGATTGAGCGGCAAACAAGAAAGGCTTCAGCATTTGATAAATTAATCAGCCAGGGCTTCAGCAAATTGCCCACTTGCATCATTAATTAGACATCCTCAAAGGCAAGGAGAAGCCTTTTTTAAAGTGTTGATTCTGCAGCTTTTTAAAAAAGACTTTGATCAGACGTCAGTAGATGAGGAAGAAGACATCTTCACTGTCGGAGCCAGACCCGAGCTGCGGCCAGACCCTGGAGAACGGGCAGGGCTCTCTGGGCGGTTCCCAGAGGCCTGGGCCTGAGCTCAGACACAATCCAAAGGCTGCACTGAGGCCGTACACACCGCAGTCTCAGGGGACAAGAAAGCTTTCCACCCAGGAATGCTGGGTAAAACGGGATAACTTCATAGTGTTCACAGCTATAAAAGGCAGCCTGCGTACAAGGAGAGCCATGAGGTCTGGGGTCCCCGAGCTGTTGCTGTGACTTCAGGGTCCTACCTCCTCACCAACGCTACGTTTCGAACGGTTTCTGAAGCTCTTGGTCCTCTCCAAAGAACCTCAGAGGCCCCAGGAGAAGAAAAGATAATTTCTTTAAAAGTAGGAGCTTAAAAAAAGAAAGAAAAATGTGTAACCTTGGCAGATAAGGGCTGTCTGAGAATCTGAGCCGGTCCCTCGGCCCAGGTCCACGGGAGGACGGGGCCGCCACTCCGCAAGGCCCGCAGGCAGGGTCACAGGGCACGTGGGAGTCAAGGGGGGTGCGCTCGCGAGCTCTCAGCCACGCTCCCAGGCCTGCCATTAAGTCTGGCAGGCTTAGCACTTCTCACTTCAGATGAGCCTGCAAGAGTCCCTGGAGCCTGCATGGGCCCCCCTCCCCACCTCCACTCATTGCCTTTACGCCGGTGAACGAGACTAGGTCAGCAATTCCCAGATTTCCGACAGAGCGCTATTTACCCTGCAGAAGTCACAGCGGTATTTAGGGAGGCCCTGGGACAGCAATGTCTTCCCGACCCACAGGCATGGAGGGCGGCCCAGCCCGCCTCCGCCTGTCCCTGTGTCCTTCCACCAGGCTCCCAGCGGGGCTGGGCTGTGGGGACTGAGTCTCACCCAGGAAGGGCTCTCATAAAACGGGCCGTTGGGGTCCAGGGCAGAATCTGTAGCTCACGGGCCTGCTAACTGCCTGCTCGCATGTAAGACACAACACCCCTTCCAGAAGCTTCCTCCAGTTCCTACTCCCCCAGCTCAGCAGACGCCCCGTATGGACCCACCCAGGGAGTCCATCCGTCCTAGCGTGGACACGCACTTCCCTGCAGTGGTCTGGTCCCTTGTCGGCCTGGCCCCCAGGACTCGGGGCCATGTCCTCAGCCCTGCTATTCCTTGTGCCTAATGCCATGTCAGGCACGGACGGGTGCTGGCTGGTCCTTGTGAGCCCCTGACTCTCCGCACTGGGGTCCCCCACCCACCCCACTCCCAGGGAGGCAGGAGGCACGCAGGCTGGGCAGTCTGACAGCCCGGCTCCATAGTTTGCTTCCATTGCTTACGGGGTGCGTAACCTTGGGCGAGTTACTTAAGCTCTCTGCGCTTCATTTTGGCTGTCATTACAGTCAGGATAATATCTAACTTTTGGGGGGGCTATGACAAGGAGAAGAGGAGAAAATGCAGGCAACCTGCTTCGCAAGTTAGACAGCCTAGTTCCTAGTAGCTGCCTAATAAATTCTTCCAAAGCATTCCATGCAGTATTCCCGGCAAGAGTAAGTGGCTTCTCGACATTGTACTTCATTACATGACCTAACAGTGACTTCAATATTTGATAGCAAGGACAGCTGGCATGAACTGGCTTGGGAACAAACACAGTTGACTGTTAATAAGCATAAAACACACGAGGTGATAAAAAAAAAATGCCCGTGCACCCTAAAAGTGGCCTCTTCTCCCCACCTCCTGTTCAGGGCGTGGTGGGCCTCAAAGACCAGGGTTTACGCGTGGGGCCGACGGGTCAGCAGAGCCGTGGGCACCAGGCTCCTCGGACTCAGTCACTGGTTATTGTTGGTCACTATTTTCTTATTGCCATGTTTGGTACTTGGGTTCTGGTTTGAATGGGGTCTCTTGGCAGAACCCTGGCTACTTCCCATCTTAAGAGTTTCTCCTTATATTAAAAAGATGGAAATGTCCTAATGGGCTTACAGAGATTGTGACCTGTTTTAAATGTTTACTTTTAATAAAGTAACACTTTTAGCATACAAAAACACAAAACACTGTGATTATGATGTACGTAGAATAATCATACGATTATTTTAACACATCAATTTGGTGCACACTCCAAGGTCCCCAGGAGGGTGACAGTTTATTTGAGGACATTGACTTCGGTCAGTCCTGCCAAGACATCCCTGCAAATGTCCACCCGATACCATTTGGAGAAAAGGCTCCATCAGAGGCCTTTTGTGATGATGAGGTCTGAGCAGGTGCCCCTCCTGCCACCACCAGGCCCTGGGGTGACCCTGTCTCTGACCCTCTGTTCAGTGTGGCTCCCTCTCTCTCTCTCTCTCTCCCTCTCTCTCCCTCTCTCTCCCTCTCTCTCCCTCTCTCTCCCTCTCTCTCTCCCTCTCCCTCTCTCTCTCTCTCTCCCTCTCTCTCTCTCTCTCTCTCACACACACACACACACACACATGTATCCCTGGGATTACAGTTTTGCCAGCTCCATCCCTGTCCTAGGAGCTCATCCTTGCTTTAATATTAAACACAGCAAGCCCGGATACAAGTTGTTCCCTTTTCACGAAATCAAATTAAACTTTCATGAAGGCGCGTGAGCTCCTCTGAGTGGCTGCCCCTCAGCTCATCTCCGTGGGCCCCAGCACTGAGCAGGGAACTAGCCGGAGGTGACGGTTGCAAAGCCAGTGTTTACAGGTTTCCACCAGAGGTTTCCTCCCCCCAGATTTCACTGGAGCCAAGAGCTCTAACGTCTTAAAATCGGCTTTCTTTGCTCAGACAGACTTTCCTTCCTGCAGAAGTGTCTTTGGGGAGCAAATTAGCTCGTTCTAGACTCCAAACATATGAGCTAAATTCTCCGCCCGGTTTCTAACACGCGGGGTGACCGCTCCTCGCCCCCCCCCCCCCGCCTCCGCCTCCACGGCAAGACAGCGCTGATGTCTCTATCACCTGGCCTGCTCCCCTCTTCCTGCGCCCCTCCCCCCACCACTCTGCTCCTGACTGCGGCCCAGGGCGCATCCGTGAGGCACCCCTACTTCTACTGGCTCTAAAGCGTCCCTAACGACCAGCAGGAAAGCCAACCACTCCTCAGTGCTCAGTGTCACCAAAGCTTGAGTGGCATGACGTCACTCTGAAAGCACAAAATCTGCCCACGGGCCGCAGCCGCACCGATAATGAAGGTCAAAACCCTGCTCGAGCGCTAGCAACGCCCTGTGAGTGTGAGCGCAGCTGGACAACCAACACCGACGTGACCAGACTAGGGGACATAGTTGGGAGGGGTGGAGATTCACGGGATGCATGTGCTTGGGACATGCCTACAAGGTATTCAGACTGATGGACATGGTCCCAGAACACGCGCAGGGCCATGGGGCGCACGGAGAAGAATTACTCACAGACGCAGACATTCTGCCACGCGCTGTCCGCAGGTGGCAGGCCCCTGTGCTCTGTCACCACACAGCGGGGTGCAGTGAGCAGCAAGTTCCGAATGGACACAGTGGGGGACAGTGGCGGGACAGTCCCTACCCTATGCAGACAGAGTCCTGTGTACACACCAGGGCAGACGAAGGCAAACTGTGTTACAGAAAGATATTGCGGAAGGAAAGAACCAACATGCAAGGGGCGCACTTGAAAATAAAACCGATAAAGCGAAGACAAATACTTCTCAAGAATCTTAAAATGCTTTATAATCCTTGACTCGGAAGTCCCATTTCTAGGAACCCAGCTTTGGGAAATAATCTGAGGTGTGGAGCTGGCCCTTGTGCACGAAGATTCGCAATGTAGCTCTCCTCCTGAAAACCGGGAACGGCCTCACTGCCCAACGATAGGAGACTTCTAGCTGCGTGTATACACCAGGACCCTTCAAAGGGGTGTTTTCAAAGAACACCACAGAAAAATACTTACTATTTCAGGTGGACAAAAGTAATATTTAAAAACATCACCATCTCACCAAGTTGGTGGGAAGGTGCTTTGTAAATTGCACAGCCGCCTGCCTCTGTCGGGAACAGTTCTGACCGTGATATGAGGGGCAGAGGTCTAGGGAGAGGGCGTGGCCAGGAACAGAAAGCCACGGAGGGGGGCAGAAAGGGCTCGCGCGCCCGCCTGTGCCCACGCATCCAGCTTCTTTACGGGGCCGGCTCTGTTCCCTCGGGAGCCCGGCACAGCACCAGGGACGTGTCGCCCGGGTGGGCCCGAGAGCAGTGAATGGGGCTGGGAATGTGAGGACAGCGAAGAGACGAGCAGCCCTCAAGGGCAGTGGGGGGGGAAGTCGCACGGCGGCCCACGGGGAAGGGGACGGAGAGACGCATGGGAACCAGATTAGGGGCGGAGAGGCCAGCAAAGAGGAACCGAAACATTCCAAAGATACGATTAGGCTGCTGAGAACGAAATCAATATCACGTTGTTTTTGTTAAATGCTGTGACCCGTGCCCACAGGCGCACACACACACGATGTTGCGTAACATCATCCATGATACAGCATGTGCTGTCACGGCCACGTCTGAAACAGGGACTGCTGGTGACCGGCATGCCCACAGCAGTGAGGAGGCGTGGCCAGGCCAGTAGCTCACACTGTGAGTCCGCCTTAGGCTCCATACCAGGGGGCTTCCGTGTGCCCCTTCATCAGCTGAGGGGACAGTTACAGTCATGGTGCTCTACCTCCACGTCTGCCTGGGCTGCCAGGAAACAGCTAGATTTGGAACTCGGCTGCAATCGCAAGTGCCGGCCTCTGGACAGAGCACACGCAGGAGCACGCCGGGTCTCCCAAGCATCCAGGGACTTTTGCGACAAACACGTTACCACTTAGAGGACAGAATGTGGAAGAATTTCCTTAAAAAGGAAAAATCCTCTGTGCTTCAAGTTCAAAGAATGATCTCTACAGACCTCAAGGCCAAGAAGGCCCAGTTAGTCTCTGGCGCGGGCACCTGCAGAGCCCTCACCTGCTCCGTCAGAGGGTCCCCGTCTGTGCAGCGAGGACAGACTTCCTCGGGACATCGAGAGGCTGAGAAGGCAGGACAGCGGAGACCACCATTTGGGGCGGAATTGGCAGGTGCTCAGAATTCGGTGTTCATGACCTTCAGTTTGTTATCCCTTTCCGAGTGTTAAATGAAAACCTTTTCATCCCATTTTCTCTTCAGTTAGCTAACTATCACCAGACACGCTAGCCGCGGGGTCTCCTTTCAAGTCTGGTGTGTGGGGGCAGCTGATACGAACCACTCTGTATCCATACCCGTCCCAGTTCTCCCAGGGACTGAAAAAGCAGGGGAAGTCACCTTCACCTTGCCCTTGAAAAGACAATTCTTAGTGCTCCCCTTCTTCTGACTCAGGGATCGTCACTGGATACTTATTGAATGTCTATGACATGCTGAATAGCATGCTGGGTCCTGAGGTGTATGTTCTGTCTCACGAATGTACAGAAGCAAAACATAAAGACAATGAACTCCAACACGAACCCCCCTCGCATGCCCTCAGTCCACTCGTTCATTAAAGGAGGTCACTATAATTATATCAGCATGGTGAGATGACTATTGGGAGCACTGTCCCTCAAGTTTGCAAGTTCTCTGGCACATAGAAGGTGCTTACCTAGCCTGTTACTTCGGAGTTTTGAAGAAAAATACCCCACACACTAAATATTATCAAGTTGTCTGAGTCAGAAAGAAAAGATGATTGTCAGTGCCCAGACTCCACCAGCCTCCAGGAAGTTTGTGCAGTACGTCAAGTACCTCTTCTTTGAAATTGATTCTCGTGATGACTGTCACAAAGCAAAGTTCCCCAGAGAAGACACGTGTCAAAACACAAAGGCGGTGTGTTTGGGCCAATGTCATTGCTTATAAGTGAGACTTAATACAAGCAGGCTCCCAAACAACTTGAAGATGTCAAGAATGAGGGGAAATGGTGATAACTCCCATTTGAAGGGTTCAGCGTGGCAGAACCATGTGAATGGGAAGAAGGGCACAGACAAACCAACCGGTCTGAGTATTTTTAAAAAGCAGACTGAGGTTTCACAAAGGCTCTTAATCAAGACAGCACCAAACCCAAGCTCTTGGGGAGAAAGGAGAACAGACAACAAAACCCTCAGGGTTGGGGGTTGGGGGTTGGGGGGTGGCAGGCAGGAGAAAGAAAGGAATCTTCTCAGCTCCAGCCCAGAGCTTTGGATTGAAACCAGCCCTTCCTGCCACCTCGGTCAGCTTTGGAATCACAGCCTGGAAACATGACTCCCAGTGGGAAAGGAGTGTGACAGGGACCAGCAGCCGATGAGCCTATGAGAAACCTAGTAGTTTCACCTCCGCGAAAATACACAAAAAATATCCCACCCCCCAAAGAAAGAAATCCACCCCAGGCAACAATGACACTGATTTGTTTCTAATGAATCTATACTATTCAGAACCTTCACTGGCTAAAAATGCTCAGTGATTTCATATTCTTAAATAGCAAGAAGACGCTGAGAGATGCGTCTGGCTTTCCTGCAGGCGTCCCTCACGTGAAGAAGGCTCTCCTGCCACCCGTCCCTGCGAGCCCTGCTCCACCGTGCCTGTGCGGGATGCGTTTCCTAATCCCCACCTCAAGCTTCTGCCTCTGTCTGAGGTCCTGCCGTGTCCCCAACGCGCAGGGCGACGGGGATGCCTGATGTGGACTGCGGGCCGAGAAACTACCCACAGACGTCAAAATCCGCGAGAAACAACGGCACGTATCTCTGTCGGAGAAAACAACATTCCATGCCCCAAACAAAGTAAAACCATACCTTTATTTGCTAAATTATGTGGATTGAGCTGTTACTTTGCAAACTCCCTACAACATCCATGTTCCAAAACTGATCCACCAAAAGAATAACTCACAAGCCGGGGCTATTGAAATGTCAGTCCTGGAGCGCAGGCGAAGCTGGAGCTGCACTTTACGTGAGGCGATGGTGTGGTCAAGAAATGAGTTTTTCATTCAGCAGCTTAATAGAGAAGCATCAGTTTGCAGCATCTGAAGCTACGAATTTAGCCTCAACAACATATGAGATTGGGCTAGTCACAAAGAAATTGGGATTTCTACCCCTGGGGTCTTGGATCCTTATTTTTTGATTTTGTAAGGTACAATTTTTTTAATCCTATATTTATGTTTGGGAATGTGGGTCTTTGGAGACCAATCTATGTTTTATGTTGTATTTCCTTAGTTTCAAGATCTATATGGAATGCAAACATACTAAAATATTTTTTTAATGCCTCTAACATGGAGGAACCGGGCCACGCAGCCATGCCCCAGGCCTGCGGGCCCACGGACTGCCCGTGCTCCCAGGTGGCCTGTTACCGGGGTCAGATCCCAGCCTAGCCACAGCGCGGCACGCCTGGCGGAGTCATTAAAGCCAGCCGCAGGGGAAGCGAAACGGCTCGGGAGCTAATGAGCCGTCCTGGAAGGGCAGGAGGAGCAGAGACATCCCTCCCTGGGTGAGGAGAGGGCAGGGATGACACGCTCACGCGCTGGGGGTTTGACGGGGTTGTTTGCCTTGGGGGGGTGGGGGGTGGCACTCAGTCCTCCCACATGTCCTGCATCCCCTCGGCTTCTCAGCCAGGTTGGACAAATGCCCCTGGGCTGCCCTAACAGAGAAAACAGTGTACAAAAGCCCCTCCCTGGCCTCGCACACAAAGTTAGATGCTGTCACCCCAGCGGCCGGTGACCACCGCAGAGCATCTGCTGGGCCTCTACTGTACCATCACGCTGAGACCGTCTGATGCCCCGCGGAGGTGAGACGTTGCTGCTGGCGGGAAACGTGTGCCCCTGGCGTGTGGTGTGTGGGCCCCATGCTTGGCGCCCTCCACGAGGAACTAACCACAGACTTCTCTGATCTTCAGCACCACGTCCCTGCAGTGGGTGAGCCGTGCAAAACAGTGATTCTCAGCCCCACTGCAGAGGGGTGGACACTGCCGTCCGCCGCCCGGGCCTGGTGCTTTGATGTCATTGGGCTGGGGTATGGCCTGAGTGTCAAGGTTTCTAGTCGCTTTCCACGGGATTCTTTTGCTCAGCTAGGCTTTTCGACTACTGCACACAGAAAATAAAACCATCCGCACGGCTGAGCGAGGCATTACTGGAGCATCAAACAAAATGGCACGTGCAAAGTACCGGGCACCGAGGAACTTCTCCGTGTGCATGAACTTCCTCCTCCCCTTCGGACACTTCACAGGTTGCCTGTCAGAAAGTCGAGGAGGGCGTCTGTGCCCAGCTGTCAGTAGTACTACTTCCCTTTAAGTGTTCTGAACATGGATAGTTCTAGAAAAAATAACATCGGCAAACAACAGCTCTGGGCCCAGAGCCGGATTGGAGATGAGGGCCAAGCTGGAACG
The DNA here is from genome assembly GCF_987537825.1 of Furipterus horrens. Classification (NCBI taxonomy): domain Eukaryota; kingdom Metazoa; phylum Chordata; class Mammalia; order Chiroptera; family Furipteridae; genus Furipterus; species Furipterus horrens. The sequence continues at coordinate 4,017,680 of NW_028327177.1, forward strand.
TCCCGCTCAGATTCCACACCTGGACCTTGGGAACTACGTGTGGGGCCCAGGCGCTCTTCTCCAGGGCAGGCTCCCAGATGACTTGCCCACGCAGGGGACGGCTCGGAGTCCTCACACCCACTAACCAAGTGACGCGAGAGGAAAGGGAGGGAGAGACAGGCTCACAGAGCGACGGCCACGTCCACCAGGAAAGTGCGGTTCCTCCAGGAGCCCCGCCGCGGCAGGGTCGCATCGGTCACTGTCCCTCCACTGCGAGGGGCGTTCGAGACAGAGGAGGGAGTGACCGGGCGTGTTAGCAGGAGCTCCCCCTTCCAGGTGCGCAGGCGAGAATGTGGTGGGCGAGGGTAAGAGCTGCCTCTCCGGCCCTGGCTGGGTGGCTCAGGTGGCTGGAGCATTGTCCTGTACACCCAAAGGCTAAAGGTTGCAGTTCGATCCCCAGTCAGGGCACATACCTAGGTTGCAGGTTCGATCCCTGGTCGGGGAACCTATGGAAAGCTACCAACTGATGTTTCTTTCTCACATGGAAGTCTCCCTCTCTCTTTCTCTCTCTCTCAAATCAATAAACATGTCATCAGATGAAGATTAAAAAAAAAGAGACAGAATTGCCTCTCAGACATTGTTTGCCTCCCATGCCTTCATTAACAAGTAACATTTCCAGCAGCGGGGGGATAGGCATTTCAGTCCCCAAAATGGGATCTGGGAAAAAGAGTGGAACATGTTGATGAATAGCAGTTCCCTCTGTCCTTTCTTCGTTTCCTCTTCCCTTACTTATTTCTCTCTTCAATGCTTTCTCTCGTTTTCTGTTTCTTTTGTTTGTATATTTTAAGTTTGAGATGTATATGGTGCTTGTAAGTAGAGGTAGTGGGTAGATCGCTATATATACAAGACTGAATTTCAGAGCAGAGTTCTTAGGTAGAGATATAAATGTGGAACACACTCCAAGCAAGGGAGAGTACAACAACCACATACCCCCCACCCAGAGTTAATAAACTCTAACCTTTCTCGCACATAAACGTGCAGAACGAGGGTCAGAGCTCAGCCTAACCACACCGGGGAACGCCTGGTAAAGTCATCAAAGCAGACCCTGGGGGAAGCAGGACGTGCGAGCTGGTCTGAAACGGACTTCTGTGCTTCAAATCAAGAGAAATCCTGACCAAATCACCGCCACCCCCAAGTTCAAGGTCCCACTCACTGATGGGACTCATAGTTGTTTGAGGTTCCTCCAGCTCCATCAATGATGCCAGAGTCACGGGCACAACCTCCTGGCTCCCTCTCTTCCTCTCCCTGCTTCCCATGCCCCTCACCGAGGAACACTATGAAGAACAAACCACGAACAACATTTTTATTTCAAGAAACACATTTCTGAAGAAAGAATTAAGAGTGCCAAGAAATGAAGTCTTCATTTCTGCCGTATGACCACTGGTCTGAAGAACAGTTCTTTGCTTTATAAGAACAGAGAAATCTGGACAAAACTCTTGATTTTGAAAAGGGGCAGTCACTTACCCAATGTGACTGCAGGGCAGAGGACGCAGAGGGGGATACAGGCAGGGCCACGACTTGGCAGGAACCGTGGGCAACGTCGCTGAGTAGCAGCTCTCCTGCAGCCCTGGCTGAGCCGGAGGGGGCCACGCTGAGGCCTCAGAGCCCCGGCCTCTGTCTGAAAGGGAGCTGAGAAGGAGGCGTGCAAAGAGCGGGAGGACCCGTCCATTGGCCTCTGACTTGAAGCAGGTCTGTGCCTGAAGAGGATTCACAAGAACAGAGCACGTAGCAGTTCAGGACAACATCTTAATTGCTGTCTCCCCGAAGCTTCACAGGAGGCTGAGTTCGAAGGGTTTTTCTCTCCAGCCTGAGCAGGACGTGCACAGACCTCCGGGGCACTGTGTCCTCAGCCTGACGCCGGGCCTGGCCTCCCATCGCGGGGAGCCTGGCGAGGAACATGAACCCCGCCCTCATCCAGGGTCTCCCAGTGTCTCCCAGTCTCTCAATCCTCATTTCACCAAGAACACGCCCCGTTTCCAGCTCAGATTCTTGCTAGAAATTGGAACATGAATCTTTCTACTATGTAATTCTTTTCAAAACCCTGGTAACAAGAAATGCTGTTTGTGGATAATTGCTTAGGGTGTGTAGTTCGTCGGCTCCTGTTGATCTGGGGCCTGACGAGCGTTTTCCGTCGACGGCAAGATGGTAAGGCGTTCAGATTTTGCGGACCACTTGGTCTCACTCTCCTCTGCTGCAGACCCTCCCCCCGGCAGCTGTGGCCGGACAACTGCCCTCCGTGGTAAGTGAACAAAGGCGTGTGGCCCGAGTTGTCCGCACACCTGTCCAGGGGCCTCCCGAGAGAGACGAAACAAGACCCCATGCCTTTTCTCCGTAAGTGAAAGCTGAGGCTACCAGTTCAGCGGAATCAGTGAATCCCGACCCAGAGCCTTGGGAGAAAAGCAGCAGCCCCCTAAGGATCCCTGCCCCGAAGGTTGGAAGAGGCCTGAGGCCGCGGGAGGGACGAGCAGCCTGCGAGCTCAGGCTGGGAGCCGGTCTGAAATGGCCTTCCGCGGCTCGAATCAGGAGAAGTCCCGACCAGACCATCCCATGTCCACCACCAGTGAGGCAGCGGTCTTCTCTGATTTCACGGATGGAGACACGGGGGTGCCGCAAAGTGAGGAACCACCCCCAGGGCCCGCACTGACCCCGTGCTCCACGCGCCAAAGGCACCTGTGCTCGGCTGGCTGGACCTTCCGGCCTGTATTTGGGGAGAGGGCCCCTCTTCTCCCACCACTGATAGAGCTGGGGCCTGCCTGGCCGGAACCCACCGGGGAAGTCGTAAACCAGCTGGGAAAAGTGATATCTGAGGATGGTCTTGTCGAGAATCAGTCCCATGGGATGTTAATGTTACACAGAAATGGTTTCTTTTTTTTAATTTTAAAATCGTTATCCTATTACAGCTGTCCCGATTTCCCCCGCTTTGCGCTCCTCCGCCCATCCTGCCCCACCCAAGTCCCACAGTCAAGTCCCACCCACGCTGTTGTCCACGGACAACAGAAACGGTCTCTGGAATCAATTCCTTGTTAAAATTCGATAGCTGAGAGAGAGGAGCCTGGCATCGGAGAGAACGACGTTTGAGTCTCAGCGTGGCTACCCGTCAGCTTTGTGACTTTGGGAAAACGATCCAAGCTCTTTGTGACTCAGTTTCTTCGTGCACAAAATAGGAACGATATTCACACCTGCCTGTCGGCCAGGGTTCGGTGCCAGAAACAGGCAGCGTTGTAGGGTCCTCCTAGGGGGGGAGGGTTCAGGCCCCTGGAAAGGCTGGCGGGGGAAACGCGCAGCTGGGCCTCCAGGAGGGGCTCCCAGAAGGGAAGGAGCGTGGGCCTGACCCGCCGGGAAGCTGCAGAGCCCCTGCCCCGACCAGGAAAGTGAGGAAGCAAGGGCCATGCTTGAACAACCCTGGTGGCTGTCATCAGGGCTGAAGAAGCCACCAGCGTGCCGTTGCTGCACCGGCCCAGCCTTTACACAGCCAGTCCAGTCACTGTCACCACCACAGGGGCCCCTCTGCGCCCCCAAAGGGCAGCTGGTCCTGGCATCCTCACGACCACACCCACTGGGCAGCCACAACCACCACGCCCACTGGACAGTCACGAGAGCCAAGACCAAAGGAACTTGGCTCCCTCCTCCCTCCTCCTTCCCCATCTTGACACAGGGCGGCTCGCTCGTGGCACCTTTTTCTCAGCTGTCCCCTGTGGAAGGGAGCGTGGACCACACTGTTTCAGAGTCCCAGCCTCTGCCGTCAGGTAGGTCCGCAGGAGGACAGGAAGGGGCCAAGTGACCACGCACACACAGAGCCGCAGAGCGCTGCTCTCGCTGCCGCGATGGCCGTTCTGTGCCGCGGGACTTCTCAGCGCCTTCGCTGTGCGGACAGAGGCTTCCCCTCGGTGGCCAGAGCTGTGTAACTGACCGTCCTCTCTTCTGCTCCTCGGCCAAGAGATCAACGTGGTCCACTTAGAGCACTTACACACCCCCGTGGGCCTGTCACGTTTGCACTAATGTTACCTCTCTCTGTAACTCGCTACCTCTATTTATACTCGGTCCCTTTTCGCTGTTTTTTATGCCTTGGCATATAGTAAATACATTCTGGAAAGGCACTTAAAACTCTTCATGGTGTGCAGCCCGGTGTAAATAAAAGCACTTAGTGAGTGAGTTTATAAATCACTTGGGCATCAGGGGCGTGACTTTTAATGATGGAAATTCAGTATGAAGGTGATATTTTAAATGGGGTCCCTTCCCCACATCGCTCAATATATATACTACATGGTTTCCCACGGGCTTGGCCTCAGATCAGCTCTGAAATGTCCTCTACATGGGGCGGCGGGGGGAGCCACTGTCAAAGTTAGACAGTTTCCCAATTCTGCCCCAGGCAGCCTCTACAGAGCACAGCCCCATCTTTAACTTTGCGGTCACTCTTTTCTTTGTCAGCCAGAGAAAGTCTTTATTCCTGCTTTGACTTTGGTGAAAACCTCAGCGTCTTTTCCTGAGCTAGCAAAATGGCAGAGCTCCTGCCTTCTGATGATGAACGTTGTCCAGGGAGACCAGACCTCTCGCCTGGCTGACACACCAGACAGCCGTGGGCTTTGCTATGCTCTCGGCCCAGGCCCTTGCCCCCCACCCCCACAGCAGGGGGGCCACTCTGAGAACCCTTCAAAGCATCGGTGCCCCCTGGTTTTCCTGCAAGGTGACATTTCTACAGATTCCAGCCTGAAGAAGAATGAGGGAGTCGGTTCCTGCTTCCCCGATGCAGACCTTCATTTCAAATCCCTCCATACTCAGACACCCACAGCACTTTCTTATCCTCTCTGCTCAGGGGCCCTGTCTCAGTCTAACGCTCTGCAGCATGCACACAGCCCCCCTCCCTTTCTGCGCTGTGGTGCTTTTCCTCTGCGTAAACAATAATAGTCAACACATAAATAATGTCAAACTCTATCCCGGAAATCCCAGACTCATAGTGACCCATCTGCGTGTGAGGACCCACTGAGGAAGCCCACAAGGTCACAAGGACTGGTTAGCGTGATGCTGTCTGGCAAGGACGCCACCGGCACTAGCACGCTCTGTTCTGGGTACTTGAGCCGTGACATCTTTGGCGTAGACGTCTTTGCTACAAGCAATTTTGCCGCAAATGTTTTCACTGTATAAGGAATCAGCTATTAAGCAATATTCCCTTTAAAAAGATGAAATCAAGATTAAAAAAAAAAGAGGGACAGTAAAAAGGATATAATGAATATAAGAAAAGAATAACAAAATTAAAAAGACTTTATTTACAATGTGTGTAGATTTGTGGTCGTCGTCGTCGTCGTTGGCAGCCGCCCGTCTCGAGAGACGATGGTGTAGCTTCTTAAGAGTCTATCTGCACCGCTGAGAATGGCTGTGCAGTCTGACTCAGGAGTGACACGGTATCTGTCTCCTCCCGTGTTGAATCGACATCTTGCGATGACGCTGGAGTGTCCTCTCCAGTGAAGCTGAAGCTACAGAGCCTGGGCAGGGTGATATGGAGGGTCTGCTGTTGCCCATGCAGCAGACCCCCCCTCTCTTCTCAGCTGAAGGGTCCAAGGGAAAGACGGAGTCAATACAGCTTGGCTTCAGGTGCGCCGCAGGAGTTGCCGGTGTTGACTACAACGTCAAACCGCCTTAGGGACTCCGGCTCCGGATTTTCTGTCGGGGTTTACTCCCTTAGCCTTTCCCCTGAAGAGGTATGCCGCAAGGCAGCGGAGGTTTTTTGGAGTCAGAGTTTCCTTCTCTGATGTGCCCTGACTGGAAGATCGAACCAGCGACACTTAGCTCGCAGGCCGACGCTCAATCCACTGAGCCAAACCAGCCAGGGAGATTTGTGGTAATCTTGTGCAAATGATGGATTTTATCGTGTGGGTTGTACGTAAAGACTTGTCTTCATTCTACAGGAAATGTGGGTCTGACTCTGCGCCCTCAAAGACCCTCGGTCTCTCCTTCTCCTCCAAGTGTTGCGAGTTTCAAAATAAGAAACCAACTCTTGAGGCCAACCATCATCCCGTAGAGCCATTACAAGGGCTGGCTGAGATTTATGTGTAACATAAAAACACAAGTGACCGTGAGAACTTTATCAGTGGAGAAACGAACGCAGCAGCTAAGGAGGCAGCGTGGGAGGAGAGGCGGCCAGAAGCAGGCCTGCTGCATGAGGACTGTGTGCCGTGCATGCACACGCACCTGCACGCAGACACGCGTGTGCGTATCTCACAGTTTAACAAGCCTGTTTCATAGGGCGATCTCATAAAACAAAGAACCCCCCTCAGTGCCTGGCGTGGCATCACGCCTGGGTGACTGTTAGCAAATGAAGTTTAGCGAGGGTAATTTGATGAATTCTTTTGTGTTTCTGTGTTCCTCTGCTGCAGAATTCCTACCAGTTCTCTTATGGATTGCGGGCTGGAACAGGTGAATTCTCACGGACAACTGCCGTCAAGATTCTGGTGCCCAGCGAGCACAGACTGGGCCCTTTTCCGACTCTCGTGGAATGAATGTTTGTATCCCCCTCCCCCAAACTCTTATGTTGAAGCCCTAACCCTTAATGTGATGGTATTTGGAGGTGAGACCTTTGGGAGGTAACTAGAGTTAGATGAGGTCATGAGGGTGGGGCCCCCACGCTGGGATTCGTGTCTTTGTAAGAAGAGAAAGAGAACACATCCTTGCCTCTTCCCCACGTGAGGACACAGCAAGAGGGCACCAAGCCAGGAAGAGGGCCCTCACCAAACACTGAATTTGCCAGGACCTTGATCTTGGACTTTCCAGCCTCCAGAGCTGTGAGAAGTAAACTGTCTATTGTTTAACCCTTTCAGTGCCAACGTCGCTGTGAACGATGCTGACAAATTTTCCCAAAAGTGCCAGCGTCACTCCCAGCAACTCTTTTTTCGATGCCTAGAAATGTAAATAACAAAGCAATAATTTGTGTTTTATGTTTTGTTCTCTTTTTTTTTGTATGTCAGGTTATATATTGATGTAACTTTTTCTCCTGTTGATCCAAATTTCGAATTGCACGTAGCATTCGAAGGGTTAAGCTTCCCCCCACCCACACACAGTCTATGGTATTTTGTTACAGCAGCCTGAGCTGGCTAAGACACTAACCAGAGGCTCCATAAGAAAGAAAATGTGCTCAGGCTCATTAGTCATCAGGATATTCGAATTCAAATTATAACATGATAGCACCAGAAAAAATGGCTCAAACGACAATGATGAGAAAGAGCGAGTGTTGAGCAAATAGCTGAGCAATGGAACTGGGTGGGCACTGCTGGCGGGAATATATGAATCCAACTCCGGGAATCTGTCTGACAATACATACTCCCTGTGACCCAGCTCCCCAACCCCTAAGCATGAGTCCCTCAGAACTACATTAGTATCCTTACCCGAAGAAATAAAATGCTCATAGTAACACTATTTGTAGTAGCCACAAACTGGAAACACCCCAAACGCCCATCACTGTAACAGATAAACGGTGGCATATTCATAGACTAGAAATTAGCTGGCAATGAAAACGAATACCCTACGAGCACCTGCAGGGACATGGGAGAATCTCCCCGACATAACGCTGAACGCAAGGCTCCACTTTATTCCATGTACCGAAGGCAGGAACACTAGTTCAGGCCGTGAGAGGTCAGACAGCGGCCGCCCTGACAGGGGAGCCAGAGGCTTCCTCGTGCTGGGACATTCAGTTTCTTGATCTGGGTTCTGGTTACACAGGTATGTTCGAGTTACAAAAGTTCATCCAGCTGGTACGCGTATGATTATGCCTTTTTCTATACATATGTTTTACTTAAATGTTTTTTAAAACATCTTCCTTTTGGGGGCAAAATCATTCTGACAACAACGGACTCACTGATAATAAGTTGACAGAGTCTTCGCTGGCCAATGGGAACTGCGCATTCTCTGAACCCTGGCTGTTCACTTTACCCCCGTGCCTCAGCTTCTTCATGGTGACAAGTTTTAGAAATATCGGTAAGTGCCCTTTGGAAAATCCAAAATGGAAGTTCACTGTTGGCAGAGGTAGAGGAATACTAAAGAGAAGTGATGTTCATGAAGGAAAAACGCAATTTCAGTGTGAAATCCGCTCTCCTGGGGGGGCCTCAGGGGCTCGGGCAGTTGAGAAGCCCCCCGTCTGAATGGCCCCCCACGTCCCCTCTGACCGTCCTCAGGTGACCTGAAGGGCACAGCCAGCTCGATCCTCCTGACTCCTTGATTTCCCTCCAAGCCTTTCACTGACGACTGTTCCAGCTTTTTAATTACCCTCCCTTCCCCTCAATCAATCCATTAGTTCTCTTGTGCACACTTTCCCTCATGAATATTTCTCCTTGCTTGTCGGACCTCTGAAGGCTGAAAGTGAACGTGGTTCTTGCCAGCAATTAGCCTCCTGAGGTTTCTAGGACTTGGAATCGATGAACTCCACGCAGGGGAGCGTGTTCCAACTTCGCATCCCTCATCCGGGGGAGGTTTCCAGGGCTTCTCGTCAATGAATCCCAGGAGCTCCCCAATCTCCCTGGCTACCAGGGCCCGGCCATGTTGCGGCCCGTGAACAAGAACTGGCTGAAACGTGCCGCCACCTTTCGCTCCCTGAACCGCCTGGTGTATTTTAAAAGACACGTCTAGCACCCAAAATGGAAAGACAGGAAGTGTCTGCCACTTTAAGCCGCCCCATTCGCGGCGCTCTGTCACGGCAGCCACAGGGAGGAAGAGCGCACTCAGGAGCGATGGCCGTCAAAGGCCAGGCTGGCGAGGAAACCTCCGTGTTCCTGGGGTTGGGTGCTGATACTTGTCGCCGTGATGTCTGAAGTCATGAGCCCGGTGCGCCAGCAGTCGCGTGTGGAATACGTACCCCCAAATCTCAACTCCCTTTTCTTTGTTTCACCCTCTTCGCACAAACTAGCCCGGGGAGCAGGTATTGGTACCCCCCAGCTTTACAGTCAATTCCGTGACCCCTTCACGTTGTGACGTCCCTAGAGTCCCGCATGTCCTGTGGGGACTGTCACAGCTGCTATGCCTACCAGAATGAGAACACAGAATAACCGCAGCACTGTTCACTGAGCGCCATCTGTGCACTGCTCAATGCCCCTGACCTCCTCAAAGTGCCTGTAAGGTGGACATTACTATCCCCAAAGGAAGGGAACTGCCATTCACAGATGGCGGCACTAGGGCTCACTGAGGTTGAGAAAATGACCGAGGCCCCAGCTCTTGGAATTTCATGTGTTTTAAGTTGACTCCCTCAAATACCCTCTGCGACCCCCAGCGGCCTGGATAAAGTCAAAGCTCACCATCGTGGACCCCCGCCCCTGCTGCCTAGCTTCTTTCTACCTCTTTCAATCCACGACCCCCACTTCTTGTCCCCAACCCCGTGCACCCCATTACCTGGAATCTCCTTCCTCTCTAGACACTCCCCTGTATGTCTGCACTCCTGGGCTGTGTTTGTTTGTTTCTTTCTTTCTTTTTGTAATGCTGTGTTTCTACCTGGAATGTCTACTCTTACTCTCAACTTCTCCTCACCTTTCCCGGCCACTAGACATCAATTAGAGCGATGCTTCTAAAACTGGGAGCTGCCGGAAGTCCCCCGGGATGCTTGCTACCAGTGAAGGTTCTGAGGTTGCTCTCTGGATTTAATTATCCAGGTTTTTAGAACCGAGTTTGGGAATCTGCTTTGTTACCAAATTCCCCAGGTGACAATGATGCTCAACACAAGTAAGAACCTGACTTCAGGAGACTCTAAATTCCAAGAGGATGTGCTCACCCCTATCTATCCCTGGTGCTAGGCGCAGAGGCTGACTCACAGAAGACCCTAAATACTTGGTCTTACACTGAGCAGTCAGGGTTCATTAGGCAGAAATGGATTTAAGTGCCACTGTTGGATGGATAGACAGATGGCTCATAGGTAGATAAATGGATGTAGTGGCCCGATACATTGTCCAGAAAACTACCACTGGCCCCCCAAGCCTGGGTGCTCCCATGCTTCTCCTGCACTCTCAATCCTTTCTCGATCAGGTACCGGGAGCTGTGTGCTTCCCACAGCGAGCGGTCTGTGAGCTCCTTGAAGACAGAGAACGTGTGTCTTACTCGTCCCTTAATCCCAGCACTGAGCAGAGGTGCTGAGTCCCAGTGGTTTCTCAGTAAATATGCAGAGAACAAAAGCAGCCACTAATAAACTACTTGCCGAACAGGTGAACCCACGAACACAGGAGGAGGGAGCTGGGTGAAGGAGAAGCGGACGTGGGGCAGGAGGTGGGAAGACGAATCCTGAGACCGGCAGTTTCCCGTACTTGGCAAAAGGCCGCCCCTCTCTTCCTGCCCAGTCCCCAGGGCTGGGAGCAGAGGGAGCCACCATATGGGGAAGTGAGGACAGGATGTGCCTGGGAATAACAGATTTAAGATGGGGTGTCCCTAACACGCTGGCAGCGAGTGCTGTTGGCAATGCCCACTCCGCCCACCAGCCCCGTGGGCAGCTGTAGTCTCAAGAAGTGGAATTCAGGGGCTTCAGGAGGCAGGCTGTTGAAATGGAAGAAGAAAGCATGAACTCCGGAATCACAGTCCCTGGGTGAGAAGGCCAGCTACTCCGCTCATCGGCTCTGTGACTTGCCTTCTCTGCTCTTCTGTCTGTAAAAACGAGCCCAAGGCGGCCCTCCTCTGTCTTTCGCACATTGACCTTCGGTTAGAAGGACTATATGCTCCAGCTTTGCTCACAAGAGCCTCGGTAGATCCCTATTATCCTGGCAGAATTATGAATAGCACCCACTTGAGTCCCGAAGGTGCCCCCGTGTGAAGAGTAAATTCCATGGTCCCTTTCTAGTGAAGTGACCTAGGGAAGATCATGTAAACCTTCCTGAGCCTGTATTGGCTTTTCTTCAGACTTGGGAGGACAATGCCTGTCTTTCAGGAAGGCTGGATCACAGAAAATACACCCTCCCAACCCCCCTGCCCAGGGCTGCAGGTGAGCTCCCTCTCCCTGATTCAAACAATGGTGGCTCCTAACACCCCCTCGGGCTGTCCTTGCAAGTTGGAAACGAGGCTGAAACCTTATAGTTGAAAGTGTGGTAGGCCCAAGGAAGAGGACATTGGCATTTTTAGAAAAAGACAGTATTTTTTCATTAATTTTTCTAATAAAACCAAAGCCCTCAGGAAAAGGAAAAGGAATTGGCTTTAGGTAACCCAATAGAGAGAGGGTCTTCTTCTGGTTTCATAACTGCCTTAAAGCGCAGGCCGTTAGCTCGACCCTGGACATCAGCAATCATGTGCTTCGGAAACCCACGGACTCAGTTACAGCCAGAAGCTCACACCGACCAAAGGAGAAGGAAGGGGCCCTGACTCCCGGAGAGCGAGGGAGGGAGGCGGGTGCCTGGGAGCTGGCCTTCCTGCCAGCTCTGGATTTAACTCACCCACCCACCTCTCCCTGCCAGGATCACCAAGCTCACCGTCCCGGAACACGCCACGTCCTTGGTGCCTCGTGCCATCGCGTGCAGTGTCCTCGGCCCGCCTCCTCCCAGCGCGCCCTTCCTCATCCTGCGAGTGCTCTCGGTCCGTCGCCTCCTCTGGGGCTCATCCAACAAACCTCCCAGGCCCTGGGCTTCCCCGGCCGCGCTTCATGCTCACCTCCGCGGCAGTCCAGGGCATCAGACTGTTCGTCTACATAGGTGTCCCCCGCTTGACCTCGGTCTTTGGAGAAACATCTGTCTTCTATTCATTGGTTTCATATCTTCCCGGCACACCAGCCAAACACCTAGTGTGTGACGGGGACTCCAAGCTGTGTGCTGACAGAATGAAAGAATAAGCGAATTCAGCAATCCAGCCCCTCAAAGTTAACAAAGTCATCTTCAGTTCGAATGACTCCTGCCTCGCTTCCTGGACGGCAGAAGGACTCCGTTAGCCCGAGGAAGCAGTGCAGCCTCCGGTGGGGGGCAGGGGGCAAGGAGGCCTGTTGCCCTGGAGGCCTGGCTGTTTTAGGTCTAACGTTTAGGAAGACACACTTGCTGTGCCTTTGACATTTGTAAAGGCATTTCTCATACTCTGGCAGCCCGGGGCTATGGCAAAGGTCGAAGGATAGAGTCAGTTTGCTGAATCAGACATTGAAGGGCCTTTCCATTCAGCTCCAGATAAAAACCAAATATTGATTTTTAAGAGAAAATAAATTTCTTTTGCCTTTTACCTAAGAAAAATAGAAGTCGTGTAGCTTTCTCCTAACTCGGGGCAATTCACCCAGTTCCAAGACCTTGGGGTTTGGTGTTGAAGTGGGACAAGTTCTGGGGATTTTTATTTGCCCCCACGGCTGCGGCAGTGGGTGAGCTGGGTCGGTGTGGATAACGACAAACACATTCAAAAGGCCACTTAATGTCTGCCCTGATGCCTGGGTTTCCACCACTTGAGGATCCTTCCCTTGGAGAGTCAGTGTGGCTCTGGAGACAGACCACATGAATGAAAAGACAGAAGGATGAATTACATCTCTGCCGCTTCCTGACTGTGCCAACAAGCACCTCGTGGATTTGGTGTCCTCGTTGGGAAAACGGTGAGTGATGATAATGTTCGCATCGCAGAACCTGACTATATGATGTGAAAATGCACCTAACAGCGTCTTGTCCACGGTGGGAGATCAATTCAGCTGTCTATCAGCCAGCATTTTGAATTCTTTCTTTAGTATTCACAGCATGTCTGCAAAGAGTAAGGTTCTCATAGTCCCCTTTTACAAAAAAATAATAACAATAACTGAGGCTGAGAGAGGTCATTAACATGCCCTTTGTCATCCTGCTAAATTTTGTGGTTGTTCCCATTGTTGATGGTACTGGATTTAATCACCATGTTTCTGAGAATTACCTATTAAATACAAATGTCATCGTTCTAGTTACCCTGATATTTCTTTCAGTCCTTACCTCTCTGCTTAAATTATTTTTATTAATAATTGAAACAAAAGAATCATAAAATCTCTCCTGCATCTACTATGAAAGTACTATTGAATGTATTATTTATTATATCATTAAAAGGCTCTCCTATATGGTATCAGGAAATAAATTCCTTTAAGAATGTTATGGCAGGAAATGAGTTGGTACGTCTTTAATAACTGGTATCTTTTCTTCTGACAGAACAAGAAGGGCATTTGAATCCATCGCATTGTCTTTCTCTTCTGTCACCAAAAGGTACCTACACCAAATTTACTCTAAGTGACTCAAAATGTTATTCATACATTCATTATTTTTCACTCATTAATCAAAATTTTTATTTTATTAATTAATTACCATATGTGTCCACAAGCACTGTTCTGGAGCTAGGGATACGGCAATGAAAGAAAAATATATACAAATTCCTGTTCTCCTTCAGTCTTACATTTTGTGAAGAATACATATAAATAATAAGCATATACACTATATCAAATACTGATACGTGCTATACAGAAAAAAGGCAGCGAAGAAGAACAAAGTATCCGAGGGAAGAAGGGGGGGAGGGGCTGTCAGGAAAGGGGTCATGAAGGAGGCGACATTTGCTCCCTTTGCAGGCACAGTCTGGCTGGCTTGTATCAGACCAACATTCTTCCGGAGAAAAACCAGAAAAACGGGATAGAAATTGTTTGAATATTCTGCTTGAAGAAATGAGAGAGCTACTCAACATGAAGGCCCGGTGTCCCAGAGGGAAGAGGACCGCAGGGAAATGACCCCACGCTCCGTCACCACTGGAGGCATTCGGTGGTTTTTAAGTGATGATGCAGAAGCTGATAAGCCAAGACGAAGCTGTGTGCAGAGGCTGAAATGTCAGCCACTCCAAAGGACTGCAGGGACAAAAATTGCAATTCGGGGCATTTCAGGGAGAAGGAGGCGTGTGCATACCACACACTTTCAGTTGGGACCACTTGAGCTTTCCACCCCAGGAATAAGGATGAACGGGAAGCAGGCCCATTCGCACAAAGACCGAAGACGGTCTTCAGCCCAACTCCAGACTGGGTCACTATCACCCTTCTGTGTCCTGCTGGGAGATAGCTTCATCCCAGAGTCTCACGTCAGTTCTAGACTTTTGTCAGTGAAATTTATTAGACATACCAGAGACAGAACAACAACAACAAAAAAAAAAAAGAAAGAAAGAAATATGAGGCAACAGAAACAAACCCATGCAGAAATGAATTTTTAAATAACTGTGATTATTATGTGCAAGAAAATAAATGACCAGTTAGGGTCTTTCACCAGAAAACTGCAATCTATAAAAAATAATGAAAGGGAAATCCTCACACTGAAAATACAGCGTCAGCATAAAGATTGGTTTGATAACAGATGAGGCGCCGTGGAATACAGCAGCAGTGAACCGGTAGACACTTCACACTAAATCATGGTGAGACTAAAGGGTGGGAAGCGCAGGGGAAAGAAACAACGGGACACATCAGACACACATTATTTAACAAAATAAGTGAAGTCCCAAGCAGAGAGGGAAGAGAAAAATCAGCTAAAGGCGGAAGAGAAGCGATGCTGCCTGAAGGTTGCCCACAACTTGTGAGCTAATGAAACATTTCAAGCCACAGACTCTTCTTTACCTGTACAGCAGTTAACGGTTTACTGCATCCTACAGGCAACGGAATAATTGAGTGTCCTGGTCATGGTTGCTGATGTCTGGACGACATGTTTACCTGACTCTGTTCTTCTCCAGCTGCCTCTCACTGGCAGAACTGTTCCAGAACCAGGAGCATTCTGCGTTTCATGTCTAAACTACACTAAATTGCTTTTTCCTCGTGTTCTTCGTGTCTCTATTAAGCTGTTGCACAAACTCCTATCCCCTGTGTGCCTCTCCTGGTCATATTTCTTAGGCTTTTCTGTATCTCTTGTCGAGCCACAGGTTTTTAAGCAGGGCCCTGAGATAGTGGAGACGGGAGCCAGGGAGGCAGCGGGAAAGAACCCTCCAGGCTTCGGAAGCAGCAAGTACAAACACCCAAGGGCAAGAATTGCAATTTGGCGGGAGCTGAGTGAACAAAAGGGAACGGAGCAAATAGGGCTGAAGAGGTGAGAGGACAGGATCGAGCGCTGCAGAGCCCTTTAGCACGTTTAGCTTCTGTTTAATAAGACATGGGCAGCCACTTTCTCCAAACAAGAAGACAGATCACCTGACTTATCTTTGAAAATGAGCAGAACAAGCTGCTCCTTATTCTGCCTAGGGTCTCACAAGGCTGAAATCAAGGCGTGAGCCCCAATGGGATCTCATCAGGAGTCTCTAGCGAAGCATTTGTTTCTAATTCATTTCATTTACATATGAATTCAGTCCCTTGTTATTGTAGGACTGAGGTCCTCCTTTCCTTGCTAGCTGTCCCTCTCAGCTGCTAAGGGCTACAGAAATGGATGGTTTGTGGCCCCTCCGTCTTCAGAGCCCACCATGGCACACTGAATTCCCACGCGCTTCAAATCTCTACATGACTCCCCTGCCACAGTCGGGAGTAAACTTTCTGCTTTTAAAGGATACAACTGATTTAGTGAGGCCAACCCAGTTAATACCCGTATCTTAGGGTCTACTGATTTGGAACATTAATAACATCTGCAAAATCCCTTTACAACAGTACTTAGATTGATGTTTGATTGAATAACAGGGGACGGAAAGTTTGGGAGGACACCTTTAGTATTCTGCCCACACTCTTATTTTGCAAATGGAAAAAATGAGACATCGGGAGGTTGTGATCACATTACTAATTAGGATTTCTTTTTTTTTTCTTTTTTCTTTTTGTTACTGACTGTAAGTATTAAGACTAGGCTAAGAAGGGAAGGAAAGCAGATAAAAAGAAACCTGTTGTTTCTATTACAATAATCTAGAGCAGCTGTTTTCAATTGGTATGCCTTAAGAATTTTTAAAGCATGCAATACCTGACTATTTAGTCAGGGGCACTGACCTCTTTCCCTTAGACTGTTAAACAAACAAAAAATGATAACAGACAACCCAACAATAGCTACCCGGTGTGAATTAAACAAAATTAGACTTATTTTTTGTTAGACTGGCAAAAAAAAAATATATATATATATATATTTTTTTTTTAGCGTGCTGAAAAACTTTGGTAATTATGTGTACACTGAGATGAGAAGGGTTATGAATCGCTGATCTAGACCAAGGACGATTGTGGCTTCCATTAGAGTGGTAATAGTGGAGACTGTGAGAAGCAAATCGTTCTGGGTATATTTTTAAGGTATAGTCAACGAGACTTGCCAATGGACTGGATGTGGGATGGGAAAGTAGGTGCCAAGATGACTGTAAGGTTTTTGGTCTGAGCAAACAGAAGGACTTCGGCTGAGAATACATTTACTAAGTTTGGGCAGTCTGGAGGATGAACAGGTTTGTTGGGGGAAGATCTAGTTTTAGACATGTTAAATTAAGACGTCTCTTAGGCATTCAAATGAGATGTCTAGTAGTATATAAATTTGGCATGTGGGGGGACTGTCAGTGGAGAGATGATATTTAAAACTTTGAGGTTACATGAGATCACCAAAAGAACATAAGTACAGTTAAAGAAGAAAAGAGGTCCCAAAACTGAGCTCTGGATACTCAACATTGAGAGGTCTGGGGAAGAGAAGAAACCCAAGAAGGTGATCAAGAAGGAGCAGCCACTGATGTAGAAGGAGAAAATCCAGGAGAGTGTGCTGTCTGAGAAGCCCAGTTAAAGTATTTCAATGAGGAAGGAGTGAGAGATCATCCGTGCAAAATGATGCTGACAGGTGAGGTAAGATGAGAATTCAGAACAAACTCTTGTATTTAACAACACAGAGATCATTGGTAGAGGAATGGAAACAAGGGACAGACTGACAGTGACCAAAGGGGAGTGGGGAGGGGGAGAATGGGGGAAAGAAGGGGAAGGGTTTAGTCAAGGAGCTAGTATTAATGATCCTTGGACTGGACAACAGGGTGGGGACTGGCTGTGGGAGAGGGGCTGGGGTGGTGGGGCCGGGGAGAGCAATGGGAGGAAAAGGGGACACCTGTAATAGAACAACAAAAAGAGGAAGAAAAGAAAAAAAACACAATTTGTGGGAGGGGAATGAGACTTCTTGGAGAATATTTAAGAGACAATGAAAAGAGAGACTTTGGAAATGGAAAATTTAGACATCTCTTTCTGAGTGTTTTGCCATAAAAATAACCGGAGTGTTCAGCCCCAGGATGTGAAAAGCTGGAAAGAACATCACTTCATCATAACAGAAGAAAACAGTGAAATAAGCTATAACACCAATACTTTCCTCGAACCCACCAGACAGCTGAGGTCACAGAGGTACCAGGCAGCCTGAAAACCAAGACAAGACAGACTGTGGAGCCTGGCTCACCTGTGGTGGAGCACAGATGAAAGAGACACTGAGCATCACACAGCAGCCAAAAACCTAACAAATCGCCGAAGGCTGGCTGTGGCTAGTGTAAGAGTATAAGGCTTGCAACTGCAAAAATAGAGCAGTTGGTACCCACTCTAAGGTCTTTCTCCATAGACCTCTACTGGGTGTTTACAGGAAACATTGGGAAAAGGACGAAGGGGACAGCAGCTGGTGGAAAAGGCATCAGACTCCACCTGGACTCTGATGCCTATGAACAAAAACCTTAAGATGTCGCGGTGGGGATCCTTACCTGGCAGGGGAGATACCATGATCACGAAGGTGTTGCGGGGAAAGTTAGTGAACCTGTGGCCCCGGACACAGGTGAGGCCCCTTTGCTGCTGTGGGCAGATGAAAGAACTAACCTCTGGGAGAGGAGCTTACAACAGTGCTGGTCCCAGGATCCTGTATCAATAAAACTGGAGGTCACTAACCACTGAGGAAGAACTGGAAAACCCTCTCACACAGAGAGTCACCACAGACACGGGGCTGAGTTTGGCTGTCTTTGGGGGAAGGACAATTTCCATGAGAAAGCCAGACCCACAGGGCCTGTCTGAGACCACGGGCCACCCCCCCCCCCGCCAGCCTAACAACAGTGAATAACACACAACAGCCCAGCACTGTGCAAAAGACAAATGCATGGGAAATCATTTCCGCCCAGGGTAAGCATGTAGAGAAGACCAGCGTCTGAGGATACAGCAGAAACACTGAGACAGAGCCATCAAGAAAAACCCTCTAGCATCTCAGCTGCCATCCTACACCCAAAGTTACACTGGAACAATCTGAAGCCACTGGTGCCCTGGATGTGACCATAGCAACAACTCCAGACTAGGTTGACCCAAACTGAGGCAGAAGAGCAAGAGAACAAAATATTTAAAGTATTTGAAGAAATAATCACCAAGATTTTTCCTAACAGAGTGAAAAGCATCAAGCCACAGATCTAACAAGTACATAGAAGTTCCCCAAAGTATTGTTTTAAAAAACATACTTATCATATTCAAATTGATGAAAACCAAACAGGAAGAGAAAGACAAATTACTTAGAGGAGCAGATATACATTACAGCAGACTTCTTACCAGAAACTATGGAAGCCAGAAGACAATGGAGTAGTACCTTTAAAAGTACTGAATGGGAAAAAAACAAAAACAAAAAACAAAAAACCCTGTGGATCCAGAATTCTATACCTAACAAAAATACTTTTAAAAGTAAAACTTAAATAAATACTTCTTCATAAAAATAAAAACTAAAAGATTTCATTACCAAAAGATTTGTACTACATGCAATGTTAACGGAAATTCATCAGACAGAACAATGATGGCACCAGAAATAAATTTGGGTATGTATAAAGAAATGAAGGCAAATAAAAAGATCTTTTCTTGTCTGAATATCTGTAAAAGATGACTGATTGGCCACAGCAAAATTAGTAGCAATGTATTGTGTGTTTATAGCACATGTAAAAGTAAAATATATGACAAAAACAGCACAAAATATGAGAGGGAGAAATTGTAAATATTTTTTCCTAAGATTTTGATACTCATGTAAAGCAATATAATATTATTTGAAGTGTAAAGCAATACAATATTAAAGATGTATGGTTCAAATATTAAAGTAACGATTAAAACATTTTTAGAGAGACTTAAATGAGCCAACTGCAGAGATAAAATGGACACACACAAATACTCAATTCATCCAAGAGAAGAGAGAACAAAGAATAGCTTGAACAAATAGAAAATAATTATTAGATTTAAATTCAGTCATAACAATAATTACATAAAACATAGTCTAAACACTCAAAGTAAATACAGATATTGACAGAAAAATTCTAAAAGCAAAATCTAACTATATGCCATATACAGAAAACTCTTTAAAAATGAATATATTAAAAGTAAAAGAATAAAATATTTACTATGCAAATACAAAAGAAAGCTAGAGTGACCATATTCATACCAAATATCAGATAATTATCAGATAATTTCAAAACAAAGAAAAATATGAGGGATAGAAAGATACATTACATAATGTTAAAAGGTGAATCCTAAATATGAATGGACTTAGCAAGAAATTGTATTATTGTTTCATTTTGTTTTTAACCAAAAGATGGATAGCAGCTGGAGGAGAATGTAGGTATAAGAGAGAATTTTTAAGGTAGCAAAATTATAGCATAACTACATTCTAATGGCCATGCTCCAATTGAAAGGGGGAAATAAAAGACTAAGGGAATAAGAGAGAGAATTGTGAAATGATGTCCTTGAATATCTAATGAACAAAAGCATTCACAGAACACTTCATCCGCAGCAGCAGGAGAAAGGCAGAGTGGTAATTCCTTTATAGTTAGCATGGAGTCTCTCTCTCTTACCCACGCCCCCAGAGTGCCTATGCTATACTTCCTTTCAACATCATTACTGTGTGAGAAACTTTAATTTTAAACCACCTTACATTTTTTAAGGTGCAAAACTTGGAATATATAAATATATGAATTCTTTAGTTTAACAATCCTCACTTCAAATTCCGTGGGAACTGAGCAGGGATCAGGGGATCTCCGTGAAGGAAAGAGAAGCAGCAGAAGGTAGACATGTCCCCTAAGCGGAGACGAGGGACGCAGGACAGGGTTCTGGGCAACCAGGAAGCCATTCAACATCCCTGCGCTCCTACTCGGCAAACAGCCATTGAGTTCCTACTACGTTCCAGGCACAGTAAATAAGCCTAGACTCTGCCTGCCCGGGTGGGGGCAGGAATTATAAGCGCAAAGAACTTCCCTAAAAGGGGCAATGGTTAGCAGAGGAGAATCTCTCTGCTTCTGTTTCGTTAGCTGAAAAATTGGGGCAAAAATACATTCTTTTCATCTCACGAGGCCTTTCTAAATATCATGTGACAATTAATTGCAAAGCCTTGCACAGAGGTTTGGTATTTCATGAGATAAAATGTCACCAGAGGCCACTCCTAGCCCTGATTTCTGAGTTTCCATGATTATATGAGAGTTAGGTGACCAGATGAAAGAGAGCCCCTTTGTGTCTCTAACATGAGTGTGGCTTTCAGGTCACCTAATGGGATGACAGCCCTCAGCCTTCGGATGTTCCCGTGGTCTGACAACTCTTCCTCACTAACGTGCCAGCTCAAGTGCCGAGCCCTGAGACAGGCTTTCCTGAGCTACCTGGTCTGAAATGTCCCCCACACTCACCCTGGCCACATTTTATCTTCCTGAACTGAAATGCTATATAAAATGATGCCTGTGCATCTATTTTTTGTTTGAGATCTGTGTCCCCTGTTATAAAGTGAGCAGGGTATTTGTCTGTCTTCCTCACTTTGGGAAGCAGTAGCTGAATAAGTAAATGAGCAGGTGAATTAGAAGACAGAGGGCAGGCTTTGGAGTGAGCCAGACTTGGATTCAAACCGGGCCAAGCGGGTGACCTTGAGAATCGCTGACGTCCTGTTAGCCCCCGTGTCCTCATCAGTGAAACACTTACAGAACTTCCTGCCTCGGGGTTATTGCAAAAATGAAAAGAAATGCAACCGTGTAAAGTGCTGGACATTCTTAGCAGATCGAAGCTCTGACTTCAATTTTGAGGAGCTGTGCAGTCGGCCTGAGGAAAAGAAACCCCCGTGGGCCGGGAGGTGCCCTCCTCCCCGCAGGCAGCTCCGAGGGGCCCGGAAGAGCACGTGTTCAGAGTGGGCTTTGATGGAGTGGTCCTGATGCGGCCCCGCGGCCCTAGCAGCCCCCTGCCCTGGCTCATCTTTGAATGAGTGGGACTCCATCTGCGGGCCTCTTGGATTGTGCCGTGTCCTGGGGGCGGCATGAGCAGGACTTGCCGTTTTAGGGCATCTGCAATGAGTTTGTTGGCCAAACTTCACCCGCCTCTAACAATCATCATACCCAGACTCCCTGCCCGGCCTCCCTCTTCCCTTTCCCTCCTCTGCTTCCCCAGCTGGGCTTCCCGCCCCCACCCAGCTGGCATCTTCAGCCAGGCAAGAAGATGGTGCCCTCTAACATTCTTCAGACTTTTCCCAAAGGGACAAAGGCAAAGAAGGAAGGCTGCTGAGTCCCACAGCCTTGCTCAATGTCTTGCCCCATGTTACAGGGCTGTAAATTGGGCAACCAGAACTCTAAGTCAGGTGCATATGTGGAAGGATGGATGGATGGGTGGATGGATAGATGGGTGGGTGGATGGATGGATATGTGGATGGATGGATATGTGGATGGATGGATGGATGGATGGATGGATGGATGGGTGGATGGATGGGTGGGTAGATGGATGGGTGGGTGGGTGGGTGGATGGTTGGATGGATGGATATGAGGAAGGGAAAGAGAGGAGGAGGAAGGAAAGTGGGAAGGAGTAGACATAGCTGAGCCTAAGATCTGAAAAGAAGATCAATCTTTATCACAGCATCAAGATGCTTCCTCAGGACCGAGATGTGACTGAGGGGTCCACGGTGGCCGTACCTTAAACAAGTGGATCGACAAAGGGGGAGGGCAAGGTCTTCATGTTGGTAGCCAGTCAGTCACATTATTAGAAATCTCGCTCTCTCTCATCAGTCCCACCTCTTGCATTAAGCAAGGCCACCCTGACTCCCTGCAGGAAACACCTCTTTGCCTTACTCCTTTTGTCCTCTGCAGTCCCAAGAACACACCAGGCCCTCCCCTACAGCAGGTTTTCATGAAATGTATAATTTATCTCAGAACATTCTTCTCTTTTCACGAGTCGTCAGCGGTCTTATAAGTGACCGAAGTTTAAAGTGAGGCATGAGGGTGATAGTTTCTCAGAGGCCCTACATGTGTCCTTTAAAGGACTCTCCTTTTATTTTTTTAACTTAAGGACGAATTAAGCAGGGCGATTTGTCATTGGACTGGCTGTCATTGCTGGATGACAGTAACACAGAGAAAAGCTGGGTCGCACACCACCCCACGCTGCCCGTTTTCGGGAGGCTGACCAGGAGAGAGGTGAGGCCACGCCGTCCTGTGATCAAGCACCGATGGCAGATGTCGCGAGACGAACAGTAAGAAGGAACAAGCACGCCCTTCACTCCAGGTTGTGGACAAACAGATGTGCCTGGTCGCCTTTCCTCCAGAACTAACTCAAGGCCATGAGGATTCAAAGAGAGGCTCAGGGATCCCAGAGATACAGCGAGGGAAGCCTTGGGTAAGTCACTTCCTTCGTCTGAGACTTGGCTCCCCTCATGAAACATGAACTGCCTTACCAGGTTGCTTCCTGTTCTTGAATCCTGTTAAGAACGGACTGGTCTTTGAAATTTTCTGACTGTGATCAATCCCGAGTTGGGAGCAGTCACAGGGAACACATTGGATCTAGGGGAATCCTAGCTCCCCCGAGGTCCCTGTGCCCGTGTGGGTGTGGCCCCGTACCAGAGAGAGAGGCTGACAGATAGCTCTTAGGCAGACATGGGGGCTGCCAGCCCGCTCAGCTTCCAGAGGGACTGCCTGCCCAGCAGATGGAAGTCCTGGCCCCAAAATCCGACGTCTGGGGCCCTGGTGACCCTTCCCCCTTCCTGTTCTGCTAGGCTACTCATCGCCCACGGTTTCTGTCTCGCCTTTTACATGCTACTGCTCCTGAACTTACAGGTGCTACCCACGCACCATGTTCTCTGCCAGTTCTTTTATCCGTCTCTGCCCAGGGCACCCTGCCACCTCCGGTCCTTAACCAGTGCCCATGCAGCCATCAAAGACCTGCTCACACGTCACCTCTTTCGGGAGGCCTTCCCCTCCCTCAACCTTAATTCAGAGCCGACGGCAAGACTCGCTCCATCAGGGTTTAGGATAACAGGCCGAGCCGGTCGAGGCATTTGGAACAGACAGTGGACTGCGCTTGGAGAGTCACTGAAAGTGTGAGAGTAGCAGGCTCCAGGCGGAATGCCACCACCGGCCTGACGCTGCTCTGGAGGGAAGGAGGTAGGAGGGACCTGTCACTACCCTGGTTTCCCCAGCGCAGGCCCCGAGGCAGGCTCAGAAATCCTGAGTGAGGCCCTAGGGACTGATCCCCGTGCTTGACTTGCTGGGGACTGAAATGGGAGGAAGAGGCTGCCCCCACATCCCCCACTTTGGGTGGTCAGCGCTGAGCTCTACCCTTAGATCCCCAAACAGCTCAGGCTTGTCTTATGCACATTTGTACCCCGAGGGGCCAGCTGGGGGGGCGGGGGGGCTGGCACCCAGAAGGGGCTGCAGGGATGCTCCCTGTGATTTCCTCCAGGCCGAGCCCCAGACCAGCCTCGTGGCCCCCAGCATCCTCAGCAGCATTCCGTCTGCGCTGGAATCAGGCAAGCACAGGGCCCTGCCCGCCAGCAGCTCACTACCTGGAAGGTGCTGCTATTTATACACGATGCCATTCGTGGGAAGTAATAGTCCCTCCGAAGTCTCAAAAGGGTTTACCTTTCGATTAGAGCCCAGCCTGGTGAGCAAAGGGAAGACAAATCTATGAGTATTTTTAGGCCATCCGACATAGTCAGGAGGGCTGAAATTCCAACCCGTTCTCCCCCAGGAGGCTGAGCACGGCTGAAAAGTCAAAAGTGGGCTTTTGCACAAGAAAAAAATAACTAGCCTCCCTGTAAGCAGGCTCCGTGGAGGAAGCGGGGCACAGGGCTGTGTGTAGGAGGGAGGCGTGATGCAGACACTGAGGCGGGATTCCTCCGAAGTTAACGTAAGCAGCCATTTCAAGGGAGTCTGCCGGGAGCTGCTTGCAGGGTAGATTGCCCTCGCTCTCTTATTCCTGGTCATTTCCAAACCCTGCTTAGTGCCCCTGGAGAGAACTTACAGAACTAAAAGCCATCTCTGAGAGCACCCTCAAAATCTGGATTCTCTTGGCTCAAAGACATCACTTTGTAAGCCTGGGTCTCCGTGCACAGACTCAAACCCTGATAGCCTGCTGTCTCTTCCTTTTCACCAAAATGACGCCCAAGACATTTCAGTGGCAGAAGCAATTTGGCAGGAAGTAACTCGTCCTCCACGCTGATCAGTGGTGGGCAGCCCTTTCCCCACGGACAAGACTGACTAAGAGCCACCGCCAACAGGACGCGCCAACCCTGTCTGGAGACGGTGACGCTGCTGAGCTGTTGCTGGGCGCAGAGGTCTGGGTTACCGTAGCTGGAAATGCTGCACTTTTGAGAACTGGTGGGGTTTCCTGGAATCTGTTCCCCTTCTTATTCTGTCCCTCAGGGTGCCTAACCCACAGGCACACCCACGTCGTCGTCGTCGGCAGCCGTCCGTCTCGAGAGACGATGGCGTAGCTTCCTGAGAGTCTATCTGCACCGCCGAGAATGGCTGTGCAGTCCGACTCGGGAGTGACAATCCCTGCCGCACTTGTTACAGGTGAAGGCAGATGGCTGTTGTTGCTGCTGCTGACGCTGCTTCCGCCTCGACCTTTTCTGGACCGCCTCCTCGTTGCGCGCAGCCTCCACGCGTGACGTACCTTGCCTGACCGCGAGCCTCCAGGCTAGGCGGTCGTCTGCTTGAACTTCCCATGTGTTGAGATTGATGGAGCATTGTGTCATGTCCTTTTTGCAGATGTCTTTGAACCGCAGTTTTGGGCGCCCTGCCATCCTCTGGCCTTCTGCTAGCTCGCCGTAGAGGAGGTCTTTGGGGATACGGCCTGCATCCATTCTTTTGACATGGCCGAGCCACCTGAGGCGTCTCTCGCTAAGAACTGCATGCAAACTGCTCATATTGGCTCGCTTCAGCACCTCAGTGTTGGGGACCTTATCCTGCCAGGCGACATGCAGGATGCGTCGCAGGCACCTCATGTGGAAGCTGTTGAGTTTCCTTTCGTGCCTTGCGTAGGTGGTCCACGTCTCGCTGCCATAGAGGAGAGTGCTGAGTACGCAGGCTTGGTAGATGCGCAGTCTGGTTTTCTCAGTGAGGCTGGAATTGTTCCACGCTCGCCGGTTCAGTCTGGCCATAACTGTGGCTGCCCTGGCGATTCTCCGGTTGACCTCCAAGTCGACTGACAGAGAGCTCGAGATGGTGGACCCGAGGTAAGTGAAGTCGTTGACAACCTCCAGGGTGTATCCGTCGATGGTGATGCATGGGGGAGTCCCCGTGCCTTGAGCCATAACATTCGTCTTCGTCAGGCTGATGGCTAGTCCGAACTCCTTGCATGCGTGGGAAAGGCAAGTGACTAGCTGTTGGAGTCCCCCTTCGGAGTGTGATGTCAAAGCTGCGTCGTCGGCGAAGAGCATCTCACGGATGAGCACCTCTTTGACTTTGGTCTTGGCTCGTAGACGGGCCAGGTTGTAGAGCTTGCCATCGGATCTGGTGTGAATGAAGACACCCTCACTGCAGTCCTTAAAGGCGTATTGGAGGAGCATGGAGAAGAAGATTCCGAACAGCGTAGGCGCGAGGACGCAGCCCTGCTTTACTCCGCTGCTGACTGGGAAGGCCTCAGAGGTTGCGCCGTTGTAGGACACCGTGCTGTGCATGTTGTCGTGAAAGGACATGACCACAGCAAGCAGATGTGGTGGACAGCCAATCTTCCGTAGCAAGCTGAAGAGTCCGCTTCGACTGACCAGATCAAACGCCTTCGTGAGGTCAATAAAGGCGAGGTAGAGTGGTTTATGCTGCTCGTGACACTTCTCCTGCAGCTGGCGTAGGGAGAAGATCATGTCCACTGTTGATCGGCCAGCTCTGAAGCCACGCTGGGACTCTGGGTAGACGCGGGAAGCAAGGGTCTGCAGGCGGGCAAGAGCGACCCGGGCGAATACTTTGCCGACGACGCTGAGGAGAGAGATGCCCCGGTAGTTGTTGCAGTCGCTGCGGTCTCCTTTGTTCTTGTACATGGTGATAATGTTGGCGTCTCTCATATCCTGGGGGATGTAACCCTCCTTCCAGCAGAGACAGAGTAGATGGTGGAGCGGCTGTAGCAGGACTGGTTTCCCGCTCTTTACACCCACGTAAACCTTGTCATACATAAAGCACTTTACAGTTTGCATAATACTGGTCACAGAAATCATTGGTATGACAACACTTGTTACAAATATCTGCCATTATTATTCCTATTCCCAGATGAAGAAACTGAGGCTCAGGAAGGTTCATTGACTTCCTGAGTCACAGAAAGACAGTGAGTGTCCATCCGGACTAAAGGCAGGTCACCAAACATCCAGGCTTGGGACTTCTTCCATGTATAACAGTCTTTCTTCAAGTCATTCAACAAACACCTACTGGGTGTCTACTACTAATAACAGCCATGGGCCTGCCCAGCACTCTGTCGGCTCATTTATTCCTGAAGCAACTGCACCAAATACACAATCTCAGAGAAGTCCATCAGACTTCTGTTAAGAGGACTGAAACAAGCTTTTATTTCCCCTCCACCCTAATCGTCTGCTAAAATAATGCTAAATGCCATTTTTGAAAGGTTACTATGAGTCAGATTATTGTACGTCAAGTTCTAATTTCTTCACATGGATAACATCATTTAATGGTCACAAAAGCCTACTGGGAAAGTATTGTTATTCCCATTTTATAGATTAAAAATGAACAAACAAGGCAGAGAGATATGCTCAATAGGTTGCCCACGTATATACAGTTAAAAGGAAGTGGCATCTTCTAGGCCCTGCGTCTCCTGACCCCATGCCCTGGACTCCTCTGATGATAAAGAGGTAAACAGCATTTAATCCACAATGATGATAATATCTGCAGAAAACCCATTAGTAGTTGAGGGATTTCATCCAAGTCCTGGGAAACGGCACGGAGAACAGCAACGGATGCCACACAGGAGACGGAGGCTCGGCTGTGTGTGACCAGAGGAGACATACAAGAAAAGGTGACACCTTGTAACACGGAACTCAGGAGAAGCTGGGGACCTGGGAGTGCTAGAGGAAACTGATAGGGCGCTAGGACCGAGGGTCGCCAAAACGGGGGCTTGGAACCTGGGGGAATGAGCTGGAACACTGGGCCCCAAGGAGTGTCCCTTCCTCCCCAGCCACACGCTCTGTGCGCGGAGTGCCGCAGTCAGGTGTGTTACCTGCCTTCCTAACCTCAGACCTCACCCTCAGACTCAACAGCTGAGGGGTTCTTTTTAAAGGATGGCACAAAGCAACACCCCTCAAAGGATCCCTCATTGGGAATCTGGGACTCTTCAAGCATAACAGCTGAAAACATAAGGGGCTGGAGAACATGAAAAAGAGACAGCGATGTGGTGAAGAATTATACGAACAGGCTCCCATGCTCTAAAACTCCGCAATAAAGGAAGGTCTCTTAAAGCTTCTAGAGAAGACTTCTCATTTCACGACGGCAGAGTAAATACCTTTCCACCACCTTCTCCTTCAAAAACTGTCTCCCAAGAGCAAGAAGAACTAGAAAAAGCAATGCAATTCCTCTTCAGTGGAACTAAGAGATAGCTTATCATACTCCGTAGGATGACGGATCACAGAAGGAAGAAAGGACATTTGAAGCCCACGTGCCTGCAAAGGCAGGAGTCACCCCACGTTGCCCCTCCAGGAACAGAGGACAGGCGTGGAACCTGAGAGGGGGGAGGGGCACACCAGGCGGCTGGGAAGCTGAAGTAACAGCGCCTTAGAGACCCCTACTTCCAGGACACCTCAGATTTCTTTTCCTGGCGCGTGCAGTTGAATCCTGAGTCTATACTTGGCTGAAAACAGGTTCAAAGTTAAAGCCTACATATTGAGTGAGGTTGGGAGGTCCGTCGCCCCTTTATTGGGGATCTTTCCTGAGAAGAATGAACCTGCACAAGGGAAACCCCTGCACATCTCTAGCGAGAACACCAGCTGCCTCCGCTGCCCCAGAGCGGAGGTCACCGGGCCCTCCGGACTCGCATCTGCTTCTGAGCCTCTTACGCGTTAATATGAACAGACAATCGGGAGTTACTAAAATTGGGGAAATCGTCTACTTAACAAGAGAGATCGAAACAAAGAGCAAAGAATACAAAAGCAAAAGAATTCATGCAGAGGGCACAAAGCCTTCAAAGAAAATACAATTAATCTCCTCAGAGAAATAGCGGGGAAGAGTGTAGTCCATAAAACAAGAAAAACGCTGTCACAAAAAGTGCGTTCTGAGAATAAGAGTTCTTGGAAATTAAAAATAGCATAATTCGATTTAAAAAAAAATCAAAATAAGCGCCTGACAATAAAGTCAAGAAAATTTCCCAGGAAGTAGAGTGAAAAGATAAGCAATGGACAGTAGAAAAGGAAAAGCAAGAAAATGAGAAGCTCCATCCAGGAGGTTGGACACCCCACTCTTAAGAGTCTTCAGAGCCTCCTGATAACACAAGGCCCCGTCTAATAACCCACAGCCACCTCCCCATCACAAGACCCTTCCTTAATCACACCTGCAAAGACCCTACTGCATGCAAGGACACACATCCCCAGGTCCTAGGAGTCAGCGTGTAGACGTCTCTGGAGGCCATGCTGCCGCCCGCCACACCCGACTCTGGGACGGGAAAATGGAGGCTCAGCCGGAACCCACAGCTCACACCCAGGAGAGCTGGAACCCCAGCGCTTCCATTCCGGGTCTCTGCCCCCGTTACCGAGCGGCTGCTTCCCCCAGCTCACAGAACATATTTCTCACAGTAACTCTGAAACCCGTCGTAGGAGGCACAAGCATGCGCTACATCCTGGCGCCTCCACTGAGTGTGAAGGGGCCTTAAATTCATCTTGAAATATATTTTCCCACAGGGAGCAGTGGGGCTGGCAGGGAGCGGCAGAGGACAGAGGCTTTGGAAAGGGTACAAGGAAGGTGCCAAGGGACTCGAATCTCTGATGTGGGCTGGGTGGAGGGCACCCACCCACCCAGGACACGTACCCACCCCAGCCCCCTTTATCTGACTTCCTAAGAAATGTTCGTTGACCATGTACAATGTGCTGGAGCCTGCGCAATGGGCCCCGCCCAGTGCCAGGAGACAGGAGGGAAATTCAAGGTCAGAAGATCTCAGACTCCGATTGGCAGTTAATAAAGGTGTGTGTTATGAATTAAATAACTTATCAATTTTCTACTAAAGTTCAAGAACTTTCATAAACAAGAAAGATCAACCTGTCCAAGTCCATTCCCAGCTTCCCAACATGGAGTGGTCTTGAGTGTATTTCTAGAGAGAGGCTCCAGTTTCCTGCCAGCGACCGAACACGAGCTTCTCATAACATGTGTGTGCACACATGTGTTCATGCATGTGCATGGGCGCGCACATGTGTGCTCACAGATCATCTGCTGGGCACGGCACCTGGAGAGAGGGCAAGTCTGGAAGATACTCTTCACTAGCAGACAAAAGGGTGTGGCCCCATCCCCCGCCCCAATCAGGTCCCCACGTACCCCTGTCCTGGCTTCGCTTCACCTGCAAACAGGAAAAGAACTGCCTTTTGGGAAACCATCTTGCCTCCCCAAATGTCATCTGTCTCATTTCCTTTTCCTCTCAGCTCCCTTTCCGCCCAACACCTGGGTGTCAGGAGAAGGGGAGGAGATCCTTCGAACGATTTCAGAGAAGCCCAGAGAAGGGGGGCGGGTGGAGGTCCAACAGCCCGGGACCAGCCACCGGCACTGCAGTGGGGTGCTGTCCTTCTGGCCGTAAGGCTGTGCCCGTGTGACTCACCGGTGGGGTCCTCACTTTTCTCACCTGTAAAACGATGACAGAACTCCTCACCTTCTGAGTATTGCAAAGCCCTCTCGTCCAGCCTCTCCGGGTACCACGCTCACACGTGTGAACCCAGAACCACTTAAAGGGCCTTAATAAAAACGTGTGGGATGAAAGGCAAGGACCTTTATGGACGTGTCAGACAAAGCCTGTCACCAAAAGGCGAAATCCCGAAGGTTCGGGAAGCACTGAAGTCCAGACCCTGACTGACCACTGGAGCCCGAACAGAGGCGGCCCGTGTTAGCCTGGGCATGACTAGTAACAGTACCGCTGCCGCTGTTGCTGCTACTACTTTATTCGTGCTTCCCAAGAGCTTTATGCTTTTCAAAGTGCTTCCACAGGCTCTGAGCACTTCACCCAGCTGGGCAACGGCTGCGCAAATTTGTACTTACAAGGGGTCAGGGCCCAGAGGGCCGGGATGCTCACTCACGGTCACAGCAACAGTGGCAGCGAGTGGGCAGAGATCTCCTGGCTCCGAGAGATGGGGGGAGGGTTACAAGGTTCCACACCAGTTTCTCTGCCCCAGTGATACCCGATGACATCACCGCTGGCTGCAAATCCTCCCCACGCGCTGCCTTCTCTGAGAGGCACCCCCAGACCCCTCAGCCCATCATTCTCAATCTTGGCTGACAAAGAAAATCTCCTGGGGAGCTTTGACAAATCACTGACACTCGGGTCCCACCACCTGAGACTGAATTAACTGATCGGGGATACGACCGGGACCAACACAGTTTCTAAGGGCTCCCAGGCGATTCCGGGGTGCAGCCTGATTGAGCTCTCTCTGCACCCACCGTGCTAAGTGCACGTCTTCTGGGTCTCCGTGTGCCCTGCGCCCCTCCTTCTGGCTCTGTGCGGTAACCCCCTGCTCATTTCTGACCCCCCTCCGCATCGCAGGGCCCTCCAGGCACCACCCTCACATCGCCTGCTTCTTACCCCCCGTGCCCGGTTCACAACGCGCGCCGAGGCTGCCGTCCCCCAGGCCGGGCAGCTTCCCCTCGGTCCCCCCACCCCGTGCTCTCTGGGCCTCATTTTCCAGCCGCTCTCGAGGCCACCTTTGGCTCCGCACAGCCAGACACCTGGCACGCTCAGAGGCATCTTTCTCTTCATTCTTCCTTCTGTCCCCGCTCACGCTCTCCAGGGCGTGCAGCTGGGTGTCAAGAGCTGCCACTTTGCCTAAAAGCACTTCACTGGGTGCTCGAAAATCCCTGGAAACCACTCCCTGGAAGCACCCCCCGCCCCCCAAGCTCACCGCGCTGAATAGCAAAAGCCTCGAGGGGAGCAGTGGCTGCCTCCCTCCCTGGTCAGGGACCCTGCACACCTCGAGGCCAAGGGCCCCGGGACCCTCCCTCCCAAGCCTGTTCAGCCCCTCACGTCCACCACGCTCTGCCGTGCTAAGTCTTCGCCCACTTTTGTTTCCATACTTGGTTGGGGGCAGGAATTGTCATGCTCACTTTGCAGGTAATGAGGCCAGTCAGACACCTCCCGTCTCAGCGTGGCCTCTTCTTGGCTGCGTGGCCATAGGTGACTTCACCTTCCACGTCAGAATAAGTGTGAAGCAGGAGTTTCCGTCACGGTTGCCGTGAGCGCCACGTGGGGCGGAGCAGAGGTGACAGGTGACGCAGTGAGGGGCTAGGGAAGTGGACGGCGGGCCCGGTCTGCGGTCCAGCAGGGAGGCGGACCGGCACAGAGGCGGTCACAAGGCGGGGCGGCGCGTGTGCAGACGGGGATGCCCGGGCAGCCCTGGGAGCCCGAGATGGGGCCCCGGATCCCTCGACATGCTGTCCCCTTAGCAGCTGGAAGCAAATAGAGCGTTTCTCACTCCCCTTCCCCAAGACAGAGGAATGAGCAACACAAAGGGGGGTTTGTAACCCCAGAACCTGGTCACATCCTGTTCTAACAGACCCAGAATCAACGTTTAAACCTTGGACTAACCCTTGTGAACCCTTAACTGCTCCGCATTGGAGTCCCGCCCCGAGTGCTGGCTGGGGAGGCAGACTGGAGCCTTGTCCCCGGCCTTCTTGCAGGTGGGCTCACGAAGCTTTCTTCCCAGAGCCAGTGCCATCGCACTGGCTTCCGCGTACGCACGTGGGCCGTGGGCCCCTGTTGGTGACAATAACATCCACGGGCCTGGCTGGCCCGCTACAGCTCACACACTTACACACTCAGCCTCAGCTCACACACGATGGGCGTCACCTGCTCATCTGGAAGATGAAGAAACTGAAGCATGTCGAGCGGAAGTAAGAGCTAAGAGTTCTGGGAATCATAAAGCCAAGAGTCCAAAAGGGGTTTCCGAGGAGAGTTCTGCAGTGTGGGGGACCCATCGCCTCTCTGGGAAATGTCCAGAAGCGTCCTCCTGCAGGTGACGTGAGAGGTGAGCCTGCCGGGTGTGGACTGACGGGACCCCGCCGCTGTTGCCCAGGACCTGGCGGAGAACTCTGCACTGCCAGGATGTGGGGGACACCGTCAACGGGGACTTGGGGTTTGGAGTTTGTCAGGGCAACGGGAACGGCCGAGGGTTTGGAGCGGCCAGAGTCCTTTTCTGGAAAGGTAACCTGACAGGGCATGTCCCCTGACACACACCAGAGAAGCCAGCTCCTCAGGAGATCCCTTATCGCTCAGCTGAGACTCAGCGACCAGCAAGAGGTGGAAGAAAGCTCCGAAGTCCTTGTTTATAATTTGCCTTGCACGCCAGACCGAGTTCTCGAGGGAAAACACTGCGTGGTACTCACTGCGCTTTCCAGAGCTGAGCACAGTGCCTGGTCAGACACCCGCTCTGAGCAAATGAACGAAGGCGTGAATGAATGGGAAGACGAACAAATGCATGAGTGAGAGCTTTCTTTCTGGAGGGAGACCTTAGGGTCCGCGCTGACTGAGGGAAGGAGCTGACAGTCAGAGGCGTCGTCAGGGAAGACCAGACAGAACTGACGGCGGCCGATTGTACCCAGAAGCGAGGAAGAAGGAGCGTGCCCAACA
This sequence comes from Furipterus horrens, assembly GCF_987537825.1. NCBI lineage: Eukaryota > Metazoa > Chordata > Mammalia > Chiroptera > Furipteridae > Furipterus > Furipterus horrens. Next base: position 4,050,570 of record NW_028327177.1, read on the forward strand.
GGGGGCTAGCGCCCCTCGGTTCTCAGCTTCCCCATCCGGTGGGCAGCAGTGCCAGGCGGGGCTGTACCAGAGGGTCTCTGAAGTCCCTCTGGCTCCATCCCTGGGGGCTGTGAACCAGCGTCCTTGCTCTCCACCCTCCACTCCCCTTCCAGGCAACGCGGGGCGGGAGGAGCCGAGCCCTGTGGTCCGCAGCAGCCTCGCCTGTGGGCCAGCGTGGCACCAGGCTCCCCTTTGTCCTCCCTGCACCCGGCTTTCATGAAGGCCCCTAACGAGCCCTGTGCCCTTCCGCCTTTGAGAACTCTCCTCTACCAGGGGCTCATGGAGAATAAATTAACCCGAGGAGCGGCGCAGCGCTCATCCCACGGTGATTATGCGTGAGCAAGAATCTCTGCCTATTTTAAGCTGCTGAATCCCGACTGTCTGAGGCGCTTTTCTACCTCGTCTCTGTAGTCAGCCACTCACCTACACCTCCCCCCACCCCTGGGTCCCCGCGCCCGGCCCAGCGCAGTGCAGAGGGCGCAGGCCGCCTCTCGGGCTAGTCTGCCACTGCCGGCAGGACCCGCGCCAAGTTACTCCACCTCCCCAAGGCCTGGCTGCCCGGCCTTACCCAGCGGTCACGGGGGTGTCTGTGAGGTTAAGAAGGAGCCCCCACGGAAGCCCTCACGCCCCGGAAGTCCTTTCTCCTCGCTGTTGCTATTCCCTCCGCCGTGTTAATATGGCTGAAGACGAGGATGGCGAGTGGGAAGAAAAAAGAAGTCACAGAGTGGGAAAGAAAAGTTCCAGCTCCAGGTTCATGCTCCGTGGCTGAAAATAGAACTAATTAATATTCTGAATGCATTAATGAGGTCTCTGAAGTCATCCAGGGAAAAAGTCCTCCTGTACAGTCATCAAGGATGTGTCGTACCCAGCCGAGGACTCGCTGGGAAAGAACGGAGGGCGTGACTACCCACATCGCCACCGCTTCAAACTTCGGTCGGTGTTTTTTAAAGCAAAGGTGAAAATTATAGACTTGTCTTCTGATCAGGCTTTCTCCCAAGAAGTTAGTTAACTGCATGAAGGCCCCCACATTCGCCACGGACCCCGATGTGGTCCACGCCAAGGGGCTTTGGCAGACAGGGAAATGCTATTCCTCTCGGCACCGAGAGAAGCAGAGCCCACCCAATCCCCTCGGCCACCTGCCCGTTATTCCCTCTGAAGAGACTGAGACCCAGCACCCACCCCTGAGCCCTGCATCTCCCGAGGCCGGAGAGCCTGTGACTATAAAGCCAGTGGGGATGGCAGGTGGCCCTGGAAGAAGAGGGACAGTGCAGAGGCCCAGCTGGGTCCCTCTGAGGTCAGGTGGCCTCCTGGGGCTTCACTCTCTTCAAGAACATGTTCAGCCCCTCTGTGTGCCGGGCACGGTGCGAGAAGCAGGTGCGCCAAGGCATAAGGGGGACCCAGCGACCCCCTCTGGTGATCACAGCCTGTGGTGGAGGGAAGGTCGCAGACGAGGCAGCGCAAGCACCCGGCCCAGCAGGGGGCAGAGGGCACGCGGCCAGTAGCTCACAGTGTTTTGTGTGATGCATTCCCTCAGCAAACACGACGCGAGGACCCGCCGCGGGGTTAAGCAGGGCTTCTCAGCACGGGCACTAGGGACATCTGGGCCCGTGTTTCCTCGTTGCAGGTGGGCGGGGTTCTGTTCTGTGCACAGCAGGCTGTTTGGACACATCCCTGGCCTCTCTATCTGCTAGATGCCAGTATCACTCCCGTCCAAAGTTCCAACACCAAAAAACGTTTGCAGACATTGCCCAGGGTCCCTGTGGGGCATGGGGGCCGCAACTGAGCAGCTCTGGCTTAACTGCCTGCCAGGTCCAGGGCCCCAGAGACGAATGGGAGAAGCCCCCCTCCCCCAGGAGCTGCCCATCGGGGGGCACAGATACGTGCACAGCACTTGCATCAGGCAGGTGTGCGAGCTGGGACGGGTGGGGTCTGCTGGGGAAGGGTCCCCAGGCATAATGGACAGGAGCTAGGGTGACAAGACGGAGGGGAGGGAACGGAAGTAGGGGACGAGCCAAGCAGGACCTGAACAGGGGCGAGGAGCAGAGGGTGAGGCCGCAGCGGTGAGGGACACCCCCTGCATGGGATCCGCATGGGCTCGCGCTCTCTCAGACCCTGAGCCCCTCTGACACGCGTCACTCAGAAGACGAGGCTCCCCCTCCCGCTCGCCTGCTCCTTCCCCCGCCTCCCATGCTGCACAGGCCTCTCTCTGGCAGAGAAACGAGGAAGCAGAAGTTCTCCCTGGGTCCCGGGAGGCTCAGGCCGGGGCCCCCGCCTGCTCCTGTCCTCCCACCAGGAAGGCTCACGCAGCCTCCCCAAGCAAGAGGGTGCGGGGGCCGCTGAGCGGGCAGGGTGACTCACACGGGGGAGATAATGAGCTCTGGTAACAGGGGACCCGGTGTCAAAGGGAGAAGTGCCACCGGGGGAGGAGGCTGGGAAAGACTGGCAGCTTCCCTGGCACTGCCCTCTGATCACACAGCCCCACTGCCCCTGCCCCCAAAGTCTTGCTCTTTTAAACATGCATTTTGCAGTTAAAACGGGAGGCCCCTGGAGGCTTGAAACTGAAGGCTCCCTCCCTGATGTGTGCTGTCTCCGTGTTCCTGCAGGCTCGAGCTTCCGCCCTGTCTCACACTTGAACTGCAGAAACCTGTTTTCTCTGTCCACTCGGTCCCCTGGTCCTCTCAGCTGAGCCAGCCTGCCCCCAGCCCGGAGCCCGCCTGAGCACGGAAGTCAGCCAGCGCTCCTCGCCGGCCCGGCCATCATCGCGAGGTGAGCGGTGTCGCCTCCACCCACGGTGCCCTCGTAGCCACGCTCTTTAAAGCGCCGTGTTGTTAAGGCTGCGGTGTTGTGACGTCTACGCTGAAAGGACGAGAGACCGGGTGACAGGGAAGCAGGCTGCGGAGCAGAGGGAAGAGACAGCCACACGTTTCACCTGCCCTGCAATGTTCTCGTACAGATGACAAAGGGGTGCCTCGGTCAGCGCCCTGGCAGGAACGCGAGGCCACGTGCAGGCGGGGCCCGTGGGCATCTGGAAGCACGTGTGCAAGAAGGAAGCCAGTGTCAGAGTGCGCAGGACGTAAAAGCTGGCAGAAGCACCGGGCACTACCGTCCCCCGGGCCCAGAGAGGCTCAGTCGCTCTGAGCTGCCAGCTTAGGCCAGAAGAAGCCAACAGGTGACGTCAGGAGGGTCTGGACCCAAGGCAGGGGCAGAGGAAGGGAATTCCGGCCTTTTCATTTATTTGTTGTCCAAACATTTTTTACTTTTTGGAGCATCTCTTATATTCAGGGGTGGGCGAAAGTAGGTTTACAGTTCTAAGTACATGAAACAGAGTTAGTAAAGCTCTTGTAATAGCCATAACCTGGATGCCTTCTTCCATATGAACAACTGCAAACCTACTTTTGCCCACCCCGTATAAGAATCTATACCAGGACAAGAATTAGTCATTGCTTCACTCAATAAACACGTATGAAGCACATATTTGCCAGGCACCATGTGAGACAGAAACATGGATAAGCCAGAAAGCAGGAAGCTGTGCCCACAGGAGCTCAAACATGACCTCTGTAAGAATGAGGGTCTGATTCGGTGAGCCTGGGGTCTCTCCCCTAGAGGGTCACTTCCAGTGGTCTCTTGCACCGTCTCCAGGCGCAAAAGATGGAGTTGGGCCATGGAAAACCTGAGGCTTGTTCCACCTTTAAGATTCTGTGCAGACCCACTGACCATCATGCAGAGGCCAGCTGATTAATTCAAACCTAGAGAAGAAATCCTCCTAAGTATAGACTTATTTATCATCTGCAGGAAGAACTGAGCAGAACTCAAGCTGTTCGAGTTCTCTTCTCCTTGGCCAAGCACGACTTCTTTGCGAACAACTTGGGTGGAATTTTTTTAAGCTTCCAAAGAGACTTTTTGGACATTGATCTGTACTTATAAACCATATGGTTGGAATTCAGTATGAAAAAGTCAAGAACAGACAGAATGAGCGGCTTGTGCCAAGCGCCCAGTAACTTAGAAAGTCCCAAGAAAATGGGTGGTTCCAAAATGCGAAAAGACAGGTGGGGGGCAGGGTGGGCATATCTCGGGAGGCAGAGGAGAATGGATGTCCTGAGAGCCTGATGTATCAGACTTCATACAGAGCAAACCACCCCCAAGTTTGGTGGTTTAAATCAACAATCGTTCACTTAGCTCATTATTCTGGGGGTCAGCAAGTGGGTCGGGGTACTGGATGGCTTTTGGGGTCTCGGCTGGGCTAATTTGCAGGGGCTTGGCTGCAATTGGCTCGGCTTTGCTCTGGGTGGCTTGTCAGGGCCCACAGCCCGGGCCTGTTCAGATGCTGGTTACTCGGACCCCACATCTAGAACAAGTGCCAATGAGCAGATGCATTTTAAGTCTCAAGGGACTGTCGTCCCATTGGCCAAACAATTCCAATGGCTTCTCTACATTCAGGGAGTGGGGCAAGGTCCCCTTTCCTAATGGGAATAACTTAGAAAAGTCATGGGAATAGGAAGATGCAGGGAGAGGGGATTTTTGTGATCAGTCTTACAATCAACCACACTTAGACACATGGGAACTGGCTTAAGGTCACTGAGGTTTCACTGTGAAAAGTGAAAACCAGGCGTGAGGAAGGGGATCTTGGAGGAAACAGAAGGTTCACAAGATATGACCACTTTTTTCAAGTACTTAAGGAGCTCCCATGGATATGAAGAATGACATATATTTTAATCAGTGTAGACTGTCCTGTGATTAAGGCCACAAGTCACATGATACAAAAGAAAATCTGAACCCTCAGAGCCTCCTGTTACAGGCAAGGAGAAAGGAAGAAAACACTGAGCGCCTGTCCTGAGTCAGATAACATAACCTTTCCCACGTACTGCTCCTGAAAGTGCAGTCCCATCCATGTTTCAGAGACGAAGAAGCAAGTCTCAGGTCTAGGATCTGAACCTAACTCTCTTGACAATGAAATCAGTGCTCTTCTGACACCAAATCATACTGCTTCAGGCTCTTTCAGGATCTAACTCACTGTGCTTGTACAATTATGGCCATTTTACAGAGAAAAAACTGAAGCTCCAGAATGAACCCCAGGCCTATGGAGAAGAACAAAATCAATACTTCTCCCACCATACAGCACCGCCTCTTGAAGGAGTGGCTTGGGTGCCTCCCGGGTGGTATGAAAGTGGGTGATAGAGCTTTTTATCAAGTGGTCTTTCCTTAGCGAATACCACATTCTACCAGAGTTGATGCATGAGAAATTCTGGTCACTCACAAACAAATGAGATCCGGTCATTGTCGCCATTAAATGTAAAAGGTTTTTATCAGAGCCTTAAAACTTTATGATAGAAAATGTAAAACATATGTAAAAATAAAGCAAAAGGCACAATGAGCTCCCATGTACCCATCATCCATCTCTGACGATTTTCAACATATGGTCAAACTTGTTTCTTGCCAGGTTTCTAAGAGACAACTCTCAAATCTGTGGTTGATGATGAGCTGTGTCTGCCTCCCCAAATCAGTTGACAAGGAGTGTTGAATCAGTTAGGGTACCCCAGCATCCTCAGAGATGGACCCCTCGTTTTTAAGGGAGAAGGCTAAGATCGAGCGATAGGAATAGACTTTCTCACAGTCCCACATTGAGAAGCAGAAAGGGAAGGATTAGGACCAGGGTCTCCTGACTCTAAGCTCATAACCCTACCTGCCAGCCAGCCTCCTCCGAGCCATCCCGATGCCTTGCCAGGTGCCCACCCCTAAAGAGCCACTGCTCCCTCCCGAGGAGAAGAGGACGTCAGTGGGGATTGGATCTGGCCTCTGTCCAGCAGGCTCAATGGACTTTGTCAGCCATGTGCTCCTCTGACCTTCGTACTCTTTCAAGGGTAATTAACCAGCCAAATGGGTTCCCTCTGCTGAGCCTTGGTGTCCAAATAATCACAACTCCCCCCCCAACTGATGGTTACAAAATCACTCCTGTGAGGTCCCACCTGGTCCTCCAATGTCACGTCCTTCATCAACTCAGCTTTCCCCATTTGAAAACGTGGTGCCTCCCAAAGATGCTGGCTTCAGAGAAGGCAACAAACTTCACAGACACTGCCCTGCCCCTTGGCTCCAGCGGCCCATCTCCTGAGGAGACAGGACCCCCTGCAGGAGTGAATGCAGGTACCCAAGGGCTGGTATAGGGTGCAGGCAAGGTGTGCAATGGTACTTCTCAGCTTGGGAACCCCAGTAGATCCATGGTGGCTTGCTGGGGGGGGGGGGTGTCCTGGGAGCCCCTGGTAAGCACCTCCTGGAAGAGAACATCCGTTTTCACCGCAGCCACCAAAGCCACTGTGTCTAGAGCGTGACTCTCACGGCAGGCACTATGCAAAGTGCTTTCCCTGCATTGACCCCCTGAATCCCCCCTATAACCCTGGGCAGTAAGTAGTCCTGCTATCTCTGCTGGAAAGAGGCTGAAGCCCAGAGACTAACCTCTTGAAAGTCATGCAGCTATTAAGCAGCACAGAGTATCTACAGAAAAGTGGGGTTTAAGATGCTATGAAGTTAAACAGGGGTAGGGTTATTACTAAAACCAAAAGTACGACAGCTGAGCAGGACAAAATATAAGCCAGTAGGTATTCCCATCCTCAACTCAAGCCCAGATGGCGAGGCGGACGGAATCTAGGGAAGGAAAAGGAGCCATAGGATCTGTCGGAGAGGACGTCGGGGTGGAACACACGCTATTCGGGGAGTAACTGTATTTACAAAATCTTTTCTCAGCTCCTCTCCCCCCATCTCGACAACAACCCTCAATGTGGGGGGGGGGTATCGTAACCCCATTTTACAGATGAAGGAACGGAGGCTCATAGGGCATACGTGACCTGCCAAGTAGCTAACTAGGCATGAGGACCGACTTCAAGGCTTGATCCTCTCCCAGTCCATCCCCGTGGAGCTCCTTTTGAACCTGAGAGGATGTTCCTGCTGGTTGACACGGACCTCCACGCTAGCCCCACAGAAACCCACAGTGCATAGGGTGACCATACGTCCTGCTTTGTCCAGGACAGTCTTAGTTCATGCCTACGTCCTGGCACAATGAGAAACAGTGCCTCCTTCATTTCCTAGAGACCTTTTTGGATGAAAGATCATAAAGCTGCCCCCGCTCCCCACTAAGCAGCTCCTCGCTAGTGGCGGCATCTGCAGAGCAGAGCAATGAGCTTCTGCACTCCGCCGTCCCCCCAGCAGCGGTGCTAGAGAGCGACCAAGGAGACTAAATCTAGGGCAACATGTGGAGAGAAAGTTTCTAGTTTATTCCTCCCACACTCACCTCCAGCCCCGCCTGAGGGTACAAGAAGCGATTGTTCTCTGCGTAGAAGATCCAGAAAGAAGAGAAATGAGAAAAGGGGAGAAGAGAACACAGGACAGGCCGTTTGCAAGTCCTCGCTTATGTGCCTGAGTTCATTAAACGTCTGGGAGTTAAAATTTGCACAAGTCACCTGGCCACTCTCTATCACTAAGGTGACCCAGATGTCCCCACCTTTCGGGCCATTTTACGTGTCATCCCCGGCATCATTCTGAAAATAAATGACAACTTTCTGAAATGTCTGTCCCAACACCTGTCCCTCGCTCAAGTAGACAGCATGAAGGAGACGGGAGTGAGCGAACCAAGAGGACCCTGAAGTCCCCAGGCAGCCATTCTAAGGGACAAGCTCCCCTTCTGGGCCACAGGCTCGTGAAAGGAAAGAGCACAGGCCGGAGCTCAGGCAGACTCGGGAGGATTCCTGGCCCTCCCACAAGCCGGCTGTGTGCTCTGTGCGTGAAGATGACTTTTTCTGTCCGAGGGAAGAAGCCCCAGTGTCCCCTGCTGGGGCGGGAGGCGGCCTCTCTGGGAGGTCTCATGGCACCATCCAGCGGTCTATATGATCGGAAGTGCAGTTAGGACTGAGCAGCGGTTAATAACGACACCTCCCCCCACAGTATCGGTAGGAGGCGGTCCACATTCCACGTTCTCTGGTCCTGTGAGCAGAAGTCAGACGACTCCTCCTTCCTTACTTAGAGGCGGGGGGCAGGAAGGAACCAGTGCCTGAGCCCCTGCTTCCTTTGAGGTGTGCCCAGCAGGGCCAAAGCCCAGCCAGGCGATGATTAGAGAGGCGTAGAGGTCACGCTTGGACATCAGGTCGGCTGCCGGTCCAAGTGGCGGCTGCAGACACCCAGCTAGTTACTTTAAGCTCTTTCTGCCTCAGTCTCTGGGTCAATAAAGTGCAGACAATGCCTACTTCCTATGGGTGTTGTAAAGATTAGATCAGGTGATTGTAAAAATTAGGTATTATGTAAAATTTATTGTAAAAATTAAGCAATATGATTGGCCCAGAGACATGAGCTGGCATACACATGTGCTGTCCCTAAAAATCTCCCATGCAATCTCTCTCTCTCTCTCTCTCTCCCTCTCCCTCTCTCCCTTTCTCTCTCCCTCTCCCTCTCTCCCTCTCTTTCTCTTTCTCTCTCTCTCTCTCTCTCTCCCCCTCTCTCTCTCCCTCTCTCTCTCTCTCTCTCCCTTTCTCCCTCTCTCTCTCTCTCTCTCTCTCTCTCTCTCTCTCTCCCTCTCTCCCTCTCTCCCTCTCTTCCTCTCTCTCTCTCTCCCCCCCTCCCTCTCTTCCCCCACTCCCACCTCACCCCTCTCTGCCATGTGAGGACACAGCAACAAGACCGCCATCTGCAAACCAGAAAGATTTTCACCAGAATCCATGCTTGATGGTATCCTGACCTTGGACTTCCCAGCCTCCAGAACCATGAGCAATAAATAAGTTTCTGTTCTTTACAACCTTCCCAGTCTGTGCTATCTCATATTAGTAGCCCAAACTGACGGAGGCAGTGGCTGGAGACAAGTATTTATTGTAACTCGCAAAATCAGGTCATGTAAGCAAGTGGCATACCTTGGCCAAGCTTGTTGGAACTCGGCTGGGCTCACTCACCCCTCTGAGGCCGCCTGCCTGGGCAGCTGGGAACTGTGGCCTGGAATGGATCAGGCTGGGGTAATTCCACTTGATTCCCTGAGGTCACTCCTGCTCCAGCAGGGTAGCCACAGGCTGGTTTCCATGGCAGCAACAGGGGCCAAAAGGCAGAATGGGAACCCGCAAGGCTTCTTGGTGCCTAGGCTGGACCCTGACCGATATCACTTCTGCGGCGTTCTACTGGCCCAGCACGTCGCCCGGCCAGCCATCCTTGCGGGGTGAGGAAACGGGAGAAGCAGCCCGAGCACATGGCGAGGGATGGAGGATCAAGGCCATCTCTCAATCAACCTTCAGCCACGGTCCCCTTCATGAGGACCGTCTCAGACATACAGCGATGACAGAGCCAGGGTTCAAGTCCAGACCTGCCTCGCAGCAGAATCGGAGCCCTGTCTAGGTACCACGGTACTACCTTAAGGGAAACCAATAAAAACATCTCCATGCGAACTTCCAGAAGTCTGCGAAAAGAAGGAAATGTTCCGTTCTTCCCCCTTGTGACCAAAGGCATCTCTCTTCAAGGTCGCAGAAGAGGTGGGAACCACTTTCTTTGGCTATTTTCCAGGATTAGTTCTTCAGACATGGAGTCACCTCCCTAATTAGTTCTAATTAGACGCATGGTTCATGTAAGGTCACAACAAACCCAAAAGCTGAGTGATTTAAGAAGGATCCGGGCTGCAGGGGCAACCAAGCCAACCTCCTGGTTACCTGGGTGATGGCTATTATGCGTCCACCTCAGGTGTCAGGCAACTGACTTTGAGTCCCACAGGCAGGCTGCTCTTGGCAGGAAGGTGGTGACCCTGTGCATTCAGGGGGCCTGGGGCCTCTTCGCGGAGGCGGCTCTAAGAGCCTCCGTTTTCTAGGGGCGGGCAGGCCAGGTGCGCACCGCGAGCAGCGGGCGTCTCCATTTCCCCAGAGCAGAGCCCTCTTCGGAAGCTTTGGGCATCCTCTCATTTTTGCCTTTCTCAAGACTTCCTGGCTCAGCAGAAAACAACTGTTACACTATTCGCACAGCCTGTGGGAAGGGAGACAGCGATGGCAGGCAGGAGCGATGCTTGTTTTCTAAGTAACAACGGACCGGAATGCCTCTGCCCGCGGGCCATTCCTGTGAGGGGCCCCTTCCATGGAGTGTGAGTTGCACAGAGTACATGCTTCGTCTGTTTTAGTCATGGCTGCATCCCAGGGCCTGGACATGGGGACGATAACCCTTGTGATCGGTGGGCGAACCGCTCTTAGGCCGCTGGGGTCATGGATTGTGCACATGTGGCTCTTGTCTTTCCATAGGGCAGGTTAGAAACTCCATCGGCAAGGCTCCCTCTCCCGCCTTCGTCAGGCTAACACAGGAAGCAGGCACGCAGCGCGGTGCACAGACCCGGGGGCCCTGGGCTGGACCTGCAGCCCTGCCGTCCGTGGGCATGACTTGCAATGTGTCAGTGACTCTCTTTGAGGCTCCACTTCCCGTTTCTACAATGGGCATGATTAAAGGGTCCCTTTCAAAGGGTTGGTGTGAGTGCCAGAGGCAGGCAGGGACACTGTTCGGTTCAGAGCCCGAGATGGGGTGGTGGCTCCACCAATGGGAAGTGAGTACAGCACCCCACCCCCCAGTCTCCTGCGTGGTGGGAGGCGAGGCCAGCTTCTCTGTGAGGCGTCCCAGGAACCGGGAACCACCCCCCCCCCCCCCGGCCTCCCTGCCCCTGTGTGTCTGCAGCAGCTGGTCTATTAGGGTTCTATAATCTGTAGGCCAGTGGCCACATGGTACTTGCAGAAGAAATGCCAAAATGGGAAAAAAGGAAGAAAAGTATAACTAACGGCACCAATACTATGGCAGGCACATCCCTGTGTGTTGTGTCCCCTCTGGAATTAAGGATAATTGAAGCCATGTCGCTGCGGGTGCTTCGTCATCTGTATTGGCCAACGGGAGGCAAATAACCAAATTCATGGCCTGACTTTAAGGATTACTTGGGATCCCTAGGTTTCCACACTTACACACTTGCTTTTCGACCTTACTTCTCTTTTTTTCTTTATGTTTTACTTCTTTTTCACTATATAAAGTCTGATAGAATACCTCAAATATGTTGGGAAGAAAAGGTAAGTATGAACCAATCAATAATCCCATTTATCCTTTCCACAACCCCAGAATAAAAGCATCCTCATCTGCACTGTCTCTGTGCAGCAAACAGTCTCAGTGAGATCAAGTGACCCGCCCGAGGTCTCATGGGGGTTCTCAGTGGCAGAGGCTGGCCCCAGGTCCGCTCCCTGTCTGCTGCTCCAGGGCGCTCCCCCAGGGCCACTGGGTCCTCTGCCTCCTGCCCTCTGCAGAAAGCCACTTCTGCACGGCGGGTCATCTCCTGGGGAGTCAAAGGCCATGCACGTGTTTCCAGCTCTTGTCCTGCGATGAGTGAAGACAGGTGTTGCGCCCCTGAGGCTGAGGGAAGGAAGGTCCTCTGAGACCAGCAATGGGACCAAATCTGCAGCCAGGTCCCTCCATTCAGAGTCTCACAGTCTTTCTACAATCCAGCGCTGCCTCGCCCACGTGAAGGGTCTGAAGGACACTCCAATGGCCCCTCACCCTTTCTGAGAACCTCCCAACCAATGTCAGGGCACTGTAAGGCCACTGTCCTTCAGGGTCACAGCATGGCCTTTCCCAGGAAAGGCAGTGAGTGGTGGGAAGTCTCATCACTCAACGCCCACAGCGCTGCCACGTCAGAGAAAGGGGCTCTGGGAGACTGAGGCCTGGGTGGGGAGGGGAGGGAGAGCCACCCTCTCTCCCAGGGACGCCGCTTCATTTAAAGCACAGTAGTCCCCTCTCATAATCAGGCAAGTTATGCAGGACCCCACCCACCAGGTGTCCACACAGGAAACCGTGAGTCTCAAACTGGGCCGCTAGCCCCTCCCCGTCCACCTAAACTCATCACAGCCTCCGTTCCTTATCCGTCAGATGTTGGCGATAAGACGTGGTGGCCAAATGAAACTATTCAGGTGAAGTGTCATCGCCACGCCCAGCATATTACCAGGGCTACTAAACAGGATCCGCGTATATTGATCACACTGGGACAGTGCCTTTTTACAGTTCACAATGGATCTGCACACTTATGCCAGTTACTGTGGTTTCAGTGAGTGACAGACCTGGATGGCCTAAGACTAATCCCAGGGGGGGAACAAGAAGGAGGGTCAGCATAGACTGACTCCAGCTTTCACTTTACTTCCCTGGGTTCTCCTGGTTGACCAGATGTCCACTCGCCAGGGACAATCCCGATTTACTCCTGTTACATTGTAGTGACAATGAGTGGAGCCCCCCTTTCACTCCCAAGAGAGTACTGGTTTGGATGATAAGCCATAGGACTCCCTCCACACCCCCACCCCTGCCTTCCCACCGGCAGCCACAGGGTCAGGGTTTTGATGAAGAGACACAGAATCATGCCCAAAGCTTGAACTCTGGATTCGGAGTCACTCAGTAGCTGGGTGACCCTGGGCGAACTATTGTACTTAATCTCCATGAATTTCAAGTTCCTTGCCTATAAAGTCAGGACGAAGTAGGACCCCCTTGCAGGGTCATTATGAAGGTCAGAGATACATATCAAAATTGTTCCTGGCACAGAGCAAGCACCCATAATCATTAGTCAGGGATACCCATTCTTTTGGAAAAATAATTACTTACTCAAAAGGCTTCAGGAGGCACATTTTGGCAGGTTCAACCCATCAAAAAGTGCAAGAGGTAAAGAACTCCACTGCCTCATAAATAAAAAGGGTCACCTTTACACATTCTCTCGGCAGGGGCGACAGGCGTCTCTTGGTCATTACAGATGCCAACTGAGGATGTGGACGCGGGTGAAATTTCACCCTCGGCTTCCTTCAGAGTCACCGCCAGTGACTGCTGATGATGGGTGGCCACCCCTTCCACCCCGGGAACGTGCCAAAGATTTGCAGTTGGTGGGCACCGGATGGAAGACTTCGATGGCTGTGTTTAACTGGACCGGAACACCGCTGGCAGGATGGAGCTGCCTGTGACCTTGCCGTCCAGTGCCCTCTGTGACTCTCTCCTGCTGAGACTGCCTCTCCTCCTCCCATGCGATGCACGCACAGAGCGACAGACACAGGGTGAGGAAGGGTGACTTGGCCCCTGTGCCCCTGGAGTGGCAGCGCTGCATCGGGCTCTGCCTGGCCACCACACGCACTTCACACTCGGGGAACCCAGACTGTGCTCAAGGTCACAAAGCAAGTTCATGGGACAGGAAGGCCTGGGCCTCTGGCTTGTGGCCAGTCTTCCTCCTGCTGCACCAAGCTTTGTGAAATTCTGCTCAGATGGGTCCTCTAAGGCACACCAGAGTCTCTTCCTGACCCTTCCCAGATTCGCTCGGCCATGGTTAGCAGCTTTGTGCTCGGCTGAGGTGACCGGGGGGGTGGGGGGGGGTGGTGTCAGCTGATGAGCAGGTACAAACACCACAAATCACAGGAGGGAGAGAAGTCACGTCGGAGGGAAGTACCTGTCGGTGCCCAGGTGGGGACTGGGCCTCCAGGTTACGCGGCTGCCCCTGCTCTTGTGGCTGTGTCTAATGCTGCTGGCTTTGCTCTAGCTTTTCTTTTGAATTTTGGTTTGAAGCTAACAAGGCCAATTTTTAAATTTAGTGGTGGTTTCTGCCTTCTAGGTTGGAGGGTTGAGTTTGTCTTTCGGACAACATGTCCCCTTATTCTGGAAGGATCATCACAGACTTGCAGGTTTAGGAGTCGTCTGCCATCTGTATTGAGAAGACAACCCCTGGTGCTCTCCAGGGCCCGGGGTCACCTGCGATGGCCTCTGAGACTCCGAGAGGCCTAGAGACCCTGAGAGGAGGCTGGATGGGAGGTGGGGAGACCCTCCCCTGCGTTGTAGAGAAACTCGGTGGGTAATAGACTATAAGAGACCATAAGCCTGAGAAGTCACTAGTCCCAGCCATGAGAATGCTGTGCTGCACTTTGAGGGGGTGGGGGGCCACCAGGGAAGAGAAATGCCCCCTCCTAAACTGGGGATCTGTGATGACTGGCCCCAAGGAGCTCTGTACCCTGCAGAGAGGCAGCAGCATGTGGGTCCTTGGCTGAGGTCCCGGCCACATGGCGAAGGCTGAGGCGCTCACGCGATAACGTGGTGAGAAATGGAGAGCATGTGGTGTTTTGTAGTCAGAGACTGGGAAGGCCTGGGGCAGACTCAACACACACGGCTATAGCTGAGCACCCCGAATATAATCGGCGCTCCACAGAAGTTTGCTGCATTAATTAATTAGGTGAAAATTATACGTGAATAAACAAGAAGTCATCAGGAGGAAAGAAAGCTCTGTTATTAATGGGGAAGTGATGAGCCCTGAGATTCAACGAGACTCACTATCACCTCTTTCTCCCACTTCCGCCAGCTTCCTGCTCAGCAGGCCTCCCTCCCTGCCTGGGAGCAAAGGGGGCAAGGGCAGAGTCAACGGGCAGGGTCCCAGGGACACCTGGCTGGATCTATTCGGCATCCATTGGTCCCCATGTCTCTTCCTGAATCACCGCGGCCCCTGGAACTACACGAGAACTACAAACAACAGCCATCACAAGGAGGCCTCCAAGCCGAAATCAGATGCCTTCACTGGGCGGAGAGGGCATGGATGCTGGAAGGCAAAGCATAGATGTCCACTTTCCAAACATACGGCCCTGCGTTACTTTGTGAGCCCCACGGAACCTCAGTTTTCTACGGACGAAAGGATAATTACAGAATGAGAACCTGGCCAAGGTTTTGGGGCCACTCAAAAGACATTAATATATAAAAAGCCTGGAACTGTGTCTGGAGGAGAAAATGAATCAGGAGTGTCACGTGACATACTTTCTTTCCTTTCAGATTCAGTTTCATTTTTATTATATGGAGATTCACTGCTCTTTCTTTATAGAAACTTGTAATATCTTTATTAGGGCACAAATGTGCCTCCTTCTGAATAAAGCAAATGAATGATCCCCCTCCAAGTTCAGAGGCATCCAAGGTTAGCAGTGTTCCTTAGCTACATACCTCAAAGACAGGCAGACAGCAGAGGCTCAGTTCTCCAACGGCCTTGAAGAGCAGTCCAAGTTATAAAAAGAATGTTCATGTTTAAAAATTAAATGTTTGGCTTAAATATTTAATTGTTCCATTTTTCCCCTGCCTGGTTGTTAATTCAGTACTAAAACAGGAGGGGACTTAATTTACAGCCCCTGACACTGGCCTCCAGGGCTTTCTGCGCGGGAACTCTCCAGTCTTTCTTCAGAGTAATCATCGTTTTAAGTAGGTCCCTGTTTTCTGAGCATCATCATTATGCCAGGCATCGGGACAGGTGCTGTCTGTCTGTCAGCTCATTTCCTCTTAACTTTAACTCTGCAGAGAAACCACAGTCCCCGTTTTACAGGCTCAGACGGAGGCTCAGAAAGGTTGAGCTGGTTTGACCCAGGGGACCCGGCCAGCCTGGGCGAGCATGGTGAATGGGATGTCGGTCCAGGTGTGTCTGAGGGCAACGTTGTTAGGGTCCCAGCCTCTCGGGGTGAGGGACCGCGCCACCAGGGCACACCGGCTGCCCCAAGGGATTTACAGGAGCCTGATTAGGGCCCAACAAGGCGCTTGCAGAAGATGAAAGATTTCAAGATGAAAACGAGTCCTGGCTATAAATCCAGCATGGCAGCGACAGGTATTTTGAAATAGCACTTAAAGACACCTCATCAGGAGAGTAATGAGATATTTATTGTTTTTAAGATTTACTGGCACTCTAATAAATGCCAGAACTGACATCCGTCGGTGTGGGTGTAGGTTTCTGCCAGAATGTTCTTCGCGTTTAGGAGGAAACAGAAATGCAGGTTGTGGCTCACAGGAAGTCCGCCCCCCTCCCCCACTTACGGGGACAAATTTCTGCCAACTTCACAGTTTTCCATGTCGGACCAAGGAGGGACCTGAGAACTCTTCTCAAATGCCCCCTGTTTGCAAGGCGGGTAAAGTGGGGGCCAGAGAAGGGAAGGGACCGGCCCCGGGACACACACACAGCGAGGGCGGCAGAGCTGTGGGCTCTCCCTGGCACTCCGGGCTCCCAGGGCGGAACTCTTCCCTCCGCCCTGCAGCTTCTGGAGTGTGCACGTCCGGGTATTTAGGCCTAAAACACGTCTGTGTTTCATAGACTTTTTCAAATTTGTAGGGTTTCTTCTGAGCCTTTCAAAAGCAAAAGAAAGTGCTTCCCGGTAAAGACCGCTTGATGAGAGACTGCAAGTGGGTGCTGCCACCGGCCAGAGAGCAGGGGACAGGACTGAGGTCTCTGGGCAGAGTAAGAGAGGGTCAGATAGAGCTCGTGACTCGCCTCGGGCAAGGGCAGCCCGAGGACCACACCTGGGGGGCAGCAGCAGTCCCAGGGGTTGGTCTCCACAGCTCCAGAACCCCGGGAGGAGACAGCTGGTTACCCGGTGGCTGTGACGGCCGCCACACATGAATGAAGGAGTGACCAAGTCCTCCCCGGCAGGGCCTAGAGACTTCACACGTGAACTCACGCAACAACAGCCTAGTGACGGATAGGCTAACTCCCATCACAGCCCCCTGCCCCCACAAGCTGAATGACTGGCAGTGAGGGGATGATATTCAAGCCTGAATTAGGGCCTCTTGAACACTATTTCTCCACCTATCAACTTTGGGGACCAGATCATTCCTTATTGGGGGGCCAGTTGCATGCATTGCAGGATGTACAGAAGTACCCCGATCTCTATCAGCTACATGCCAGCACCCCACCGCTCCCAGCATTGTCAGAGGTACCCCACCTCCGTCGAGAACCATTGACCTAAAGTGATGACTGATAACACTTCATGAGTTCGGCCTTAATATTTTCGAGCATTGTTTTGAGGGCATCCTCTAGTTGACTAGAATAGTAACAATACTCAATGTTTACTTTTAGTTCTCCTAATAAGGAACAATAAGTAATTTTCAAATTATAGTTTTTAAGGCAAAAGCAAACTAGTCCCATGGGCAACAGTGACCATTTGATCACTGTTGAGTTACATCCATCCACATGAAACTAACACACATTTATCTGAAAGCAAAGCAAATAAACCACAATTCAAAGATGTCCAAGGGCTGCTTCAAGAAATCCCATCCTATCCGCTCAAGTCCTAAGCTGATTATCTGAATCCCCTGAGAAAACTCTGCAAAGATACACCTTTGTAGGTCCAGGGCTTTGAAGGGATGAGGCCCCAGAACCTGTTTTTTAAAAATAATCTAATCTCCTGGAGATGGTGGTGATTAGACAGGGGATGGTGTTCTTTGTTCTTATTAAAAACGTCTGCGTCCTGACCTCCGCATTCCTGCAGCGGTGAGTGATTCATGGATGCTCAGATTCACACGGGCATTTTTTGCAATAACACATGATGTGCAGATTTATTTCCCTACCAAGGGCCACTTGATAAACACAACTTGAGAACCAAGTTTTATAAGAACGTGTCTGAACAGCTTAAACTGGTCAGCAATTTCCCCTGACACAAAGACGTGTCCTGTCCTAACCAGGAAGGAGGCTGCGCGGCCCTAAGCTCTTCCCTAGGAGTCCTTGAAACTCTTCCCAACATGTCTATCAGGGCGGGGACACTGAAGAGGAAGTGCAATTTCCTGACCCGGCCACTCACAAGCTGGTTGACTCTGAACAAGTCACTACGGGTCTCTGGGACTCGATTTCCTCATCAGGAAAATCAAACTCAATAAAGATGGCCAACACAAAACCAAGCTTGAAACAGATTCCATGGCCTACCCAAAGGAGGAGCCAGAAAAAAGCAGAACTGGGTAGGAAGCCAGTCACCTGCCTCATGCTGTTCCCGCTGCAGCACGTGGGGTTGGCCCCTCTGCGTATACTGGGCAACTTGCCGGCGTTATGGGTCTAGATTCTTTCTTTAAAAGAGGGAGGAGATCTGGAGGCCATAGTTTAACCCCTGTCTGCTGCCAGATCATGAAGAGACCTTGGACATTTCCCCTTGTTGGGTATTCTTTCTCTTCATCTGTTGAATGAGCGGGTCTGACTAAATGAATGAGAAAGCAGTAACCTGGCCAGGAGCTCTTGCTGTCTACAGCAGACACGGGGCACACTGTTTACTGTTTACCCAGAAGCCACTCTCCCTGCTCTGTCTCCTGCTAATGGACCCGCACTTTGCCTGGAATGGCTGTATCCGAGGTCCAGACGATGGCCCAGGACAAATGCCAGGATCCTTTCCCAGATGCTCCCTTTCCCAGATGCTCCCTTTCCCAGATACTCCCTTTCCCAGATGCTCCCTTTCCCAAAATCCTTTGCAGCTTGGGGGCAGGGGTGGCACGGAATCCAGTTCTGATGAAGGAAACAAAAAGTCAGAGGAGGCGTTTCTGGGGAAGCTTTTTATTTCCTGGTGAAGGCGGCAGACAGGAGAGGAGGGCTTCCTAGCCCTGCCCCTCTGCCCTGCCTCAGGGCACTCCTGACCCGTGGAGCAGCTGCAGACCACTTGGGATCGAGGCAAGAGACAGAAGGAGCCGGAGTCCCTGAGGACACCACTGAGCTGCCTGACCAAGCCCAGAAATGCCTCCCTTGGGGCCTCTTTGTTAAATAAACAGTCTATGTCCTTTGGTTGGAGCAACTGTTAGCTGAGGATTCTGTAAGGCCGCACAAATGCCAGGCTTGTTTGCTTAGCTTGGGGCTGGAGTTGTATCCATTGCTACGGTCATGGTGATTATCTCCTGCTGATGAGAGGCTCTTATCCGCAGCTACCCGTGTCTCTCAGTAACGAGAACTGGTCAGACAAACTGCTTTGTAACAAATGCACTTTGTGTGGTAGACAGAAAAATCTTTCAAAGTTTGGAGCCCCGGAGGGGAGAAGAGACACAGCACAAAGGAATCTCTGGCCATAAAAGAAGAGAGGAAGACTGCAGTGACCGTGCCAGGCAGTGTGCGCCGGTCCTACGCATCGTCTTTGGGCATTGACTCTGGGCCTGGCTGGCGGAGGGGGTCAGGAAGGATCTCAGGGGGAAGGCAACGTTTCTGTCAACACCAAGAGTCAATATGTCAGCCCAGAGTAGAGGACAGAATAGAAAGTTCCAGAGGGAGGGAAGAAACACACCCAATCCTCAAGACGATCCCGTGTCGGTCGGTATGGGCTAGGTTATGCCATGGTAACAGGAGACCCAGAAACATTTAAAGCTGTCAAAGTTTATTTCTCACTCATTCTTCTATATTCATCATAGGTGGACAGGGCTTCTGCACACTGTAATTCCTCAGGGGCCAGGGTGATGGAGCCTCCAATGAGATCCACGCTTCCTCAATCAGAGACAACGGAAAGGAAGAAAACATGGCAAGCCACACACAGACTCTGTGAAGCTTTTACCCAGTGTGTCAACTGTCACTTTGGCACACACTGCATTGGTCAGAGCAAATCACATGGTCACAAACATGATCCTCCTGCAGGAAGGGCATCCAATAAGGGCAATCAGTGGTGTGTTCTGGGACCCCACAGCACAGATGCAGAAGCGGAGGTGGAGAGAGACCGCGGTTGGCTCAAGGTCCCTCGGCTGCAAGGAGGCAGAGCAGGGACCTGAAATGAGGGTTCCTGACTCTAAATCTAGGGAACTCTCCACTGTCGCCAGAGAGGAAATGAAATGCTCATCAGGCTTGGAAATGCGAGAGCAGATAGTGGGTGTCCAAGGAGAACCCCCATTCCTGTACACATTGGGCTCTGAGTGCCGGCCGCCCTCAGAAACCAACACCCACCAGGGCCACTCAGGTCTGGGGGGCAGAGCAGCGAGTCTGAGACCCCTGGCCCTGCCCGCCCTGTTCCGAAGCCCACACATACGACTCTTCCGCAATCTGCTGCTCAGAAACGTAAAGACATCTGTGGGCCTGCGCTGCCAAGATGGGCCCCCCGCCCCCTCCACGGGCACCTTCTTCTTGGAACAACGGGTCCCTGGTTTTCCCAGCACAGAAGGCTGCTGTCGCCACCTCGGCGTGTTCCTGGCTTCTCACCTCCTCAGAGATGAGCCACTGCTTCATGTCTCTTCGCTCCCAGCAGCATCTGCTTGGTCCCTGTCCCAGATCCAAGACCACAGCCAGGTAATAGTCACAAGCACTTTAGACGTTTGTGAGGGTTAAAGCCAAGATTCTGGCAAGGCGTCTCCTCCTCTCAATGCCCCCAAGCACAATCCCTGTGTCTAAGGAACCCTTGTAAGGCCTTCAGCTACCCTTCTACAATAGCATAGAGGACATTAAAAAGCTACTTAAATGGATTCTCTCTGAAATAAACTCAACATTGAGCCCTGCACCCCCCTGGCTCTGCCTTAGAAACACCTCCAGTCTGCCCACCGCGCACCGCCCTGGCCACCCCCTGTCCAGGCTGCCCTCTCCCCTCCAGCGGAGCCTGCGATAGCCTCCCACGTGGCCTCCTGGTCCCTCCTGCCTTCGTCCCCTTGAGTCAGTCCCCCACACGGTCCAAACGCTTGGCCGGAGCAAGCCATCTGCATGCTACCCAGCTCCCCGCGGCTCCCCGTCCCTCCGGGGAAGCTTAAGTCCATGGAATGGCCTGCTGGCCTCCGCAACTGTCCCCGCGGCCCGTCTGGCCACCCTGCTGACACCCTGCTCTCAGGCTCACGCCCGGTCAGTCCCCCTGGCCTCGTGGCCGTCCCTGAATGCTCCAGGCACTGCCTGCATGGGGACCTACACACTGCTGTCCCTCCTTCTGTCACGTTGTGCCCAGCACAGGACACGTACCTCACCTCAGAGCCTTTGCAGTGTGTGCCTTCTCCGTGGGGGTCCCTGTCGCCCCGACTTACCACGGAGCCGCTGGCCCCAACCAGCCCTGCCCTGTGCTCCCCGCCCTTCCTTGGCTGTGTTTTTCTCCACAGCACTTGTCCCCACCCAGGTGGCTTATTATCTGTCACACCCACTTTAACGGAAGCTCTGAGGACAGGGTGGTGTGAGCCTGCTCGTCCCCTGCTGTAATCACACCACTGAAGGGACAGTGCCCGGCATGAGGGAGGAGCTCCGTCAGTGTCACTGAATAAAGGAACTCTGTGGCATCCTTATGGCCGCCGACGGAGCCGTGACCCTGCCTCAGCCTGGAAGGAAGGGACGCTGCGGTCTCTCTGGCAACGAGAAGCACAGGCTCTGGAGGGAGACAGAGCTGGGCTCGAGCCCTGACTCTGCCGCTGGCTGCCCGTGACCCTGTGGGAAACTGACCTCGCACCTCTGAGCTGGGCTTGCAGCACTCACTCAGCTTCAGATGCAAAACAAGATGCCATTTCCCAAGGTTTTCTGTGGGAGTGAACGAGGTCAGGCCTGCGGAGCAGGGAACACAGTGTCTGGCCAGAACCCACACGTGATGACTGGTAGGAGCTATTCTTAATGATGGCACGATGACACGTGGGTGCTGCGCGGCCGAGCCGAGCGGGGACGGGGGCCCCTGTGGCTCGCTCCCCGGCTAAGTGCTGGCTCTAGCAAGCCAGTCTCGCAGGCCTTGAAATTCAAACCTTGCCTCCACCACGTTACAGATTATCACACGATGCAGGTCTTCAGAGACTCAGTCAAATAATCAAAATACAAGGTTAAGCTTCGAGCATCAAGGTTTCCTGAAATATTGATCAACATTGGAAGAAGAAGAAAGATGGCGGAAGATGATGAGAGAGACTTGTAGGCCTATAGCTCATCCGCTCACGGGGCCACCCCGACCCCAAGGCACAGATGGCCAGGCCAGCCCGGCGGGGCCCGGACGAAGTGAGGCCTGCCAGGTCCGCAGCCTCAGAGCAGGCGCCTCCCTGAGCTGTGTGCCCGGCTCCGCTCCAGCCCTGGCCCTGCAGCCCTGGAGGCAAAGGCTCGCAGGTGCGGTGGGACAGAGGACCCCCATTGCGGGCGGTGAAGCGCAGGAGTCCTGTCTAATCTCTCTCCTCCCCTCTGTTCAAGCCTGCACTGCTCTCAGGGCACGAGAACCGCGGGCTGCGCCCCAGCTCGCGGGCACAGCGGGGCTTGCAGCACTCACTCAGCTCCAGATGGGCCTCCCTCGACCAGGGCAGGCGGGGAGCAGAGGTCCCCCACCCCAGCTGCCGCGCTGGCCTGTGCATGTCACACCACAGACCCTGGCCCTGGCGCTCCTCTCCCCCAGTAGCAGCTGAATTTAACCTGCAACATGATTCTTGGCCCAGCACACACACGCCTGGCTAGGGTGTGTCTGTTCTGCCGCGGCCACATCAGGGTTTGCGGAGGCACAAGGGAGGCCACCGGATCGGACCCCAGGTCAGGCAGGAGGCTCCCGGGGGTGTGCGTGGGCTTCGGGGCCAGGGGCCCCCGGCCCGGGCGCGGGCCCCACCCTCCAGCTCTGTGCCGGACCAGATGTAGCAGCCTGCATTTCCCCGCGAGGAAAGGCGGAGCTCACCTGGGTTGGGCACCGATAAGAGGAATAGATGCAGCGCCCACAAGAGCCTGGCACACAGCGGACCACTGACGAGTCACAGCATGTTCAGTGCCTCCTAAAACAAGCCCCTCATTCTCCCTGCGCTCTCCACCCCGTACTGGACTGCCGCAGAGGCCCCCTGCGGGTCCCTGCTTGAGTCGTGCCCCCCGACCCTTCCTGCAGTGCAGCCAGAGAGACGCACGTGCCAGCCCCAGTGAATCCCGCAGTAGTCTCTGAGGCACCCACCAGGTATGGGAATAGCAAGAGCCAGGCTTCTACCTTCCTCCCGGGGACCTACCTCCACGGGCCACGGCACCTTGCTGCCACGCCAGCTCCGTCCACAGATTCTCCGATTCACGGGCAGCCACTGAGCAGGCCTTGCACAGGAGGAACCGTGCCAGGTGCTGGGCATGCAGAAGCGAAGGCAGCAACTTCCTGTCCCCAGAGAGGTCCACAGGTCAATGTCCAGGCGCCCTGGGGTGTCACACCTGTAACAGACTGGAAGCACATCGAAGGGCATGGTCGGTCTCCCCACAGGTGGTCAGAAAGCGTCTGGAGCAGGGAAGGCTGGGGACTGAGGACAACGTAAGCGCCTCCCTGACCAAGCCAGGGGTTCACCAAGAAGGTGAGTCTTCCTCAGACAGACGGGAGAGTCAGCTTTTAATTAAAGGGAACCTAGGAGGCAAATCACCCAGATTAACAGTGCTTTGTTATTCTGACACTGTCCTATGGAATATGGTAGCATGCCCTGAGGAGGGAACACAGCCAGACAAAGCTTTGGCTCTCAGCATGGATTAACTGAACTGAGATGGAGGGCTCAGGTAGGATTTCACCATGCTCGGCTATCTATCGATCTGAAGCAGGAAATGCCCTCTGCCGTCTTCCCTTTCCTCTGTTTGTAAAGAGAGGTTACCGTCCCAGCTCTTGGATGCAAGCAAGGAAAGCTGGCTCTGATTGATAAAGCAGGGAAGGAGTTATGTCAAGGATCTGGGGTGCATAATAATTATGAAGGGAAAAATAGTAACTTTACAGTACAGAAACCTGGTAGTCTCCACCTTCACCGAGTCATCGAAGAGACATCACGACTAACGGGACAAGTGAACACCCTGTTGTGCCTCCTGAAATGGTGCGCCGAGGATGCCACAGCCACACTTCTGGGCTGTCCCTGCTGAAAACGCGTGACGTGGCGAGAATCACCAGAAACACCAGACTGGGCACCTTCTACAAAACAAAATACCTGCCCGTACTCTTAACCAAAGTCAAGGTCACGATAGAAAAGTAACAGCGAGGAACCATTCCAGACCGAAGGAGACTAAAGATAAATGACAACGTAGTACAATGTGTGTCCCCCGATTGGATCTTGGACCAGAGACTAAAGCTTTTTCCTCTTGCTGGACGGTGGGAATCGTATGAAGGTCTGCAGATCGGAGCAAGAGAGCTGCATCCGTGGGCGTTTCCTGATTCTGATCTCAGGGAGGGTGTTACACAAAGCAGAGTGGCAGGAAGGGCAGCTCAGCGACCCCAGAGAGAGCTCAGGAGCCCCACTGGAGCCGGAGCCCCGGAAAGGACACCGCCACGGGGGACCTTTGGATGGACCGCAGCGGTGCACTGCCGGGACCGATGGCCTCCAGCGCGAGGGACATCGGCACCAGGAACCTAACCTGCTCCCAAGACCCTCCCAAGCCTGGGTGCTTCTGCCACCACCTTCTGTAGCAAAATGGGTCCCTGCAGAGGTTTCTCCTGGTGCTCGCTTTCCAGCCACATCTCTCTTGTGCGGCTGGTAATGACCAGCTGCCAGGGGCGCTGTGAATTTGGGGTTCCCCCCCGGTGAGGTGAGACTCACGAGGCCAGGAAAACCCCCAGACGTAAAGAGGGTGCTGGGCAATCAGGAAACACAATTGATGGCTACCAGAAAGGTGAGGACTCTTTTGCGGGAAAATTATTTGATTACAGAATCAGTCTTTACCCACCCAACTGGTAAACCTTTATGTTTGGGTGGTTGTCAGAGCTTGTGAAATATATTTTAGCTTACTTTGGAAAGTCATAAAATATGGCTAAGGTAAGAGGCAATGATAGTTCATAAATTCTCCTTACTGTTTATTCATTTCCAGGACCGCTGAACTCAAGCTCACCCAGTTCAGAATACATTCTTCTTTCTTCCTCTCGGGCTGCTTGTTCTCTGAGCACAAGACACTCTTATTAGTGGCTGACACTTTCTGAGCCTTTCGAAGTGGACATTACAATTCATTGTCTTCTTTCTGCAGAAGTTTACAACACACTAGAATCAAATAAAACTGCTTTGGGCCTTTTCCAACCCTAAAGCAACAGGGAGTGCTGTGCATCCTTCAGCGCACCAGAGCTGTGAAGAGAGAGGACGAGGGGCCTCCACACAGAGAGAGGAGGCGGCCGCAGTTCTAAAGCCCCAGCGTTGCTCGGAGTCGCCCGTCGCGCCGGCTGAAATCCCGATTCCTGGGCTCCAGCCCCCAGGCAGCAGTTCCGCAGTCTGCACTCTGAACCAAGTCCCCGAGGTGCTCCCAGGCAATGGGGTCCCGATCACACTTTGAGAAACCCTGGAGGAAGGAGCAAGGGTGTACCAATAAAGGCAAGTGAGCGGGGATCACGCTGGTGCCTTCGAAGAATCGCCAGCTGTTCAGAACGGCCCCGGGAGGAGAACCTGAAGATCCCGGCAGTGACCGGCCAGAGCGACCTTCCACGGAAAAACGATGGAAAAGACACTCCGGAACTCGCTGCTGACCAGCGCCGGTCGGCTGCTCCATAAAGACCGCTCAGCCCGGACTTCTGCACGTCTCTTTTTAAATTTTGATTTATTTGTGCATGCATTTTTTTTTTTTTTTTGGCCTCCTTTGGTACTGACTGTTCAGCCCCCACCTTTCATCCCCCAGAATAAAGACTGACATTCTCACTCCAGCAGCCACATCCTGCCTTTTGTCCTGAGAAGGAAATGAGGTGTTTCTGTGTCCAGCTCCAGCGCAGCCCCTCAGGAGAGGCGGGGTCTCCCCTCCATCCACAGTGTGCCGCCCCTCCCCCAACAGAGTTCAGACCCGTCCCTGGGCTGTTTCCTTCTGGCCCCTCCACCCCCACATTGTGACAACGTCTCATTTGGCTTATTCTGAATCAAAGCCTCTCTCCCAGGCCGCCCTCTGCACCTCTTTCCCTGGATCGATGGGATTAGTAATGGCTGATTTAATTAGTGCGGTAGCAGCCTCGCTGTATTACTTTCTCGTTTACAATGAAATAATGGGGAGCGGGCAAAGGGATTTGTCATCATCCAAGGAACCCATGGAGCTGGGAGGGTGGCGTTCTCGGCTCAGCCATGGCCCTTTCCTTGCGGCAGACAAGGGGAGCCCCTTCCTTGCCGGCACATTTGGGGCATGTGACCGTTGGTGGAGCCCAGCAGGCAGCTGGCACCAGTGGCCCTGGGCCTCTGTTCCCAATGAGCCCTGAGGGGACCTGAGTAGGGCATCGGCCTCTGCCACTCTGTGTGACCCCAGACAGGTGCTGGCCTTGATGTCTGGCTCCAGGCCTGACTCTACACTTGGATCTCCTCCAGAGAGTTTCTACAGCGTGACCCCCTGGTGCCCACCCAGGGACGGTGGCTCCTGGGGCCCGTGCCGCCCGGGGCCTCACCTCAGCAAACAAAACCCTTGTCGGCTCGGAGGACCCCTGCACTGAGATGTGAGCCCTGGGTCCCAGAGCCATCGGAACTCCCGCCTGACACTCCCCCTCACATCTGTCCTGCCGGCCAACTGCGGAGAGCCCTCACGGTGCCCACACGCCACAGCTTCCCCCTCCCCGGGCCCTCTGCACCGGTCCCCACACTGAGGACATCCTCTAGCCGCGCTCCTTTCTCGACCTGGTAAACTCCTCCTCCCCAGCGAAGGCCCAGGACAAGTATCGCCGCCTCCGTAAAGCTGAGCCTGCTCGCTGGGGGCACAGCCTGTCACCCCGTCCCCCGTGCACACCGAGCATTTTGTACAGCTCTTCATCAGAACACACATTTAATTACACATTTTTCAAGTCTTCCCCCAACTAGATAATGAGAGTCTTGAACTTCGTGGGTTCTGTTTATCTCAATATTTCCAGAACCCAGGAACGTGTCTATTGCTTTACTAGGTGTTCAAAAAGTGTACACCAGATGAGAGAATCAACCAATCGGTCAGTCAACGGATCAGTTTTGAGCCAGTCTCGTCTAGTGCGCCCCAGCTCTCCATCCAGGAAGGATAAACTGTACGCTTGTCTGAGGGATGTGATTTCAGAGGGATCAGTAATCTCCACGCCCCGAAACGGCTTCCCTCGAATCCCGTGACGGGGCATGACATTCTCACCATTAGCTGATTCATTTAATTCAACAAATATTGATCGTGACAAGACCTGTAGGCCATAAGCTTGGAGTGGTGGTTGGACCCTGCCTAGCACGCTTGTCTGAGCAAAGCGTCGCAGGAGCTGCTCTTCGGAGGGAAGGAAACGCTGAGCCGTGGAAGCTTTTCAGGAAGAGCTTCTCGCTCTTGGGAAACCGGCGGCCCTGTTCTCTGAGAGGAGGCCCAGGAGCGGGAGGAAGAGCAGAAGGAGCAGTGGAAGGGGGTAAGTTCACGCAGGTGCGTGCCGAGTTGGGGGCCTGCAGTGCGTCTCAGGTGATGGCTGCAACATCTGGGACACAGAGGACAGGTGTCTGGGAGGCTGTGGTGAGGGTGTCACCCACGCCTAGGCGGGTCCAGACCATGGAACGGAGTAGGTGACATCGCACAAGGAAAGGCTGCAGCCTAAGAAGGAAAAACAGCCAAGGACCAAACATAGGGCCAATCTCTCAGGGGAGAGAAGTTGGGGCACCTGACTCTCAGGCATAATCCTCTCACGATGCCTGTCTGTGCCCACCACGCCCTCTTGCTCAATTAACAGTTGCTGAGTGAGCGAATGAGTGTGTGAATGACCTGTGTGCTGTGAGCATTATTATTTCCACTTTCTTGGTAACACGAGAGCTCATAGAGAAAAACGACTTAACCAGGATTATAGAATTAGTCAAAGGCAGAGCTGAAATTCAGTCTTAGTGTTGTCTGATTTAGAAATTTATACTTTGCCTTTCTCATGATGTCATTTGAGGCGAGAGCTGCTAGAGCCACGTGGCCCCTGACAGCGACATGAAGAGGGTGACGGTGGGGTGGGGCAGGTGGCCCACATCTCCTCCCAGCCCTCGCCTCAGTGACTGCATGTGGGTAGCCTGAAACTGGTCATGGTGGAAGTCTTTACACCATGGAAATTGGTAGATGCTAAAAACTGTATAAACTTAGCTTTGGGGGGTTGTTGTGTTTCATTTAAAAACAAACAACAAAAACGTGCCTGCTTCCAGAGAGTCAGTTTTTATACGTTTGCCTGGGCACCCCTGGAGGCAAACCAGGGCATAAAGTTCCGAGGCGGTTAAAATACTCCTTTGTATTATTATACACGTGAGGACATTGAGGTCCGAGAGATTAAATGACCGGAGCAAAGTAACACAGCCCTGTGTGGCCATGCCAGAGCTAGACCCGGGGACTTCCTGCTGGGCTGCAGGCCGCACAGCTGGCTGACATCATCAGACTCCTCGCCGAGGCTGCAGCCCTGAGCCCAGACCCACGGCCATCTCACCTGCAAGGGTCAGCATCAAGTAAACCCACAGTTTGTGGTTTCTGTCCTCCGAATTCCCAGCAGGTGCCGGACGGAAGAGTGGAAGGTGCCAAGAACTTGGGCTTTGTGGGACTGAAGACAAATGCCACATGTGCCGCCCCAAAAGGACCACACGACTGGATGTAACTTGTTCCCCACCAAAAACATCCAAAGACTGGCGAAGCCAACGGGAACATATAAACTCCTGGTGATATAGTCAAATGCCGACCCATTCTATAAGATTTATCTATTCAATTATGCAGACATATTGAAAATCATATATAAAATAAACATCCATCTTAATCACCTTTCACATCCCTTGGAATCATTATATACAGGCTCTTCCCGGCATCCCATACGTCTGTGTCCCCATCATCACGAGAGAGTGACTTTCTGAGTCATTCATTACAGGACTCGCACGGACGTCACCTGCTCTGATGGCTGAGCTGTTGGAGACACAGTGCATCCTGAAGCCATAAGTGATGTAGTCACTGGACTTTTACACCAAGACGTTTTTATTCCTTTATCTTACAGGTGTATATTCCAGATCACTACAATGTGACCACTCAGTACCATATTTTTAGACATTTGATTTTTTGATATATTATGAAATAATGGTCATAAATAATTTGAAAGTTATAAAGCATAACATACAATGCCTTACATGAATTTTGACCTAATATTAAGACAATTGCACCAGCTCTTTGTTATTTAGTATTTCCCAAGAATGTAACCTTTGACATTTTTCTTTCATCCTTCCCATGTTCTTATGTTTGAGGTCCTGATGAATATCATATACGTACATTTTTTAAAACCAATATGATACTCTTCATCTTTTATCAGGAACGACTTCTCTAGTTACGTTTACTGAACTTGTACACATACTTAGGTTTGTCTATATCATAGTATTCTGTGCTTATTAGCTCTGTTTTTATGTTTCTTTTGATCCCTCTTTGTATATTAAGTTGCATTTTTTGAACTGATATTTTTTCTCATACCATATGTTTCCATATATGGTTTGGAAGTTACCTCTGTGTTCTTTTAGGGCTCATCCTGGAAATTCTAGTGCTCTTACTTAGCACACTTAGCATTTCAGAGTCTAAGGTCTTGGAGTATTTCTTCTTCCTTCACTCCCTTCTCAACTTATATTCTACCATGCTTGTGTATTTTAATTCTATTTTTTAAAACTCCATAAGCAATTGTTTTTGCTGTTCTATATAAATAAAGCTTATTTTGATTTTCCCACACATTTACCACAATCTTCTATCACTATTTCCTCTTGGATTCCAAACCTTCCTTCAAGCATGATTTTTTCCTGCCTAAAATACAGCCTTTATGTTACTCCATGGAGGGTTCGCTGGTGGTCAGCTCCCTCAATTTTGTCTGTCTGAAAAATCTTTTTTCTTTTGGCCTCATTTCTCAAAGATACTTTTTCCTGAATAGAGAACTCCAAATTGTCGGTTTTTTTCTCAGAGTGGAACTGAGCAAACTGGGGTCTGTGCACATGGCACCTTGGTATATGACCCAACAAACAGCATTGACAGAATCATCTTCATTGACAAGATTCCAACCTCAGGGGCACTTCAGCTCACAGCCCTGTTCCCCAACAAGCCTCAGCACTTCCCTTGGTCCCCAAAAGGCTGTAAGCCAAAAAGAGCCCCATGGTTCCCCATCTCCCGATCTGCATGTAAGCCGGCTGTGCAACGTCCTCTGTCCCTCGGGAAGGTACACTTGTGGGTTTCAAAGTCGCCCTCCCCTTGCAGCAGCTCTCCCTTCGGGGTCCGGGGTACGTTGTCCTCAGCCTCTGTATGATCGTCCAGAAAAGCATGTGCCACATTACACTGGGTCATGGTGAAGTCCAGGAAAGGCACGCGTCCTGAGAGCGTGTCCTCTCCGTATGTCCTGAGTTCCAAGAGTTCAGATGGAGTCCGGGTCTGCAAGGCAGAGCCCTTGGTGGCTTCGGAGTGAGCTGGGGCGGGCGCGGTCAGAGCAGCAGCGGGCCTGCTTTCCTCCCAGCCCGGGCCGCAGGGCCGACTCGGCCCTACAAACTTCACAGCCGCTGCCTCCCCACGGCTGCCACCGCATGGCGCCTTCCTCGGGGCTGCCTGCCCTTCTTTTAAGTTCTGACCTGGAACTTCCCGTGGGACCTTATTTCTGACTTCTGCAACGAGCTGCATTGGCCAGTTTCCCTGTATTGCTTACCTTCCTTTGGCTGCCATTTTTAGTCCGGGCAAGAGTGACTCCGTGGTCCCGGGGCCTTCGTCTGCTTTGGCTCCGTAAGGAGTCAGGACACACCCTGAAAGTCACTGCACACCTTTTGCCCCCGGGCAGGAGCACAGCTATTGTCTAGCTACCAGCATGCCCTTCTGTTACGAAAAGTATCTTAAGCCGTATCCTCTCCTTTCCCCACCTCCCTAACCTTGGACTGTGGGGAATACCTGTTCTGGGGACCTCTCGCTCTGTACCCCATTACGATAGCACTGGAGATACAGTTCCACCACTTCCCACGTTTCACAGTTGCTACTGAGAAGTCAGATGTTGGCGTATTTAGTGTTTCATGGCAGATTACATTACGGTATACGCTTTTATGATCTTCTCTTTGTTTTTGATATTCTGCAGTTTTATCAATCTTTACCTAGACTTATTTTTTATTTTCTTCTTGCTGGAGAGTCCCTGTACTGTTTACATTTGTAGGTGTGTGTCTTTCATTCATGTAGGAAAATTCTCAGCCATTATCATATAGGTATGGGCTTCACCTGATCCTCTCTCCTCTCCATTTGAAATTGCAAGTTGATAAATTCCTCACTTAAAACTCCACATAATCCATATTTCTTCCTTTCTTCCATCTCTTTCTCTCTTTTTGTTAAAACCTGAGTAATGTCCTTCAGTCTCCTCTACTCATTAATTCTCTCTTTAGCTGTGTATAATCTGCTCTTAAACCCAACCTAGCCAATGAGTTTTCCACTTCAATTATATTTTTCACCTCTAGAAATCATTTTGGTTCTTTTTCAAACCTGCTTGGTCACCCTTTTTCTTGCTTTTCCCCCCTCATTTTCAATTCTCAACTTTATTTAACTGTATAAAATATCTTTATTTTGTATCCTGAATCTGACAACCCCACCATCTGATTCAGTCTGTTCTTTATTCTTGGTGGCTGTCACTCAAGGTGACTCATTTCCCTGTAGGCTTTGCCCCTTGGGATATTAGTTCATATTTCTTGAAAAGTTATCAGTGGGAATTACTTGAGGCCTGGGTTAAAGGTAAGTTCCTCCAGAAACAATCTGCATTTCCTTATACCACTCTCCTGGAAGTTCCACCAACCCAGGACCATTTTAAAATAATTTCTTGGCTTCAGATTTCATTGGGTGAATTAGGGCTACACACCCATTGTGATCAGAAGCCATACTTGTTTGATGCCTAGCATATGGAAAAATGGATAATGTCCCAGGTATAATTGAAAAGAATGTGTATTTTGCTATGTTTGTGGAGAATGTTTTATAAAGTCAGTTAGGTCAGGTCATAGCCTTCCTGGTTTTCTGTTTATAAGATTTTCTATGAGTTATTGAAAGGGATACTGAAGTCTTCAATGATTATTGCTGAGTTGTCTATTTCTCCTTTCAAGTCTTTCATTTTTGGAACTCTGTTGTTAACCTTGGAAATAAATATTAACTGAAGAGTGGTCTAGGTGGCATGTGAAACTGGCAAAATTGTAAAGGTGTTCTCTGAATGCCGAGACTTCTGGAAACAGTGAGCTGAGGCAGGAAGACGCTACAGGCGATCTAACCGGGCAGAAATGTGGGGACAGATCGGTGGTCATATCTGGGGATGGGCTTACAAGTTTTAGGTAAGTTTCAGTATTTTCTAAAATTCCCCCTACAAATAGTATCTTATTATATTTTATTTACTTTTACTCAGGGAGAAAGTTATTTTTGAAAAGAGAAAGACATTTTCCCCAAGATGGTGAAAAGTTAAGACATATGCTGTTGCCCCTCCTAAAACTGATGCCAAAACAAAGACTCTGAAGGATAGGAAAGTGTCCACTCAGCAACAGCAAATCCACCAGTCACCCACATTCCAGCAGGTAAGGCGCCCAAATCTAAAGAGCCCCCGCCAGGAGGAGCGAACTCAACGACCCTATTCCATCATCCAACTCCGCAGACGATGGGGTCAGGCGTGAAGATCAAAGACAACCACCTGCTCAACTTCGCTGGGGACATCCAGGCCAATAAGCACCAGATCAAAGAAGCAAAGGCAAAACTTGGTGACCCTGACCGGCCAAGCAACCCCCTGACAGGCTCTGACAGAGTGAAGACAGGAATGTTGGATCGCCCCCTCACTGTGATGCTTCAGACGGTAACACCTGAATTGGGATTATCAAGCCTGGCTTTGTCACCACCAGACAAAGAAAAAGAAGAGAAAGGAGGTCGCTGAGGACCCTTCCTGGCTGCCCCCGTAATAACGTCCCCAGGCAAAAGCAGAAAGAACGGATTTTGTGAAAAAAACCAGGATGTGTTCGAATTCCCTTCTCTGGTCATGCCCTTTTGTCTCCCGCTGGCTGAGTGCTAATGTGAGGAGCTGGGCTTTTGTTCCTGTGATCCGGGGCTTATCTTTATCAATAATGGTTTGTCAGAACTGCTTTAGATTCAAAGGTGGGGCCCTGGAACAGGAGGGGGTTGGATCAGGCCCCCGTGTTTGCTCTGCCCAAACGAACTTGCAAACAGGGACAGAGAGAGAAAATGAAAATTCAATAGAAGGGGAAGCAAAACTATTTTCTCTACACTGCAGCCAATTACTTAAATTATCTGATCCTGTTTAAGCAATGCAATAAAATCGAGTTAAGGCTTCTCTTTCTATTTTTCCAACGCCATCCTCGGCTTTCTCCTTCTATCGTCGAATCACAGCATCTCAGGGTTGGGAGGGGCCCACAAGTTCATCTGTTTCAATCTTTGCCATTTGCAGAAGGGAAACGGAAGCTCAGTTCCAGGTTGAGTCACAATTTAGTAAAGGACGAACAAAGGCCAGAACGAGGGGGGAACTACGGGGATGTAATGAAAAATGTTCTATGGTTTGAAATTACCCAGAATTCCAACATTTCTTAGCCATGTGACCTTCAATAAATATCTTATAGCCACAGAGACTCAACTCTACAAATGTGGGTGGGGATAATACCACCCACGGTGTGAATGTCTGGAAAGTAACGACGAAGACTGGGCATGCGGTCCGGTCTCAATATCGGCCACCCAATATGCGAGGCTTGGGTCACATGTGGTCGGTCATACCTCACTGCATGTTGAACAGGAGGTTGGAGTCACTGTTATCATCTCTTTATTCCAGACTAAGAAGGCGGAGTTACAAAGTTAGGAAGTGGCAAAGACGAAATTCAGACCCAGTTCCCAAACTCAGGCATTAAATCAGCTGTTAAATATAGTTATGACTTGACTACCTCACTAAGTCTTACTTCTTTGTACTTTTCAAGTGAACAGTAAAAGCACTGTAAAAATGGCCAAATGCTCAAAACTTAAGAAATGACTGCATTTTTCTAAATATCCAAAGAGGTTAGGGCTTTTCTCAGACTCCAAATCTATCTGAATCAGCAGTTTCATCTCTAGAATACTTTGCTAAGTGATAACTCAGGCTCTTTTCAACTGGTTTCTCAAGGTCATTTGACTCTAGTCCTGAGCTCCCCAGTCATGGGATTGCCCCACGTGGGCATACTCAGCACCAGCGAGGTCCTGTGTACAAAGTGGATACTGTAACTCTTAGAAATGACCAAGGGACTGGGCGTCGGGAGCCCCACCATCCTATCACCAGCTCTACCACATAACCATGTGACCATCAACATGGTCGCTGACCCGGTTGAGCCTCAATTTCCGCAGCCATAAAACAGAAACTGATATTCAAGTGGGAACAAAATAGTATTGCCCCATGTGTCCCAGCCAGACACTGACAAATTTAGATGGGAAATTCAAGATCCCCTAGTCCAGGGGTCATAAACCCAAGTGCCTGCAGGGGCAAGGCGGACAATATCAGTGTGTGAGACAGACTCGGAGCAGACAATAAGGGCTGGTGGGGACTGCGGTGAACTAAGGACTCTCACTGAAAGAACTGTTGAGTTCCAGCTTTGTGCAGAACTGTGGGCCCAGGACTTCTACATCTCTCCCATTCCTAACAGAGGACGGAAGCTTCATTTTTTATGAACTCCAATCTGAATTTTAAATGCTGGTGATCACTCAAATTATTTTGGGCACTTAATGGCCAAGCAGACATTTCCGAGAACTGGATTTGGCCGTTTCGCTGACAGTTCACAGACTTTGCTTCTAACTCATCTCCCTCTCATCCCAGGTGAGGACACAGAACGACCAGAACCCAGGTGTCCTCTCATGTGGGTCTAGGCTCTTCCACAACAGCTGGCCACTTTTCCTTTGGTTCTTTGGGGTGAGCTGGAAAGGGAAGATTATCAATTCGACACAGCCAGCAGCAAATCCTGGGTGTCCTGCCCTAGAACCTGGCAGTCAGTGGCCGGAGCGCAGACACGAAAGGGACGCGCTTCAGTTTCTGGTTTTCAGACCGAGTGAGAAAAGAGACACGGGGCTCACATCCCAGGTGTGGAGAAGTTTCGTTCTGTTTCAGACATTGATGTACCTACATATTCATAAAAGTCTCAACCATTGTTCCAGTCATGCCCACAACTTTTTGTCTGTTTTCTCAGGCATTGCTGTTTACTTATCTGCTGAGCAGAGAATACCCCCGCGTGGCTGTTTCTCCCCCCGAAAGGTATGCCGTTGCCAAGAGAAGCAGCTTCTGAGGTCAAAATCACAGAGAATAAAAGGCGCCTGGTTATTCAGGAACAATTATGCCCAAGACCCTCATTAAATTATCAGCAGTCCAAAATTCAGCTTTAAGCGATTATTTATTCCCAGCCCATGAAAAAATAAAGCAAAAGTCATTTCTTAACTGGCCTTCCCAGCAAAGAGGAGTTTCTATCCATAAGGCAGAAAACAAATTCCTGGAGGAAAAAAATCACATATATTCACATAACCCATTGGTGGGTTTTCCTCCATTATTAAAAGAATTTTTTTTTTAATCAGAGAAAGCAAGTAATTTCAATCTCTGTTGAAAGCCCAGTTATATTTATATATTAAGGCCTGCAAAAGATCATCTAATTATTTTAAATTTCCCAATGACATCTTGTCTCCTGTAATCCCGAGACCTTCTATATGAGGCACCATGGATTTCAGACTGTCCACATGCCGGCCCCGGGGCTGGGTCCAGAGTTCAGCAGGATTAACTGGTGAGAGCTCAAGGCACTCGGAGTCTTCTGAGCTTAGAGCCAAAAGTGGAGAACCCAACACCATACCAGCTTGTCACAGAATGAGGCAAAGTGTGCGAGTCTGGACACCTATGCCAGGTGCTGTGCAGGTGAGACACAGCAACTAGAGGTCCCGGAGAAGTCAAGAAAGGCTGCATGGAGGAGGTGACACTAACAAACTCTGAAGGATGAGTAGGAGTTTGCAAGACAAAGAAGGTAGTGGATTGTCGTTATGAGCAGAGAAAACAAGTAACACATGGTCACCGGTGGGGAAATCCTGGGCCTTTAGAGGCTGACAAGGCCTGTGGTGCACGGGGTGGAGTGCAGTGCCTGGGATTTCATCCACAGAGCTTCCATCTCATCATTGCACTTTTTTCTTAAAACAGCCCAAAGGCCACGAAGCCAGTGTATATACTGAGCACTTGCCATGCGCCAGGCGCTCGGGGAAGAAATTTGCCTTCATAATTCCACTTAATCTTCCTTTTAGGCCTTTGCGGGAAATGCCCTTTCTATCCCCACTGTGCAGACCAGGAGTCTAAGTCAACAGGCCACGAGTAACCTGCCCAGATCACAGGGCAGGAGCGGGGCAGAGCCGAGATTCATCTGGCTCCAGAGCTGCACCCTTTACCATGCTGGTACCACCCACGGGAGGTGGTGCCCAGCAGGGCCCCTTGTGAACTCCTGGTGTGGTGGGACCCAACCCCCAGCAAACCAGTGGGGCACCTGAGCCCCAAAGTCATGAGGCCAACTACCCAGTAGCGGACTCTCAGTAAATGTATTCACTGTGCCTGCCAGGGAAGGGGTCAGCCAGGTCAAAGCCAGGGACAGTTGAGGCCAGAGCTGAGAAAACAGATTCAAAGAATTAATGACTAACCACAAGAGGCACACGGGATACCAGGCAGGGTCTGGGACGTCACGGCCAACATCCCGGCTCTCTCTACGCCACTGCGCAGTCACAGGCGAGCAGTTCCCAGCAAGCCTCATGCGGCCTCGGTCTCCGGAGAGCAAGCATTTAGTCCAATAGGCTTCAGACAGCACCCGTCCCTGTGACCCCTCAAATTAGTGCCCCGCCACCGCCACACACAGGGGTCGCTTATTAGCCAGCTCAGCAGCCCCGGAGGAAACGCTCCTTGTCCACTGATTAGCGCCACCGTCAGACATGTGCTGACACCAAGGTCTCCCCAGGCCACTTTAATTCGAGTGTTTATTCTCAGCCTTGGCCTCTTCCCCCTCCTTGCACAAACAGCCATAAATCTCTTAAAGAGTGGGAAATAAAATGAATTTGAATCCCAACTTTGCATTTTATTAACATCTCGGGAACAGAGGCCCCTCAGCTATAAAATGGGATTTATCCTTTCAACCCATATTTATTGGACATCTATAATGTGCCAGACACATAGAATTTGTGGCCAGCAAAATGAACCTAGTCCCTGCCTCACCGAATCTACAATCTAGCAGGAAAGAAATGCAATAAAATCTACTCTTGCCATCAATTTAATAAGCATTGAATCGGAGGTGGCCGAATTCTCAGAGCCAGCGGGGAGAGGTTTCCAGTCCTGATCCAGCTGTTGAAAGGCAACCCCCACACCCAGGGCCTGAGAGCGCTCTGAATCGGTGTGGCCAGGGTCACGAGGCCACCAAAGATGTTAGGCCTGAGAGCCAGACAAGGCCAGGTGCCACCACTTACCGGACACACCTTCCCTCGTCTGCAGAGCGGGGATATGAGCACAGCCTGCCTCCCGGGTTTGGGTCTATTCTTATATTTTTGAGAATTAAATGAAATGAGGTCTGTTCCAAATCTGGCACAAAGTAGGCATTGAATCCCTGGCCATCGTTCTGTGTCCAGGAGTGATGGCAGGCCCACGCCACACGGCAAGGCCTGTGGACTGGGGACCCACGCGGTCCCTGAGCCCCTCCTCCCTCCCTCCTTTAATCAGCCCCTCGGAAGTGTCATACACCCCATACTGTGCAGGGAGTGGGGTGAGGCCGAAGAGCCTATAAAGAAATACAGGTGGACGCCATCTCAGTGACCACTGGGGGACCACTTCCTGTGTGGCCTTCAGCCTCTCTGGTCAATTTTAGTTTCATCTTCCAAGGAGACATTAGTATCTGCTCTGATTGCCCCATGGTAGTCAATGTTGCAGAGGTCAGAATCTGGTGAGACAAGGAAGTTCCAAGGAGTGGAAAGCCGTCCACATGGGTGTGACTCATGCTCTTTGACTGCCATGTTCATTACCGTTCAGAAGCTGGGCCACGGTTACAAAATACGCATACAGAGCACAGCTCAGGAAACAGCCAAAATCATTGCGGGGACCACCCGTGGCGTCGGGAGGGTGCAGGCCTCCCGGGGGAATCGCTTTGTGAGTTATTTAAATGTCTAACCACGATGCTGTACACGGAAGCTAATATAATATCAAATGTCAACTGTCCATGAAAAAGAAATTTTTTAAATAAATAAAGTGGGGGGAAGAAGGAAGCTGGGCCACATTCTTAAGTGGGGTCTATGATGAATCGCGGTGACCACTGCTGCTGAGAGAAGTCACCCCCTCCTCCCTCACTGCGGGCGACCTCAGAAAGAGGAGGGTTAGGCTTCCCGCGCAGCCTCTCAGCTGTGGGACCTTGGAGATGTTAACGAACCTCTCTGAGCCTCCGTTTTCTCACCTGCAACATGGGGAAGAGCAAGACGTTCTCCGCAGGCGTGAAAGGGGCAGCCCAGGTCAGGTGACGGGAGGGTCGCAGGGGCTCCACAGACATGTGAAGCAGGTGAGCAGCACCCG
Organism: Furipterus horrens; assembly: GCF_987537825.1. Lineage (NCBI taxonomy): Eukaryota > Metazoa > Chordata > Mammalia > Chiroptera > Furipteridae > Furipterus > Furipterus horrens. The sequence goes on from NW_028327177.1 coordinate 4,088,699, forward strand.
CTTCCCCGCCTGCCCACCTGGAAGCCAGACCGCAGCGTCCCAGGCTCTCCCACGGCCCAGCAACCCCTGCCCCAGGATCACGCTCGTCTCTGGGCAGGTTGCTCTCTGAGGTCCTGCCCGTCCACCTTGTCCACAGCAGGCCCCTCGGCTCCTTCCTCACCCCCACGACCTGTGTCTTCAGTCTCAGAAGGGGTTTCCCTTCTCCTGTCTAAGCCCAGCCCCGCCCGCACCCTGGCCTGCAGGCCTCACCTGCCCAAATCAGTTCTGCGTTCTTTGGCCCTCCCGGTGCCTGGAAATCGGCAGGTGTCCACCCGAAGGCCCCTCCCCCTGCCTGTCCAGCCTCAGAGGGGTCTGCTGCTGACGACAAAACCTGCCTCTTGCCTCTCAGCCTAACTCCTTTGGGCTTGTGCGTCTAGGCTGTTCCTTTGGGTCTCCATCACCCCAGCCGCAAAGTTCAAATGCCTTTGGCTCCAAGAAGCCAGGGCTGGCCCTGACCACTTCCCAACACACCCCCAGCAGAGCCATGAGCCCGGTTCCCTTGGAAAAAAGTGTTGACAGAGCTCCCCCCTGGGACCCTACCCCACGCTGATGAGCATGCTCCTAATTATTTAAATCTAACATGTCAACCAAAGATGCACCCGAAGTCCCCCTTCGGAGGTCACCCATGATGTCCATCAGAACCCAGAAATAAGGAGCCATCCTAGCCTTGGAAGTTTCCATGGGGCAGGGGGGCTGACAGAGGAGCTGCAGGCAGCTCCGAAACCAGGAGCAAGCCTGGCATCCAGCAGGAGAGAGGAGCAGTGCCCTGGGAGCCAGGGAAGTCTGGGTGGCTGGAAAGCTGAGGGCAGAGCCAGAGACGACATCGGAGCCAGAATGGGCGGCCTCGGAGGCCCAGGAGGGCCTCCCAACGCAGGGGTGAGAGGTCAGGCAGCTCAGTGGCCTGCATGGGCCTGCAGCCCGTGTGCCCACCTTGCTCTGGTGCCTGAGAAAGAAGCCTTTATTTAAGAGATGACCCAGTGGTCACCTCCAGGACTTGTCCCCTCCAAATGCCAAACTGTACGTCCTAGCTGAGCCTCTGCCTTGGGGCCCCCTCCAGCTCTCTGCTCCCCTGGATTCAGTCTTCAGGCCCCCCCTCACCTCCCTCCACAGGTGCCTGTGCCCAGCAGGGCCACCTGGCGAGTAAATGGACAACTCCAACGTCTCTGCGTGCTCCCTGTCTGTTGCAGGACAGCAACAAGCAGCTAAGAAATGAAGATCATTCTGTTCAAGTCATCAATCACCGAGAAAGGGACTGGCCCTAGGCCAGGTGCAGCGGATGGCTCTAATGTGACTGCCCTTCATGGAGCTTCAGATCAGAAGCCAGCAGGAGGGTGGACAATTTCACCGCAGAGACAGGGCTCCCTGCCTCTGTGATCCAGGGCCATCCTCAGTCCCGCGGGAAGGCCGCCGTCCGAGGCCCTGACACCCAGCCATGGCTCCCGCGTGCATCGGTACAGGAATCTGGACGCCTCTGCAGCTGCTGCCTGCTGTACTTGCAAAACCTATCAGCTCCCCCATCAATCCCCAAGCTTGTATGGTCTCTGAATTATTTAACACTACATTCCAAGAGGCTGTGAATAATGGAATGGGGTGTAAATAATCTTATCTCTGTCTCGACACGCAGAGATTGTGAAGGGGCACCTAAAGAGACTGTTCTGCCAGATCCTTACAATACCTGCGCGTGATTAAAAACCAAGCCAATGCCTCCCAGACAGCTACTGTTCCCTGGCGGAGGAACGAAATGAGCGAGAGCCTCATCATACTTCCCAGGTGGAAAGGAGCAATTATATATCAGGCCTCAGGCCCAAGTGCCTCTAGGATAGTTACATCAGTGCTTTCGGGTTGCACAGAGCCTGACAGGCTGCCCTGCTCCTCCGCACGCCCAGTGCCATGGGCAGGTGCTTTCCTAACTGAGTGACAAGGACACTGAGCCCCAGGGAGGTTACCTTACACAGACAGGCACAACGAGGGGGAAACAAGCCTGGGATCCTGGTCTCGTGACTTTCCCCGCAGCGTTCTTTCTTCCCCACCTTTCCACCCGGCAAACAGGCATGGAGCAAGCAAGGATTTGGTCTCTCCTCATCATGCGAAGTCAGCGTGACCTTCCCACGTATCGGGTTCATCTCAGTTCCAGGCGGATTCTGGTGCGGGCGGGGGAAGGGAGTCCTGTGGTTCTTAAGCCCCTCGCTGAGGTGGGGTGCTCCGCCAGCTAGCAGCCCCCAAAGCACCCTGGTGTGGTGGAAACAAGCTTTGGACCGAGAACCCGGAATCCAGGGACCAGCGCTGATTCTGCTGCCACGGGCCTGTGCCCTGGGAGGGGTCTCGGCCACTTTGGGCGTCCAAGTTCTTATCTGATAAAGTTAGACACGTGACAGTTGGCCCCGCGGGGACGCTGCGGGACTAAAACGGACTTACGTCTGTTATTGGAAGGACAGTCCCCCCCAAGCACTGATGACATCCCCGGGACCGTCAGGGCGGTGTGTGAAGATAAGTACTCATCGGGCCCGCGGCCATACGGGAGAATCTGCAGCCAAGGCGGAGGCAGAAACACAGCATCCAGCCTGATTCCCAGGGAGGCCCTCCCTGGTCACCAGAAGTCCCCCCTCTCACCGTTCCCACTCCCCCTAGAAAAACCCGCCTCCTTCAGAAGGATGGAAGGGATACGGTCAGAAAGGACGACTGTCTCCACTTGCATGTCACAGGGTGTACCCTTCTCTCTGGGGCTCTGAATCTCTTACAACAATGACCGCCTGCCTGTGCCCCTCAAGAACCACTTGGGTCTGTGTCTCGCAAACACTCTGGGTCCTCCCTCACATCCACCCATCCAAACATCCACCCACCCGTCCATCCATCCGTGCATCCACCCATCCAAACACCCTTCACTGAGCACCAGTCCACCCTGACTCCGTGCCTGAGACCCAGCCCACAGTACCGCATGCTTCTCCCTCCCTCCTCCACGTGCACGGCCCTCCTTCCACTCTTGCTCTCTGCTCCTGGGTCCCGGGATCCCCATCAGGTTGTTTTAGATGCTGGGGTGAAAAGGGGAACATGATTAAGTGTGAACATAAAAGCCAAGTGAGTTACATGATCTCACACGCCAATTCAGTCTTTTCACAGAGATCTATCACCTCATTTCTCTGTCGAGAGAAATGATCACTCCAGACCCTCCCTGGGAAAGGGTCTCCGCTCTTCTAGCTTCTAAACTCCGCGGCGTCCCTCGGCCCTCGGCCTCGGCCCATCAGTCACGCCCGTGTCCACGTCCACTCCCAGATCCCCTCCGACCCTGCCTCTCCTGCCCCTTTCCTCACAGGGGTCCTTGTGATTACATCAGCCCCACCTGGAAAATCCCAGATAGTCTCCCGTCTCAAGAGCATCAGTCTGATCATGTGCAAAGTGTCGTATGCCACGGGAAACCTATCCCCAAGTTCGGGGACAAGGACATGAACAACTTCAGACAATCACTCTGCCCACCTTGGTGGATTTCTGACGTCTGTCTTAGCCGAATGGTTAGAACTCAGAAACTGCAATGTCCCCCAAGAACAGGAAGGGATACGGTGACCACCCCACCAGCGCTGTTCCCACAGATGATAGTCAGTCCCCCCTCCGTCTGGACCTGTGGTGATATCCTACCTCCTTGTCCTTCTGGCCATCAGTCATGAGCATATAACTTGCTTTGGCCACTGGAATGAAGGGACTGTGGCCTTCTGGATGACAGTCTCACTGGTAGCAATGTGAGTCCCCTGCTTGCTCCTTTCCTCTACCCTGGCCACTGACAGGTGGCAGCCTCACTCCCAGCCTACATCCTTGGAGAAAGGCAGAGTGCCAGATGTCCCATGATAGACATGGAGCATTAATGAGAAGTATATGTTGCTGTTTTATGCCACTGATATTTGGGGACCTAGCCTCGCCCATCCCAGCATTCAAGGCTCAGGGCAGCCCAGAGTGTGTCCACTGTGATACTGCATTGTCCCTCTGTTGCCAGGTCAATGGTCCTGACAGCTGTCATGGCCAAGGCCCAGCAATGATTAAAGAACCCAGAGACCAGAAATGAAACTCAGACCCTCTAAATCTAACTAAGGGTATCTTCCCGAATGTGTGCATACATGTGCGCGCACATGTGCACCACACACACACGCACACACACGCACACACAGAACGAAGTTATCTGTTCTCACAGGGAAGCTGCCCTGCACCCCTCCTTCCAGGCGCCCAGTTACTTGCAGAGCCCCAGGCGTGGGGAGCCCAGGCGTGGAGAACGGGGCTACAGGAGGCAAAGGGTGACATGGATTCCAACTCACTAGGTGGTTCCCAAGCACAAGTGGGGATGAAGAGCTAAGCCAACTGGCACAGAAGAGAGATGTCCAGCTGAGCAAACAGGCTTGACAGGCTGGTTAGAACGCTCTCTGCCACAGCTCCTCAGCTCTGGGAAATGAAGGAAGACGGAAATCCCGAAAGCCCAAGAGCTGGTGAAGGCAGCTACTTAGGGGCCAGGAAATCCTCCCCCACATATGTACCCACCAGGAAGCTCGTCACTGATGGCGGCTCTATGCCAGAGAGCCAGGCCTGGGAGACAGCTGGAGGGAAAAGCAGAAAACTCTTGTGTGGGGGGCTGTGACTTGGGCCTGTGTGTGGGCCGAAATGGGCAGGAAAACTAGAATACAATTCATCTTAGAGATCAGTCCAGGACCTTTCCTCCAAGGGCTGTCCTGCAGAGAGACAGTTCTCGGTGAGTGTGGCAGGCAGACAGGCCCTGGAGGAAGTTCAATGTGACCGCGGTTTAGGGATCAGCACACCCAGATTGAAGTCCTACCCACTGAGAGTATGCAGGGGGCTTGAGAGACCAAATTTCAGCTTCATCTATGTCACATGTCTTATTAATGTTCGCCTTCCTTGCATTTAGCCTCATGCTGAAACATATATGACATTCCTCTATTCAATTGCGTATTCATTCGTGTACCCTTTCTCTTAAGAAGCGCAGATGGAGTCTTGGAAGAGACAGATGGGTTACAACCTCTGCCTTTTGAGAGCCTGCAGATAATACAAGAATATTAGAAGCTCACTGTGTGGGTGACCACTGGTCTCCCAGCTGGAAGAAGGGCACATGTACCAGCAGCACCCCAGGCAACCATTTGGAGAGAAAAAGAAAATATGTGGGTTTCTATTTCTATTTATTTTTATTTCATACTTTCTAACAGTACATTTAATGTATGTTTTATAACTCGCATGATAAAACAACACAGTGGCACGTGTAAATAATAAATAAACGAAGGAACAGTAAGAAAGTGCATCTTGAAGATATGTGCTCAAAACCCTGTTCTGGCGGATGCATAATCAGAAACCCAGAGACAGCTATAGATCTTTGATTTCCTGGTTAAGAGAACAGCAAGATAACAACCCCTGATTCATCCGCACCCACCTTCCCATTGAGATATTGATGGAAATAGACCCAGGAGAATTAAAGGTGCCATAATCCTGAACACCAGAAAGACTGGGTCATTATCTTGAAGAGCCCAAGAGGAATTCCTACTAAGTGGACAACGGCAGGGGCGCAGGGCTCGGAAGCAGAGCGATGGCAGCAGCAGGACGAGGACAGCAGGTGCCCCGCGTCTCCACGGCACGCCCGACCTCAGAGACAGAGCACCCTCACCGAAGGAAGGCCAGCAGGAGAACAGTGTTGAGCAGCGAGTGCTGTGTGACAAGCGACCGGACGTTTAATGGCTTAAAACCACACCGCTCACTCATCCTCTCTCCCGGCTGCGCAGACCAAGGGCCCAGGGGCAGCGGAGGCTCTCTCAGGTGACAGCTGTCGGGTGTCAGCTAGCGTTGCAGACATCGCAGCGACGGGCGGAAGCCGGGCACCCACCCCGAGGAGGCCCCTCCCATGCCAGCCGGCTAGCACCGGCAGGCTGGCTTCTCTTCGTGGGGGTTCTCCACGGGCTGCCTGACTGCTCTCCCAACCCGGCCGTGGGCCTCTTCCAGAGAAAACGGTCCAGAGCGATGGTGCACGTTGTGACCTAGTCTCGGGTTGCGCTGCTATCTCTGCCACGGTCCGTTGGTCACAGAAGCCAGCCCTGATTCAACATGGAAAAGGACTACGCAGGACGTGAGTAGCAGAATGGGCCCACGAGGCCACCGTGGAGGTGGCTGCCAGGGAAGCTCCTTCACCAGAGAACGCTTCCGAGTGGCCAGGGCCCCTTTCTGTCCCGGTCACTTCCGGCCTCTTTGTTACTCCTATCTGTCCTCTCTCCCCCTCCCCCCTTTATCCCATCCTCTGTCACTCGCCCCTCCCCCGTTAATTTTTATCTGTCTACATGTTCTCAAGGGCCATTATGTCCACTTGCAGAAAGTATAAAAATGTGAAGTCTTTATTAATCTCACAACAACGGGCACTGATGGAGGGTGTGTCCCCAGTGGGTCATTTGGGTGGAACCAGAGTGTGTGGTGTCAGCCACGAGAGTCGAGGCACAAAGGAGATCCCGAAACCACGGCCCGAGACGAGGAAGAGAACTTGAGTTTATTTTTGAAAACAACTGTTCCTACCATTTCTGTTAACCCTGCAGCCCCCATTGGCAGAGGCCGGTCCCAAAGATGAGCAGGCACGTGGCACAGACCTGCCAATGCCAGAGCGGAGCCAACCTCCTTCCCGCTGATGGGGCAGGGAATTCTTGCCTCCTGGCACCGGACTTCCTGTCCTAAGCCACTTCCATGGACCGTGTAAGGGCCTGTAACATCTAAGACCCACTCCAGACACAACTCCTATCAGGGATGCTTCTTTGATGTAAAAACATAATTAATTCTGCCTAACGGAAACCCAAAAGGAATGGATTAGAGGCTAGGAGAAAGCTCGCAACGTGCCTGAGAAGAGCAAAGAACAACCCCTGAACCCACCGAGTCCAAACGCAGGGTGGGGACCCTCTAACAGCCTGCAGCTGACCCCACGCGGCAGCTATGACGACCGGGCCTGGAGGAGAGACATTCCACGGATGCCCCACAAACCAAACAGCCCCGGCACTTCCTGGACAAGGACTTGCCCTTGCAGACCGAAGCCTCCTCTTGCCCAGCTCTGACGCCCAGTCTCCAACAAGCTCCTCTAACTACAGGCCTTCAGTCCCCTGCCATTACTCTGGCTGAAAGCAAGCCTCGAGATGGGACTTTTCTGGATTCTACTTTGAGAAGGCAGGAATCATAGTGTGACGTACAATTAAGGTGTTGGAAGGCTGTTCCAAAGCGACGAGCCACTCGCAAATGACACGTGCCAACTGCAAAGACAAAATGAGCACAGAGTATACAAACTAATGACAAGGGGGTGGGGAGGGGTTTCCCACTGAGGGCTGCCCGCTGGCACCGTCCAGAAAAATACAAGATGGACGTTGGTAGTATTGACAATGGCTATCGGAAACATGAATACACGTGGGGTTTACATGATGTTCAAACCCATGATCTCATTGGACCTCACAAAAATCCCAACAGAGGAACCTGGTTTGGGCTGACGAGGCTCAGAGAGACGGGGAGAACAAATAAGACGGCCGTTCCGGAGCCCCCGCTGAACAACGAGAGACACAGAAAAGGCACATCTCCCTCAGCACCTGCGTCTGCCTCTCAAGACTCTCTGTCGCCTACTTGTCCTGGTAGAAAACCCCAGCTGTGTCGATTAGACGTGGGCCTGCCTCCATCCATAAGCACCCTGTTCCAGCTTGTTTCGCGTGGGCCCCTGGCAGAGATGTGTTCCTACGTCAGGATGCACATGAACACTTGCTTTCCCGTTCCCCTGCACCGAGGCCACCCGTGACTACTGGGCAGAGCTCCAGGTAAGTACCGCAGGACCAGAGTACAGACGTGGGGGTCCTCTGTCGTTTTGTGATGACATACACTCTAAAGTTTCTTCCTGTTGGATGGAAATCTTCAAACGGCCTGACAGTCGGCGAGGCGCCGACGTCCTCTCTCCTGTTCTGTCGCAGAAGTCGGTCATGCAGAGGCCAACACCCAGCGGTACACCTTTGCTGCCGTGCTCATCGTGAAAGGAAGCAAGGGTTCTGTTAGCCTGCCCAGCTGCCCAGGGCCCCAGAACAATTTCCGCTGGGCTTTCTGAAAGGCCTGCGTGTTTCGACAAACATTCGTTGTTCGCACCTCCTGGGCCGAGCGCTGACCTAGACAGTGCGAACTCGGAGGTGAGCAGGCGACCATCCCGTCTCTCCAGGAGCCTGCAGTGAGGAGTTCAAAGCTGTTTTAAAGCCACCCTCCTGTCCCCCGCCAATATCCACCACCATCTTTTCAGACACCAAGGAACCAGGTTGGAAACTGCTGATCTGACCAAATCTCTCCTTTTATATAAGAGAAAGCTGAGAATCAGAGAGATAAAGAGCTTTCTGCAAAGTCATAACAGTCATTCTTCCCGAAATCCCAGGCCAAAGCTCCTGCCACCCCATCACCCCACCTGCAGGGGATTTAAACAGCAGATGACAGCTGCCCTCGGGCTGGTTTTGCCGACTGGTCCACACTGAGATGCTGGCAGGTAGACTAGTAAATGCCTGGTTTAGCCCCGCTGGGGACACTGGCACAGCGGACGTGACCTGAGGAGGAAAACAGCCTCACGAGGCCCTGGGGAGACCCCATGGAGGACAGGTTTGCAGCCAGCAAGTCCAAGAGTGAAATGGGAGCAGGAAGCACCTCCAGGAGCAGACATGTCTGTCTGCCTGTCCAGCCCACCAGCCCAGGGCAGATGGCCCACAATTAGCCACCCGGGAAATGGCTCCGACCCCCAAATGGAGACTCCTGGCTTCGGGTGAGAACTGGCAGGAGGAAGCCAAGCCCTCAGAAGGCTGAGGAAACACTGTTCGCAGGTAAATGCCGGCCGTAATCACAAACACAAGGAGACGGTTGGGGCTTCAGGGTGACAACCTGTGGGGTCTTCCAGGCATTCCTCCAGGGTCCAGGGAACCCCACCTGACATACGGCAGGACTGCAGCCTGGGGTGGGGGGCTCGGGGACACGGCTGGGCTGGTGGTTCCAATGGCATGCTTCTTGTGGCTGGGAAGACCCACCAGACACGTGAGGGGTGGCCGAAATTCCTCTCAACAGGTTCGTTTTGCTCCCACGTCCATTCCTCTGCCATCCTTTCCAGTTCCCTCTGAGCAGTGGTTCAAGAGCAGAGACTGGCAGGCTGGGCTCCTGAGCCACCCCTCCTGGCTGTGTGACCTTGGGCTGTCACTTCCCTTCTCTGTGCCCGTTTCCTCCTCCGTAAAATGGGGGTAGTGTGGTGCGGGAAACATGAGTTACTACGTTAAAAGCCCTTGGAAGAGCGTCCGGTGTGTGGTGTGTGCTCAGGAAGCACCATGGATGCTTCCCGAGGACTCGGGCCCGATCCACTTCCGTGGTCTGACCATGGCTTCTCGACTTTCTCACGGTACACATTTCCCCGCAATTCACGCACCCACAGCGCCCGCCTGCGTGCCTTTGATAAACCGCACACGGGGTTCTTCCTCCTGCGACCTCTGCGCATCTATCACCTGCCCCTTCTGCCTGAATCAGGGCAGAAACACCCCTGAGAGTCGTCAGTGAAAACATGCAATCCCTCCTTTCACCATTCAGGACAAACAGGCCTCCCAGATGGTTCTTAGCACGCGCTACCGTGTTTTGTGCCATTCACGCCCGTGACCTCCCCCACTCCCCAGCCCTCCACGGGTGCTGTGCGGTACATGTTCACGGAATGAGTGAGCAAATGGATAAAGAGAGAACGTTTGCTCTGCACAGGTTCCAGCTTTCTCTCTGCCCAGACCTCCTCTATCCGTGCGGAGGCAGCATTCACCCACGCTCAGGTGCGCATCCGCAGGCATCCTGGGAGGGCTAAGCAGAAGCCCCGCTGGCCTTGGCCGGAAAGGACAGCGTGGAATGAGAAGGAAGGGGAAGAGGCGCAGGAGCGAGGGATGTCAGGGGAGACCGAAGGAGGTAAAAGTGGGGGAAGATAAGCCCAGAGGGCTTGGCTGGGCTCAGACAGACAGCGAGGCTCTTGCTAAAGAGAACAGGCTTTGTTCTCCAAACAGGGGGGAGCCCAAAGACTCACATGAGATGATTCAAACAAAGTTCTCAACACGCTGCATGATGCATAGTGAGTGTTCAGTAGATGCCAGCTCTGACCCACCGTTACCAATTTAACTGAAGTCTTAGCTGTAGGAAGGAAGCCACCAGATGTTTAGAAATAAAAATATCCAGGTAATTATACTCAAGTTCTACCTCTACCACCAACTTCCTGGGTGACCTTAGGCCAGTCTCCAGGCCCCTCTGGGCCTCAGTTTCCTTATCTATAAAATGAGGGAGCTGGACTTGGTGATCTCTTTTCCTTCCTGCTCTTACAGTCCCTGATCCTGAGACTGGGCCAGTCGCTGCTGCCCCAGCCCACGCTGACCTCTCCCTGCTGTGATGGCCACGTCTCAGGTTCCGCCACACAAATCCAGGCTGTCTACATCGTTCTCCATGTTCCAGTTTCCGGTGTCTGGTCCACCCAGAAACCACGCCTTTACTTAGATCTCCCCACCAGAGCCTACGGGAGAGCTGAGAGGGCTCGCAATAGCTACTGATTTCGGGGTCACACCTGGGAAGACTGGGAGTCAGTGCTCCCTCGGCCTTGACACTAATGGAGGGGTGGGGGCAGCGGAGGCAGAGGAGGAGGGGCCCAGGCGGAGTGCCCCGCAGGTGCTCCCGCTGAGCTAAGCACTTCCCACGTGTAACAGAGCAGGTTCAGTCTGAAGGGTCAGATGTTTGGGAACCAATTACCCACTCTCTTCCATTCTAAGGTGCGCCCGATCCCAAGGGTCCCACGTGGCTCCCAGAGGACAGGGAGCAGCTTCTCATCTCCACTCAGTCCCGGCTCCTCCTCAGGAGCATGGTAGCCTCTTACACTCCAGTGGCCGCACCCACACAGCCTGGGCACTGGGCGCCTTTGAGAACACCAGCACCTCAAGACCCAGGGTCCCCTCTTCCTGCCTCCTTTCTTGTCATTCTGCTCCACCTCCTCCTCAAGCCCTGCCAAGGTCAGGACCAGAGTTTGAAGCCTTTGGACCCGCAGACCCCTTCTGTCCCTGCCCCACCCTGCCCAGGCAGACATGCCCCTACACCTCCCCCAGCCCCCGAATGCATTCTCCTCACTCAAGGGCCCCCTTACCTGCTGCTGCAGATTTCCATCACTCACTGTATCTAGAGCCTGCATCTGCCACAGGAATAGCAAGGGCCCCTTTCCTAGAGGGTGAGGAGCACTTCACCTTCAGTCTTCCTAGACGGGGAGGCCCACCCTTTTAGCGCGTGGAAGAAGGCCCACCAACAGCCACGCAGAGACCGTCTGAGGGCAGAGCCCTGACACACACGCGTCCACACGCTGCAGTTCGACATCCTTCCCTGCCTTCAGAGACGGAGGCCAAGGTCAGATCACTGGCCCTAACAGGAGCCCCGTGAAATGACTGCAGGTGTGGGCCGAAGCTTTCCAAACGTCTTCACCTGCACTTCAGGCCCAGCCTTCTCTCCTCTGTTCCCTGAAGACACCGTGGGATGCCTGCTCCTTAACCCCAGGCCCACCTGCGCCTGGCCCCGTGAGCCTGGCCCGCTCCAGGTCGGGGCTGCTGCCGCCGGCCTCAGCCCACTCCCACTCCTGCCCGCACGCATCCCTCTGACTCCACCCAAGCCTGGGCCTCTCCCCACCTCCCTGCCTTGTTCCTCGCCATGAAGCTGGCTCACAAGCCCCTGGGAACCTGGCTCCCTGTGTCCCCCATGCAGCGGGCTCGGCTGGCTTCCCCTGAGCAAGCCCACCTGGGCTCTCCTATGCAGCTTCCCCGGGCAACGACCCTGCGGTGCCCCGTCAGCAGAAAAGGTCAGTGCTCCCAGGCCTGGCCCGGCTGCCCCAGGACGGAGCCGGCACAGCAACCGGAAGCCTTGATCTCAGTATCTGGTGGGAGAGTCCTCCCGTTGTCTTCCCTGCAGGGTACTGTCGCCCAGAGACCAGCAAGCCTCTCCTGTAATGGCCCAGACAGTAGGCCTTTTAGAGGTGCAGGCCACACCCTCTGTCACACCGTCTGGACTCAGCCACTCAGGTCAAAGCCTTCGCACACAATGGGGAAGGAAGGGATGGACATAGCTGAGTTTCAGTGAAACTTCATTTGCAGACACTGAAATGTTAATTCATATCATTTTCACATGTTACGAAGTAGTGTGCTTTTGAGTTTTGTCAACCATCTAAAACGTAAAAACATTTCCTAAGAATCTAAAAAACAAAGACAAGAAACCAGTGGACCCTCAGGCCATACAAAGGAGGCAGGCAGCCAGATCTGGCCTCGCGTGCTGCAGGTCACAGCCCCCAGCACAGGAGAGAAGCCCTGGACTCGGGGTCAGACAGCCCCGTTCCAGTCCCGCCTCCGCCACTTCCTGGCCCCAAGGCCTTGGGCAAGTTACACAAGGTCCCCATGTTTGTTTCTGCCTCAAAGCACTCGGAAAATAATAGTGCCCTTGTCATAGGATTGTCACCAGCCTCAACGGAGACACACTGGGAAGTGGTCTGGGGTGCAAATGCCCCACGTGAGAAAGTAAGTTAGGGCAGCAGTGACCCTTTGTCACCATGGAAGAAAAGTCTGGGACCTGGAAGTATGAAGAAGCGGGGAGACATCAGCTTTGGCCTCAGAGAAGTCCTGGCCCCCACTCCTGGCTCAGCCCCTTAGAGCTGTATGTCCTTGATCAAGTTGCTGCCGCTCTCTGAGCCTCCCTTTCCTAACCTACGCGCATCAAGGACGCCCTCACCTCGGAGGGCCTGCAGAGGGCTATTTCAGTGTCAAAAAAAGTCACGTACTTACGCACAGCACAGGGAACAGAGTCAGTAAGGCTGCAATAACGACATATAATGTCAGCTGGATACTGGAAGTATATGATGGTCTAACCACCATGCTGTACACTTAAAACCAACACAAAATAATAGTAAAACAATAAAATTTTTAAAAATAAATAAGTAAAATATATGACATTTAGTAAACCAAAAAAAAAAAAAAAAAAAAAGCTTTTATTTATCCCAGCGCCATCTTGATCTTTTTTTCTCTTCCAAATGTCTTTTTTCAGAGAAGAAGCCAATGTTCTTCATCAAAAGCCGCCTCCTCCCAACCCCCAAAAATCCCCTTTGATGTCTCCCCTGAGCTGCATCAACACAGCAGCTCCTGCCTCCCCAGGGAGACCTTGTTGCTGGAAACTGGGGCAGCCCTTTGAACTGGGCTTCTCCTCCGTGAGGAACAACAGCAGGGGCGGGCGTTGTTTGCTTCTTCTCTCACCCTTGGCGCTGTCCTTTGTGGGTCAGAGGCTGACACGGGGCCGGCGGGGGAGGGGCTGCCCACCCCTGGGCCCAGCTGCGGGGCCCGGGGCCCTGCTGGCTTTGTGGGTCAGACTGATTTTCTGCTCCCCGCTGGTTGTCTCTGCTCAGACACAGACAGCCCTGACATGGGCCGGGCTTGTCCTCTTGCAGAGAGAGGGCCCAGACATGTCATTTCAGGTGGAGGCCTGCTCGGGGCTAGAAGCCTGGCCCGGCTACAGCAGCTGTGATGGTGTAGGGAAAGCAAGGGTCCTGGAAGGGTTCCTTCTGGCTGGTCTGGTCCACCTGCCCTTGCAGAGAGACGGAGGCACCCAGGGCCAAGGTTTGTGGCCCAGAGACCAGAGCCAGGAGAGAGGCCGGAAATGGGCAAAGTCAGGGTGAACGCAAGCCCAGGGAAGGCCGTGCGGGGGAGCAGGAAAGCTGAGTTTATTCACGGAGCCTGAGGAGCCCAAATAATGCCCCGTTCAAAGTGGGAAAGCAAACTCCAGAACTGAGCCCTCTCTCCAGGGGCGTCTCGCCCACGCAAGAGTCTGCACCCGGACCTGCAGGGTCAGTGGTTCTGCACGGATTGTGTTCAGCTCAATTACTTTCTGTGCCGGGACTCCGCTGGGGCTGGAGGTAGACAAATAAAATGGAAATAGTCCCTGCCTGTCTGGTAGCTTTGTGAAAAAGCTCTTAATCGTCCCATTTATTCCCACGTGTGACCGCAATTATTGGAGCACCTGGGACGTGTTACTGTCTGGTGAGACCGCAGAGGGTAAGATAAAACTCCTGCTCTCATGGAGTTCACATCTGGTGAAGAGCCGCTGTGCCTAACGCCAGTAAGGACATCTGAACACAGAGAAGTGGGGTGACCCGTGACGTCACACGCACAGCGGAGACCCAGCCCACACCTCCTGCCACCGTCTGAGCGTGCGTCCCACGTGTCTCGCCATAGCCGGTCCCACAGGAAGGGTGGTTTCTCCGTCCTCCCCCAGAGCAGCGGGCAGAGTCTCACTCACTTCTGCTCTGACCACTGGCTGCTTAAGTACAACGACACTGGCAGCTTGTCTCATTATAACATCACCTTTTATTCGCTCTTTGTCATGTTTTAACCCGTCGATTGCCGTTGGCGTTCAATGTTGTGCCGGTTCCAGGTGTACGACACGGTGGTTAGACAGTCACACATTTTACGAAGTGACCCGTCCAGGATGCCCAGCGCCCGCCCGACACCGTCCACGGTTATTACTGTGCTACTGACTGTGTCCCCTGTGCGGTGCTTCACACGCCTGTGACTGTCCCGTAACTGCCACTTTGTGCTGCTCACTCCCTTCACCTTTTCCACTCAGCCCCCCACCGGCCTCGACCCAGCAACCATCCGTTTCTTCACTGTACCGACGAGTCTGTTTCTGTTTTGTGTGCTCGTCATGTTTTCTAGGTCCCACACATGAGTGAAATCACAGGGCATTTGTCTTTCTCTGCCTGACGCATTCCGCGCAGTGTACTACCCTCTAGGTCCACCATGGTACTGTAGACGGTGAGATGTTGTTCTTTTTTATGGCTGCGTAATATTCCACCGATTGCTGGTTGTGCTCCCCAGTTTTTGTGACACCTGAATAAAGACCGTCCCCATGTCCAAACACACCTGGCTGGCAGCACTGTGTCCCTTCTGCTGGGGCACTGCTAGGATGATCGGGGCTTCGGAAAGGATTGGGACTAAGAGCCAAAAAGTGTTCCCAGGTTTCTGATCTAGGCCCCCTGGTAGATGCTGCCACCTCCTGAGACAGGGCCAGAGGAGAGTTGGAGTCCGGGCCAGGCAACTCCCGCAGTGCCGGGACGGGGGCAAAGGTCAGGGGTCTGCCAGGCCCTGGGAAACAGGTCAGACAAGGCCTCTGTGCTCTCGGCCTGACACTCCCACTGGGGAGGCAACAGACAAGAGTGTGGCCACCTAAACTCACAGGATTGGGGGTACAAAGCACTGCAGAGGAAATAAAGAGGGTGATGAGGTGGATCCTGCTTTCAATCAGGGGCAGGGGGTGAGGGACGGCCTCGCGGGGAGATAACCATGACACTGAGACGTGAAGAGAGGACCCCGGCATGGGGAGCGCTAGGGCAAAAGCCACAGAGCCAGGGACGTGGCCAGGACCATCCGGGGAGAGTAGCCGGGATGAGAAAAGCAGACACTTGCAGAGGATCTGGCAGCCTCAGGAGAGCAACATTCTAGGCAGACAGAGGATGGGAACCCAACAAAGACTGAGCTGAGAAGCCGGGGTGGCGGCGTGAAAAGCAACAGCACACAGGCACAGACGCCAGGGAGGAATGCGTCGTGAGCAGATGGGTCCAGGGTCACGTGCTGCAGGGACCAGAGACGAGAAGGAGAGCTGTGTCTACTGGGCAGGGCTCCAGCCAGGTCCTGGGGGACCTGAGCCATCGAGTGGACTGATGACAAGAACAGGAATATGGACTCCTGGTTCTGACCCCGGCTCTGCCCCTGCCGGGTCTGGCCTGTCGCATCCAAGGTCACTCTGACTGGCAGTCCGTGAGTCTGAAGACCTGTGGTCTAGTCTCTGCATTTGCATTTCACATCTGACCTGAGCAACAATTCCGTTCACGTGCTCGGAAACTGGGACCGATGCTCCCACGGACGTGTGCAGTGCTCACAACAACACGCTAGGGCAGGTAGCACTATCGCCACTTTGTAGAAGAGAAACTCTGGACTCAGAGCGGGTGCGAGAGTTCCCAGGATTCACCCCCAGGTCTTGCTGACTCCAGAGCTCCTCTACCTCGTCACCGGTAACGTGATCTCTCTGACTCTCCAACGCTCCATTCTGTTTTCTAAGAACACGCCAGTCCTGCTGCCCAAAGGAATCACCTCCAGATGGGCTTGGAAGGCCGGGGACCGAGACCCAGGTCTGCCGTGACACCGCTGCATGACCCTCACCTCTGCGAGACCATTTCACCATCAGGAGGCACCGCAGCCGTGGCTCTGAAACCTCACAGCGATGGAGGTGACTCGGAGGTGTTCCCAGGAAGAAAAATGCTGTAACGAGGGAAACTGTCTGACCAGCACAAGGGCAGCTCAGCCTGGGTGCGTCAGGCGGCGCTGGGAGCAGAACCCGGAAAGCACCTGGACCTCCGTGTCCAGAGCTTGTGGAGGAGAAGAAAAAGGTGGGTCACTTTGTGCTGCTGTCGCTTGAGAAGCTCCAAGAGATGCTGGGAAGTCCTGACTCCCACCAGCTCACAGCTTTGAGCTTCTGAGGACAGCTGGGCCTGAGGGTGATGCCAGCTGGCATGGGCGAGACCGCTCGCCTTTAGCAAGAGTGGTTTGCAGGAAGGGACTTCCTGTACTTGCATGTGGGCAAAGGACAGCCAAATGTTCCCCGGCATTTGCTCCCTATTTCCTGTAAAATGGGGCCCTGTCCTCAACCATCCGGGGGAGGAAGAAAGGGCATCACATCACGTGAGGCCATGTCCACACCCCCCCAAAACGGAGGTCCCGCACATGGACACACTGGGGAAACAGCCTGTCGGGAGATAGTTCAACACACATACACAGAGGTTCATGGAGGCACTTAGTGCATCACTCTTTACCGTATGAAAAGTAAACATAGCCTAAAACTTCACAAGCGTGTATTACTTAAATCAGTTTATGGTCCATCCAGATATCAGAACACCAGTGTAAATTAAAGGAGAGTACAATAGTATTCTAATGCTATTACAAGGTTGCTTTTGGAGACTCATCCTGGACAGAGGCAGTGTTAGTACTGTGAGTGTCACATCGGGGTACAAAGCCACCTGTGCACCGCCGCGCATCTGCAGAGGGCACGCACCCAGCTCAGACTGACGGGGCCCCTCGGAGGAGAAGCGTGAGCCCGGCAGACAGGACCGGGAAGGGGACTGAGTGAGTTCTCATCGCTCATCATCTCTTCACATTTGGGTCTTCTGTGGAAATGGGCCTGATTGGCCAGCCCGTCAAGGAACCAAGGCCCACATGAAGGCAGGTGCTGGGAAGATGCTCCCCACGTTGACGTCCAGACAGGAAAGAAAAGAGAGTCCCACGCCGAGGACCTGGGGTCGCAGCACTAGCGGACTACGCTCAGCTGAAGGAGCCACATGAAGACGTTTGCAGGCATCTGCAGCATCGAAAGGGTACCTTCCGGGCAGCCTCTCTGGGGACGCTGCTGGGGCCGTGCTCCTGCGACAGGAGGAAGGACCCCAGGGGCCACTCCAGGAGCCTGTGGGAGGGCCAGGCACCCACCAAAGCAGCTTCGGCCTCAGATCCAGCCGCAGCAGCGCCAGGCCCGGCTCCCATGACCTCCGCCTCCGGCAGACTGAGTGGCAAGGGCGTGCGCTGGCCTCCCATGGCTGGGGGCACAGACACGCCCCCCAGGGCAGAGACCCCGCCCTCCCAGAGCACGCTGACCACTGTGCGCTAGAGCTGGGACACCCCTGGTCCCTGTGGGGGGCTGTTGTCAGGTGTGGCCACTACAGACGTGCTGCAAGCCCCAGTGACCACGTGGGACCCTTACCCTCTCCTGGTGCCATGGGAGCACAGCTCACCTGAGCTTTGCCTTGGGCTCCGTGTCCCGGGGCTAAGCCACCTCTGGAGGAGGTGGGGGGATTTGGGGGGGACACGTTTCTGAGAATAGGACGGGAGGCTCCCTGAGCCCTGTGCTCAGGAGGAAGAAAAAGAAGCAGAAAATTGACAAGGGATCTCTCAGTAGCTCAGAAAGGAAACCGGAAACCAGAAACCAGGAAAATGGCTGAGGCAGCTTCATGAGACTCTGGGAGCTTGTGGTTTGCTCTCTGTGTTTCCTCTGCCCCCCGACTTTTCCCCACCAAGAGGAGCAGTAAGCCTACACCATGAAGAGAACCTGTAGAGCCACGTCGCGGGACAGCAGGAAAGGGAGAGGCGGGAGCTGAAGGGACGGCGCCCTCAAACACTCCAGGTGGGAGAGGAGAAGAGGGGGACGCTGCGTGGGGGGGCACTTGTGGCCGTGACTACGTCGGGACCATGCGGAAATGCCACCCACACCAACGACGATGGCTGGAGCTGCAACACAGAAGAACCGTTGCACCGATACTGTGGCCTGCTTCCCATCTCAGCCCCGCCGGCCCAGACGCAGTACGCCCGGTCTCCAGGGACCTGGGAGGGACAGGGAGAGGCGGCCTCCCATCTCCCCCGGGGCTCTGACATGAAGTGAGCAGCTACCCTTTTCCTGGGCCTTTACCGCATGGCAGCTGCTGTCCCCGGCGCGCCCTGCGCATTAACCCATTCGGTCTTCACAGCGACATGTTGGCTTCGCATCCCGTGTGATGCAGGAGGAGGCTGAGTGCCCTGCCCCAGAGCACACGGGTGGGCAGGGATGGAGTTAGGGATTTAGGCCCATAAACGCCACACCCGCGCTGCCACATGACAGGGCACCGCCTGTGAGGCCCACGTGAAGGGACGGCTCCGTCCACCCGGCACCTCCCGCTGCGCCCCAGCCGCAGGTTCCGCCACCGTGGCAGCCCCTGCGTCCCTTCTCCTCGGTGGCCCGGCAACGTCACTGACCTCTCTCTGGGATTGTGCCCTGCCTTTTCCCTGCTGGAGAATCAGCCTTTATCCCCAGCCCCAGCGGGAAAGGACTGAGGCTCCATCCACTGGTCAGGTCCGCCCTGGGCAAGGGAGTCCATCCCTCAGAGACGATCCTCCTCCCCTTCCTGGGGGGGAAAGGAAAACACTCCTTCGCTTTCTTCCTAAAGAGGCCCAGCGCCGTGGGGAACAGCTGCCCACGCTGCCCAGGTGCCAACCCAGCAGGGGCCGTTCCCGCAACGGCCATCACAGATGTGAGCGCTTACTGCCACCACTTCTGCAAGACTGACATCAAGTGCCTTGGGGAAGGAGAGGACTTTCTCTCGGGCCAGAGGGGGGCCTGAAAGGAGTCAACCACCAAGCGAAGGGGGGGGGGGTTCAAAACACCTTTCCTGTCTCAATACCTCATCCCGTTAACGTGTACTGAGCACCTATTTCATATTCTCCCGTCACTTAACCTTAAAACAACCCCATGAAGTCGGGGACATTATAATCCCCGTCTTATGGATAAGGAAAACAAGAATTGCTTACGCAATGTCTCCAAAGCTATACGACTCATGAGCGCAGGAGCGGGGATCTGAACCCAAGTCTGTCTGACGGCCGCCCCTCCCTCTTAGCCGCGTGCACGACAGAGGAGCACCAGGATGCAGACTCAGGCAAGGAGGGATGGAAGAGGTTTGAGACCACAACGTGCCCCCCAGTGTCGCATGAAATCACACTCCTGCCTGGTGGAATCAGTGGGTGAACTCATTCCGTGGGGGCTGGGAGGCCTGCAGGCTCAGAAACCTCACTGGAGGCCCACGCCACCGGCTGGCAAGCAGGACTTTGGACAACTCACTTAACATACCAGAGCCTTGAATTCCTTCCCCTGGTGCTCATTGCCTTGTGCTGGGACCAATGAACTGATGTCGCCTGTACAAAGCGCTTAGGGTGTCTCCCGTGTAAATGTGAGAGTCCCTTTCCACCTAGAACTGTCCCCGTTCCTAAATTCCCCACCACTGAGTCCTGCCTTTTCAGTTAGATTCCCGGGGTGAGCTTTTAAAGAGAGACTCGAGCTGGGTTTTATTATCCAATGCAGGTAACTTTTTTGACGTGTATCAATCATTTTTATTTGTAAGGTGGGTGGATTTTATATATCTATGGCTCGCTGCTGGGAGAAAAATCTTTAAAGCTTTGAGATGGGATTTTTAAAACATCTTTATAGATGAAAAAAGCAAAAGTTTAACCTTCAAGGGAAATAAAAGAGAACAGGAAGTCTGTACTTGAACACACACAATACAAAAGAAGAAAAATGAAGGAGACTGAGCTTGAAATTACAAGTGGATGACCTTGATACCCACCATCTGGGCGGCATCAGAAGGATCATTTTCACCCATGACGGTCATGGAGGCAGCCCAAGATATCACATGATTCCCCCCAAATCTGCCCTTCTCCACCCCATTGCCATGGAGCCTGGAACGCTATTATCAGGGATGCCTCCTTCATTCATTCACTTCTCCATTCTCTCTACCATCTGCTCTCGGCACTCACTCCTTCACCTAAAATTCTCTGTCAGCTGACGGCCACGTGCCGGGCACGGTGTTCGCTGCTGAGCACACAGAACTTCCCGGCAGGCCCGCTGCAGGCACGTGTGTTACCGACAGGGAGTGAGCCAGGTGTCTGCAGGTAATCGCAGCAGGAGGTGTTGTCTACAACACGCCAGAAGGGCAATAAGAATGGGAGAAAACAAGGCTCGGCCCCAGGACAAACACATGGCCGGTGCAACTTTTGTGTTTTGAAGAGCAAAGGACAAGCCCGATCAAAGCGGCTGGACACCCCGTGGGGCTGGCGGAGAGGCCTGAGGGTGAGGGAGGTGCTCCCCGAGGTGCAACAAGGAGTCCAGCAGGCGAGTCAGGAAGGCGCTGTGGACATTTTCGTCCCCAGGCAAAAGACGAATTACGCAAGAGGAATAACCCAGGTCTTCCTAGTCATCCATTCATGGTTTTGCTTCCAAAATTCTTTAGTTTTTAGCTCCTCATTTTCCAGGTCAAGGCTGCAAAGGTGTAGAACACAGGTTAGCTATATTTTATAAAAGGGTGAAGTGCAGAATAGAAAAGAGCTTAAATATCATCGGCCTCAACTTTGTCTTTCACAGATCAGCGATTTCAGCCCCAGAGAGGTTAAGAGATTTGCCCAAGACCACACAGCAAAGTAAGACCTCAAGCCTGGGTTTCCCTGACCCCCGAACTGCCTCGCCCCGAAAGAGCGTATCGTGTAGTATACAAGGCAGACTTTGTCTAGGCAGGATGGCGGGACCGCGGCAGGGGAAGGAGGAGGGGTGTTGGCAGCAGCCTCGGAGACAGCTTTCATCTACTTCCCAGCCTTGCCGGGAGTGGGTGGCCTCGGTTCTGCCTCCGGCTGCTACCCACACACTTAAAACTTCCTGCACATCCCTCCAGGGGACTCTTGTAAGTTGCACAATCTAATGTTGCCAAACTAAAATCCAGACTGGAAATAGCTGCAGCTTGCGCTGGAGGGATCGTTTTCCACCCGCAGCGTGGTATGAGCATATGGAACAAGGAAGGCATTCCCCTCGGAAGTAGTCGCGGCAACCTGTGGGCTTTCGCAAGGAACCTGTGAATCCTTCAGACGGGAGGCAAGGTGGTGTCGGTCCTGCAGGTACCATCCACGCAGCAGCAGGTACTCGGCGTGCAGCCAGTCATCTGCCCCATCCCATTCCTTATTGATCATTTTTATGTGACATTACACATTGTAAGTCTAACTGCGGGGAGCGAGCATCCTTGTGAATAATGCATTGTCACGGAGCAGATGGAGACGCGGAGGGCCCGACTGCAGGCCAATGGCGCGCCCTAGTGGCGAACTCAAAGACGACCGCTTCCTCTCCCGGTCCTCACAGACTCAGAACGCACAGGACACCCACCTGTCCTTTCAGGTGGGAAACCCAGTTCTAGAGAAAGGTCCCTTGCTCTCAAGGCCTAACAATCCCTCTAACATTTTCTCCGTCTTGCCTGGTGCCAGGCGCTGAGACGCGCTTCACAGAATCGATGGTGAGCGGAACGTGGCTCCCTGTCCCACGGGAAGGGAGGTGTGATGCAAAGGAGCGGAGCTGACAGAGACCAGAGGAGACAGGTCACAGTCCCCGGGATGCTCAGCTGTTTGCGGTCAGATCAGATCACAGGCCTTTGGAAAATCTGGAGAGCGAATTACGTCCATCAGCACTGTCCTTGACGGAGACTATTTTCATTCTCCAAGGCAGCTTCTCTTCGCTCTTCTGAGCCCCCAGGCCCTCTGAGAATCTGGTGAAACCCCTCCCCTCCAGATCACTTGGAGACCTCGGCTTTAGAGTGTGGGCCGCCTGCTAAACCTGACCAGCCCAGGGGAGGCCTGCACGGTGGCTTTACAAACGCAGAGACCGAAAGTGACCACACAGGATGGCCTGGGCATAGGAACCCCTCACTAAAAGCGGCTCCAGGCAGGCGGTCCCGTCCTGGGCCTGTAGGTTCCCTGACAAAGGTCACTCTTCACCTCAAGGGAGCCTGTCTGTTGTTTTCTGTCTGTGAGATAGCACAGCCTTGGGCTGTCCCAGGCACCTTCTGTCCCAGACCCCTCGGGGCGCAACCACTGCACCGGAGAGGTGACCCCAGAACCCTCACCGTTACCTGGTTCCCCGTATCATCGCTCTGTGCTGTAAATGTCCCCGTGAGCTGCCCTGTGCCCACCGACACAAAAGAACACGTGTCTCTCCGTTTTGCCGTTTGTATCCAACCCCAGAGGTTTCCCTGCTTTGCTCTCTCCGGGCCCCTTCATCTGCCACCAACGGGCTTCATGTAACCCTCCTTCCGTCTCCTCCTTTGGTCCTGATGTTTAAAAGAAGCTGCAAAACGGCCGTCCTCCGGAGCATTTTCTCAGTCCAGGGAGATTCTGCTTCCCGGAAACAAATGTCATCAGTTTGGCTCAAATCAACTCCTAAAACTTCTCTGCAGGCCTGGCCGTCCCTTACATCAACAAGAGCAAAATGATAACTCTTTCTACTTTAGGGAACTGTGTTGTTGACTTGAAGCCAAGGGCGGGTCATCGGTGACACGGAGAAATGACCGAGCACCATGACACACGTACACGGCGGGATCTCCTCCGCCAGCTGGGAAGGGCGCAGACGTCCGGCCTGGCCCCCTTCCGCAGAGGGCCTGGGCTTTGCGTGCGCGGGCTGGCCCCCTCAGGACACTGACTCTCCCTCTCTGGGCCTGGTTGCCTCATGATGTTCCTCACGTGGTACTGGCTAGAATTCATGTAAATCACAGCACCCGACAGATACTAAGAGCTCAATCCCTGGCTTTACGTTGTCAACATTATAATTAGACTGAAGTGATTCTTTAATCCACCCAGTGAAGATTTACCCGTCACCCACTGTTTACCAGGTGGCTAATACTAAGTACTGGGGACACAGAGGGTCAGGTGCCTGCATGGATAGCCAGACCCTGGCTCCAAATCCTGGCCCCAGGTCAGGGAGCAAAGGCATCGCCCAGGGCCTTGTCA
Source organism: Furipterus horrens (assembly GCF_987537825.1). Taxonomy (NCBI): domain Eukaryota; kingdom Metazoa; phylum Chordata; class Mammalia; order Chiroptera; family Furipteridae; genus Furipterus; species Furipterus horrens. The sequence goes on from NW_028327177.1 coordinate 4,112,158, forward strand.
GAAAAGCAGCATCTCAAGCCCCTGCCCAGACAGACGGGACCAGAACCTGCATCAGACCGAGGCCCCAGGCAATTTCCGAGCACATCCAAATTTAGAAGCCACGCTGCAGAGCCTGGGGAAAGAGGCTAGCGTTTTACAAGGCTCCTTGCTTCCTGCTTCAGGTAGAGTGGGAGCGGCTTGGAGCAAATCCTCTGTTCTGCAAAGAGCCACTTGTGCGGCCCCTCTTTGCAATGCAAACGTGTCCCTCCAAGTACCTCTCCGCTGTAGAGAGCCTGGGGGGGCCTAGGGACCCGAGGCCTCCTGGGACAAAAGGGACCAGAAATTCTCACACTGACTTTTAGAGGATCAGTCACCGGAAGGACTCTGACCGGCTGAGGTCACTGCAGAGGGACCTGCAGGCAGGAGGGACACAAGTTGACCCAGAGGAAAGCACAGCAGGAGAGCATACGGGGGTGGCGCGGGTCCACCCCAGGGACCAGGGGAGGTCCCGGACGCAGCGAGCGAGCTGCGGTGGGGCGTGTCTGACGCAGGGGCCATGCCTGTCCTGTTCATTCTTGAATCCCAGTCCCTGACTTTCTGACACATGGTAGTTCTGAATTAATCATTTTAATATGATTTATTGAATTAACTCTATAATGCGGCAACAATACACATAAAGATGGAGCTAGAGTCCAAAGTCCTCTGCCACGAATGAGGGACAGGAGGTGACAAGGACAGGACAGGACCAAACGTGACGTCTGCACCATCTGGTGACCAGTAAAGATCCGCTGAACTGGGGTCTCAGTTCCTTCTTTTCTTCTGCTCCAAGCACCGTCATAGCTCCTTTCTCCGAGGAGATGTCCTTGAGCAGGTGTCCATTATGCCCGTGAGAACCTTTGGACACGGAGGGAGGCTTTACCGGAGCATTTGGGAAAAACACTCAGTGGCAATCACTCAGCATGAAGCTGCCCGAGGCGATAATAACGTCCAAGGAAAAGCAGGCAGAGGAGGAGATATCCGTCAATGGCTTTGGGAGGCTCTGACCTGCCCCGAGGGACCTAGCAGGCCCCACCCACGACAGGGCTTTGCTCAGGCCCAGGAAAGACCCTGAGCGCTCACCGTGGGCTGACCTCCAGGTTCCGCGCCAGCAGGAGGTGAGGGCTAGGGCAGAGCTGCAGACAGTGAGCCGGGGTTGAGGGTGCACCCCCACCCCACAGACAGGCATTCGGCACAGTCTTGGGGACTTACTGCTCCCAGGCATCTCAGGAAATAACTTTCCAATTACTAGCCAACACCTAAGCTAACCAAGCAGAGACTTCAGAAGCCACAAATGACCGACAAAGAAGAGATGCCACCGCAGCCAGCCTGGCGGATAGCTCCAGCCAGCTCCTGGGGTCCGGGCTGCTTTTCTCTCTCCCAGCGCCACCGCTCCCCAGTCCGTGTGCGGCGAACTCCAAATGCCTCAAAGCGCGCTTTTCCAGCCAGTGTGTCTGAACCAAGATCGAGGGTGCACACGTGACAGAGGACTAGTAAGTCTCGTAAGTCTCTTCGTCTATCACAGCGCCCCGTCTTCTCCCCGGCTCTGCTGGGCGGATCGCGTCCTCGGGATGCCAGGCCCTGTCCGAGGACTCCGTGGGCCTCCTCAGATTTCACCCTCACAGCCAGCTGACCAGACGGTCAGCACCACCTTGTGTCCTGGGCCGCCAGCAGCCACACACGTCACAGGAGGCAGAGCCAGCGAACGCTTGCGTGGCTGTCCGTGCATAACATGCCGTCCTCTCCACGGGCGGGCGAGCACAATGGGGGCATTAAGGCGAGGCGCTCGGCCGGTGCGCGCTCCCTGGACGCCCCCCGGCTCCGCATCAGCAGCAGTCGCTTCAACCCCATTGGTCACCACTTCTCCTCCCGCTGAGCTCAGACCAAGAAAAGGCTCAGAGCAGACACTGAGGTCCCCATCTGTACGGACTGTGGCACACTCCCCTCTTTGAAAGGTACACGCACTGACCTTTGGTTTTGTCCTAATTGATGGTCTGCCTTCTCTATTCAACAGAGGAAGGAATCAGTCTCATGCTCTGTCCTCCAAGAACGCATGGCGAGAAGGCAGGGAAGTGCGCACAGAGGCCTCGGCTGCCAGGCAGGCCCCGAAAAGCCCAGCGTCTGGTGGCTTCTCAGTAAATAAGGCAAAGATGGGCGATGCGTGACGACAGCTGAGGAGGCAGCAGTTACTTGTGGACGGAAATGCAGAACATCACGGGGGAGACGATGCTTGCCAGGTCCCTGAACGGCAGGTACATGGGGTGAGGCCCGGTAAGCACGTTTATTGCTAAGCAGACACACAGCAGAGAACAGGGGGCCGGCTTTTTGGGGACCTGCTGGTCTGTCATTTCACATTTCGCCACCAGAGGGAGCATCACACGTGCCGGTATCGGGGAGAAGAAAGTTGGTTGGGGTTTGCGTTTTGTCTTCACCAGGCCCAGTCCTCAGCAAGGTCTTCAAGTTTCCAGCTTCTGGGACTTGGCTGGTCCTCGGCATTCCTAAGGCCCCTGCATGTAAAAGGCACCTGGTCTGGTGTGAGGCTGTGACATGTACATGGAGGGACGACAAGACACTTTTCCAAACCTGCTCGTCGCCCTGCCTTCCTAGTAAGAGGGTCTGAACACCCAGGTCCACCCACCTGTTTCCCCCTGAGATTCCCTCTCCGAAGCTTTTTCTCATCTGGACAAGCTGCTACTCATTTTCCAGGACCACCTTCTCTGGGGGTGGGGTGCAGAGGGCCTGGATGTGAATCCCAGCCCCCCCACGGACTGGATGACCTTGGACAGATTACTTCCCCGTGCCGTGCCTCAGTTTCCTGATCTGTAAACTGGAGATGAGAATCGCCACGTCCGCCTCACGAGGTTTAGGTGACCAGAAATTAATGCCTGTCAGGTCCAGCTGCACAGTAAGCTCCCCATACATGTTATTGTGAACACTTGCCCTGTGCATCAAGGGGGCGCCTCATGTATGTCCGGCCGAGCAGAGCTGTCACCTCGGAGCGGGCAGGGATGCTGACTGGTGCCCCTCTTCCCGGGTGCCCAGCACCATCCGCAGGGCACAGCACGTCCTGCGGTGACCAGTGGATCTCTGTGGTCTCAGCTGAAACCCAGGAGGGCGTGGATTTGGAGCTGATCAGCCCCCTTCCAGCTGGAAGGCACTTGCTCCTACAGGAACCTGCTTCCCTTTCCTCTCCTTCTCAGTTACGACCCTTAACACGCCATTCGCAATTTCCCTTGTTTTCCAAAAGGAGCCACTTTCTGAGAGTGGGCTGGACCCATTCAGCAGGAGACCCAATTATGCAGAAACATCTAAACAGATGTTTTTCCTATCAGGTTATTTCTGCTTCCCCCACCCCTGTAAACAACATCACTCTGTCCTGAGGTCCCATGGACACGCTCCCTCCACGAGGAATGAAGTGTTTGTCCACAGAACTGTCAATAGTGCAGCCAATTTCCAAAGAAAATTGCCTCTATCCATCAAAGCATCCCTGAGGAAGACCCTGAGCCAGTCTCTTCCGAGGGTCTGCTCAGAGGCAGTGGAAAGAAAGCCCCCTGCCGGGACAGAGACAATGAGGTAGAGGAAGGACAAGAAGAACCACTTGAATCAATGGGTGTCTCCTTTCTCTGCCCTCACAGATCCCAGGACCAGGCAGCCTCTCGAAGTCCTGCAGATGAGCTTCCAACCACCTCCCGGAGTGGGAAGTGGGAGAGGTGAGCCGGCCGGAGCGCGCAAGGCTGCGTGACCACAGCTTTGTGGTGGCTGTCCCCAGAGCCAGACTGGGGTGGCCCATGCAGGAAGACCATCCAGGCTGATCTACCAGCCCCTCTTGTCCATCAGTTCTAAGTGTGCCAAAGGCGGGCAAAGCCACCTACCCTCCAGGAAGATAGTCATGAAGAACGTGGCCACAAAACACACTCCAACAGAATCCCGCCCGATGTTCCTCTGGGTGACGGGAGACCCATGGTTACTCCTGAGAGTGGGGGCCAGCGGGAGCTGTGCCTGGGCTCTGTCCCTCGTGGGATTTCCTGACCTTTGTGGCCAGGGAGGATACCCAGCTTCACAGCCTGCCCCTGTCACTGAGCCTCACAGCCCGTCACCCTCACAGCTACACACGACTGCACGGAGGCTCAGACAGGCCGAGAACAGTGCCCAAAGCACAGGGCTCGGAGGTGGTGAGGCAGGGCTGGAATCCAGCCCCTCAGAACTCCCCCGCCTGCCCGGCTCTGACCCCTTTCCGAGCCCAGCCCCCTACTCCTTGTCTGGGCAACGGGGGTGCCAAGGAGGGTGCGGAGAACATACAGAAAGCATCCAGCCATGGCCACGAGGTCACGAGCCAGCCCACTCAGCAAGTCCTTGGTTGGCCAGCCACGGGCCAGGCGTGCCTGCCTGGGAGCAGACACCCCCTCGCTCACCTCTACATCCCTGCTGTCTGACTCAGGGCTCGCCCATGATGGGCTCGGAGCCTGTGTTTCTGGGACCGAGCTGAATTCCCTGGACCGACCATGAAGGGCAAAGGGGGTGAGGCCAGAATCCCTCCCCCAAGGCTTATCATAAACAGTAAACCCTGAGTCCCCTAAGCCGCGCGGGAAAATGGCAAGAGCAGAAAGATCCTGCTCCCCAAAGCAATCAGTGCGCCCCTTCCTGCGCGGGGCCTGCTCAGGCAGCCAGGCCACGGTGCAGGACATGTTTTCTGTCTCTCCTCTGGGAAAAACAGAGGTCACTTGGGGTTTGGCTGGAATCAGGAGCCTCTCCACTGACGTGGTTGTTTGGATGGAAAATTTGGAACAGAGCTGCAGGGCTCCTGCAGGCCCCCTCTTGAGCCAGCTGAGATCAGATGACTTCCAGAGGCTAATATCCCCAGTCAGTGGAGGACGGAGGCCAAGTGCCTCCTGCCGTCACCTGGCAAAACAGCTGGAAGACGAGCAGTGGCATCCCAGCCCTGGGGGCAGAAGCTCAGTCTCACGCGGGAAGCATGTGGGGCTCCTCTGCACCCAGGGCCCTGGGGGGGCCCAGCGCCGGGGACCCAGCTGCCAGGCGTGCGCCGGGGTCGCATGAATGCCAGCCTCGCCCCTTGTAGTCTCAGACCTTGGGCTGCTCACTCCAACCCTCGGGGCCGGGTCCCTCTGTGGCCAAGGGAACTGGGGGGATTCTGTGATGGGCAGTGATGTGTTCCATGTCGCATGGACTCACGCAGACAGACCGTGGTCCGACATCTGTTCTTGACTCTGTTCTACAGACCAGGGCAGCCAAGTGGTCTTGCTGGGGCTGATTTCCCGGAGGTGAGCCCTCCAGGAGGCCGGCCTCCTCTGCCCGTCTGTCGGGCACCTTCCTCCGTTCGGGTGAGCCACACCTGTGTCAGGTCAAACATACCCGGCCCCGGTTACTGAAGGGAGCTCTCTCACTCAGAAACACTTCAGACAAACGAAACACCCTTGAGAAAAACAGAACACAGCGTCATGAACCATACACAGCTGGTAAAGCGGTTACGTAACACATAGTGTTCAGACATATACCGACAACATTTTGCAATGATTGAGGACGTGTGCGATTCATGCCGGCCCGTGGTCCCTAGGGACGGGTGAGAGCCCTGCGGAGCATGGAGAGGGCCAGCTTGCTCCTGTCCCACTCCTTTTCTTCACGCAGTGTGGCCGGATGGCCTGTGCTCTAAGACACGGACCCCTCTGGGGCAGCACCGTGACGAGGCCCGTGGGGCACTAGACAGAGCAGGAGTGACCCCCGGACCAGGGTTAAATCCTGGTCGTGTCCCGCGAGGTGGTGGGGGTCAAGGTGAGCCACCGTGATCACATCTGTAAGCGGACGTGGCCGCACCTCGCTCACAGGCCTGTAGAGCAGACGTGAGGTAATGGACCTAAAGCGCTCAACATGGGGACGTTCCCAGCGTGGGCTAATTATTCTTACGCTCTGTTCGTGAAGGGCAGTCCGGGGGCTCGGTCTGCTTAGCTTTGCTTAGCTTTGCGGAGGGAGAAATCTGACTTTGTCAGCCCATGGAGAGCTTCCACCACACACCCTGAAGCCAAGACATAGATCAAACTGCCCGTCTAATCGCTGACATTGAGAAAGCACCGCCACGGTGTCTTAGCTCCCCGTTGCTGCTGCAACAAATCGCCACAAACTTGGTGGCGTGAAACGGCACAGATTCATTATCTCGCTGGGCTGCCATCGAGCGGTCGGCAGCTGTGCTCCTTCGGGGCCGCCGAGAGCTGCTTCCCTGCCGGTTACAGCTCCGGAGGCGGCGGCCTCCCGGGGCCCGCTGCCCTCAGCGGACTCCTCCTCCCAGCTCACCCCTGGGACCCTGCCCTTCTTCCGCCCCCCTCCTCCTGTCATCGGGCCCCCGGGTCATCCAGGATCATCTCCCTGCTTTCAGGTCAGCCGATTCGCAGCTTCGGTATCATCTGCAGCCTTCGCCGGCCCTGGCCCAGTGCTGTGACGTAGTCACCGGTTCCAGGGATCAGGACGTGAACGCTGCGGTGGGGTTGGGGGCAGGGGGTCATTCTGCCTCTGGCACGCGGGAACAGGAGTCCTGGAGTCCACAGAACCAACGCACGCCTTCCCTGGGGGCGGGCCTGCCCACCAGGCGTGGTGGGCACGGAACTGTAACCACAGCGGCATCAGGGTCCCACGGCCCAGTGTGTCCCCCTCCACGGCGGACTTGACCTAGCCGACGGGCCCAGAGGGCAGCATGGCGCCGACCCTGACGAGAACGGGCTGGTCCTGGAGACAGCTGCGTCAGCGACACCCTTTCCCAGCCCTCCGGGGCTGAGTCGCCACCGTGGACACCAGCAGCCACGCCACGGCCACCTTCTGAGGGACCGCCCTGAGGGGGCAGCACTTCCTCGGCCTGGGTGTCTTCCTGCTTCAATGCCACATCTAGCACTTTTTCGTGTGTTTGTTTTCTTAATTTTTAGCAATCCATTTTGTGTGGGACTTCAAGGTGAACGCTCAAGTGTGAACTTACATCCGAGTACTCAGGGAACACCTGACGATGCCCCTGGGAGACAGGGACTCGGTCCTGTGGGTTCTCAGGAAAGCCTTTTTGGGGTCACGCCCAGGGAAGCGCTGGAGTGGAGTCAGACGCGGCTCCAGCCCGCAGAGAGCTCGCCCCGTGCTGAGCTGGATAAGGCCTGTGTGACGTAGATGATGTGAAACATCACGTCACGAGATCTTCGAGAGGGCCCAGGGCTCCCGACGGGAGGGGACGTATCCGGGCTCAGGCAGCAGGGAGGAGGACCCAGCGCTGTGACGCGGCTGTTTCAGCACGATTCGAGTTATCCGACTGTGGAGGGAGGCTTTGTACCGTGACCCGTTTTTATCAGGCTCAGACTTGACTGTGGGCAATTTTCCCTTAATTCTGAACACTCACCCAAAGGAAAAGAACAAGTCATTTGTCCTGATGATCAGAACGTAGGTAGGAAACCATATGCTATGTTTTTCAGTTGCTGAGATTCCTAAGTAAGTGCTTTGTGGTCTGCATAGTGATGAGTATCTTTCGTGTCGTTTTAGAATCACTGAGTAGATGTCATCCTTCACCAGGTACCAACAACAGCTGACATTTCCTGGGTGCCTCCTCCTTGCCACGTACTGCGCCCACTTTATGGGCATCCAATCACTCCATCTTCGCAACAGCACTAGCGGGTAGGTACTATGATTATCTTGATCTTACAGACGAGGCAATCACAGCTCAGGGAGAGTACGGAACGTCGCCATGATCACGCCGCGGCATGACGCTGCCGATCTGCGCCCAGCTCGTCTGCCACCCGGGCCTGTGAGCGTGAAGCCCGCAACTCCCACACGTCGTTTACCCTCGACAGGAGGCGCCGCACTGCGAGCAGGGGAGACGGCAATCCTAATCTTCTTAAAAACTGGGGTAAAAAGACACAGAACCTCGAATCCACCATCGTAACCATTTTAAGAGTACAGCTCCGTGGCATGAAGTGCGTTCACAGAGCTGAGCCCCTCTAGGACTCTGCGTCTCCCCAAACTGGAACCCTGTCCTGCTCAACACGGACTCCCCATCCTGCCCCGCCCAGCCCCCGGCATCCATCACTCTCTGCCTCTGTGAAGTGACTTTTCTAGGTCCCTCGTACAAGTGGACTCACGCAGTATTTGTCCTTTCCTGACTTATTTTACTTAGCCCAGCGCCCTCCTGGACACGGAGCACCTAAAACCGCCTGGGACCCTGGCAATACTAGAGAGGCGTTTGCCACCTCCTTCCCTTTTCAAATGGTTAATCGGTGTAACATTTATAGTCATTCCAACAGAATATCCATGGAAGGAGGAACTCTATTCCCTGATACTATGGATAAACACATTGTCTTTATGCGCTTCTATACTCTTAGGGATACATGACATAGAAAGATGCACACCTGAAATACTGGCTGTAAAACATGCAGCCAAGAAAATGTCATACGGAGAAAAAGAAGAAATAAGCCAGAAACAACAGCACGTTCACAGTAAAGCCCCTTTGTACCGTAAGCCTCATATAATAATCCCATTTTATTGAGATTTCTTCTTCCTTTTGGAAGCTCTCCTGGAGACTTACTAACAAATGTCTAGTCCTCACCTTTTTATTTCCAAGGACTGTCTTCCTTAAAGCACAGGTGTGGGAATGCTGGTAACAGAGCGCGCAGTAGCTTGGACTTGACCAGTCAGGGTGGGAACCCTGGACTCCGAAGGACAAGCAGTGCCCTGGCGGCAGGGGACCTGCAGTCAAGTTCTGCCTCCGTTACCTGAGGGACCTTGGAGGCCAGGCCTGGGCGGCCGGGGCCTCAGTCTCCCTCACAACGTTAGCGAGCCCCACTTCACAAGACGGGGATAGGGAGCAGAGGAGAAGAAGTGTGGGAAGAGGCCTTTTAAACTACAATATATTTGACCACGTCCACGGCGGGTGCAGGCGGAGCCCCGCGGCCTAACCCCCAGGTGGGAGAAGATTCCCACGCTGGAGCTCACAGCAGTCACCTGCAGGGCTTGTTAAAACAGAACCAGCTGGGGCCCGGCCCCAGGGATTCTGATTCAGCAGGTCTTGGGGCTCTGGAATCTGCCCTTCTAAACACGTCCCCAGGAAGACTGATGCTTCCGGGCGGGGACCACACTGTGGCGACCACTGTTTTCAAGGTCACGGGGTGTGTGTGCAGGTAGCCCACACTGAGAGGCACGGCTCTCTTCCCTGCCTCACGCAGGGGACTTCAGGTCCAAGGCCATTACGAGGGAAGGGCCTAGCGCCACGCCTGGAACACAGATAGTGTTGAACAGTGTCTGTGTCTTCCCGGTGCCCCACCTCCCCGGGAACTCCCGGACACCTCCCGGTGGCCCTCTGCCTCCTCTCTCCCGACAAAGTTGATTTCCACACCACACCCCGAAACATACGCTCAAGTACAAATCCAAGGTCGCCGCTTCCTTCGAGACACCGCGGCGCTTCTCTGATGCCCTTCGCACTGACTCCACGCGAGCCAGGACCTAGAAGGCTTTTCACAATGGACACCAACCTCTGTTGCCTATTCTTCCAGCCGCACCTGCTTCTGAATAACGCCCCTCCCCAAAAGTAGCCCTTGGGGCTGGAGGAAGCCTGTCGTGGTGCCTGGAGTGCAGAGGTCACGCGGCAGGGGGACAGCAGTGGAGGCTGTGTAAAAAGGAGGCAGGACTCAAATCCTGGCTCCGCCCCTTCTAGCCCCGTGCAGAGGGCAGGTTATTTCCCAGCGCTGCCTCAGTCCGTCAGTCACGAAGGGAGAATCAGAGCTGTCCTCTCCTCGACGGCTTGGTCACTGAGACAATCTCTGACAAGCACCGAGCACTGAACCCAGCATGCGGAGGACCAGTGAAGTCCGACTGACGGAGTAGCTAGAAACGGGAAAGAGGAAACTGACCCCTGACCTGTCTGCGCAGTACGGGAGACGCCAGAGGGGTCGGAGTTCGGGTGTGTGTGTGGGGGGGTAAGACAGCACCCCTCAGCATGGATTAGGGCCCTTCCTCCTCTTAGCCCCCTACACACACACACCCCAGGGTGCCGCTCTCTCGAATACTTTTTTTCCAGCTCTCTCCCCCCACCCCCCATGGACTGCGATCTCCCTGCGGGTAGGGACTGTGTCTCCTTCACCCCACAGCAGGAAGGCAGAGCATCATGGATGGGAGGGGGCGTTTCTGTTCTTTAGCTCCAGAGAGTAAAAATCTAGAAGGTGGTCCTTACCCGGGAAAACCTACGAAAAAGCCATCTTCAGCAGGCCCGCTCTGCTGTCCTAAGGCCTGAGTGCCTTTTCCTCTCGTCCTTGATTCAAAGCGACCTCTGGAGACAAGCGTCCAGCTTGGAGCTGTCAGGTGGGCTTGGTCCTCTTCTCAGCCAGAACGTCCCCCACTCCCTTCCCTCTGGGGGGCCTCCATCGCTTTGTTTATTTACACATCTCCCCCCATAGTGTGCAGACTCTGCGAAGAGCCATTAGGATCCTGTCCTCCATCCCCGTAACTGGGCCCTGAAGCAGAATGAAACAGAAACAAGTCCAAGAAAACAAGAAGCGTCGGGACTTAGTTCAATGTAGGGAAAGCTGGCGCGTTGCTGGAGCTTTCCGGAGAAGGACGGGCACCTCCCCGGCCTGCAGGCTTGCAAACCCGAGCTGTGACCACCGACTGGGGGACCGGGAGGGCACCGTTGATTCTGGAGGAAGTCAGAGGTGAAATTGCTGGGCACTGAATGGTTTTCTGGGCTCTTCAAAGCAAAACATTTCTGGGTGCCAGGTTGAATACATTCTTCTTTGATATTTCAGTCCCTGGGTCTGCCCAGAGGGAGGGGCAGCAGCCCCGGAAACAGCCTCCCCAGGTCAGAGGGTCCCCGGCCTTGCCGCTCCGTGGTCCCCGGACACTGCCCTCTCGAGCCTGGCTGACCTACTTCCGGGACGCCCCCCTAAGGCCAGCTCCACAGGAAGGCCAGGCACGCAATCTCCTACTTGGACACTTGGCGGACAACGAGGAGGATGCACTGGCCCCACTGCCCAAGCCGACATGGGGGCAGGCAAGGGAGAGAGCGTCTCAGCCAGGGCAAAGGGTGCCAATTTCCTCTTGGCAGGGCGACGGGCATTTCAGAGAGGATCACAGGGCAGTTCTAACCAGCCGTCACAAGGGCCGAGTGCTGTTCTAACCAGCTGCCCCTGCGTGAACCCTGCTCTCCAGGCAGGTCGGTCTGCCCTGTCCCCTGACCACAGAGTGCCTACTTCTGCCTCCACCCCGTGTGCGTGTACACACCATACCCTCCCCTGAGGTGCAGGCACGCCGCCCTGCCGGCAGCCTCCCCCACCCGCCCCAGCCTCCAGGCCCCTCTCCCTCCTGAAACCTCCGCAGACCCCCAGACCACAGGGAGCTCAGCAACTCCAGAACCACCTACTAGCTGTTAGATTAATAACCATGTCCCTTATTAAGTTCCTACAGCGTGCCAGGAATGTGGCTGGCACTGTATATACATTGTGCTAACTCTCAAAGCAATTCTGCCAGGAAGGAAGGTGTTCTCACTTTAAAGACAAGGAAATCGAGACATGGCGCTCTTTGTGAGGCTAGGACACCTGACTCCAAATCCCACGTGCTTTCCAAGCAAAAACCAAACGTAATCTTTTTTCTCACGGGCTCCCCTTGCCCCTGGAAAACAGCCTGTGCCCCTTGAAATCATGGACTGTGCCCTACATGCCTATGTCCTGCAAAGTATGTACCATGAGGGACGAGCAAAACTTCTTCCAATAAATGGTCCCTGGTGCCTGATCTATTTCAAATTGTGTTTCTGTCATGCGCCACGAAGAGAGTTCTAGAAAATACAGTTTGGAAATTTATTTCTCGTTGTACAATTATAGACCTCAGAGTGAGAGGGGCCACCCCCAAAGGTCAGCTGCAGCAGGTAATGAGGATGAACCCTGGGCATCCTCACACCAGGAACTGGCTGCGACCATGGTTAGTAAGTTTCCAGCCCAGGCATTTGAATGATTTGGGGAAATAAACAAAATTTTTGCAGGGTGAAGAGACATACAGGGCAGGGCATGTGGGAAGGGCCTTGTCCTCTCCAGGCATGTACTCTCCCCGAATCTCCAGTCCAGAAGGTGTCCAAATTCTGCCCTCCTGGGTTTTTGTGGAGACTTCATTAGTTGTCATTAACTAAATCACTGGCCATGGTGACTCATTCATTCTCTAGTTCTTCTCCCTTCCCCGGCTGCTCCTGAGTTGTATACTTTTATAATTACCCAGTTATCTAGTAAGTGAAATGTTTTCCTGAGTTCTGTGAGCAGCTCTAGCAAATGAATCCAATGCGAGGAGGAGGGTCATGAGAACCTCCAGTTTATAGCCAGTGGATCAGAAGTACGGCTAGCAACCCGGGCTTGCGAGTGGCAGCTGAAGTCTGATAGACTGGGGGTCATTGGAACCTCGTCTATAGACAGTCAGCCAGAAGCACAAGTGACCACCTGGGCTTATAAATGGTGTGTGAAGTCGGGGGCTGGGGGGTAGTTTTGTAGGACTGAGCCCTCAACTGGTGGAAGCTGATGCTCCCTTTGGGTAGACAGGCATCAGAATGAGTTGTAGGACACCCGGTTAAGGCTGGAACATGGCTTGGTGGTGGTGTGGGGAAACCCTCTAGATGCACATTGGAATTACCTCCAGGATCCCAAATGACCAGGTCAAGTCAGGCCCGGAGTTGTTAGGCCTCCCCAGTTTTTCAGAGAAGCCATCAATCCTTCCTCTTTTCTGAAATCTACCCATTTTAAAATATTGGTGTCTTGTATAATGTTTTTAAAGATTTTCCTGGATCAACAATGCCAGGTGCAGGCTGGATCCTGTCTACAGAGGGCCAGTTTCTGATCACCCCACAGAAGTCAGACCTGGCTCCAGAGAAGTGAGGCCACCTGCCAAGGGCATGTGGCTCGCTGCTGGCAGAGGCAGCACAGCGACCGGGCCTGCTGGTGGCCAGGCCAGGGCTCTTCCCGCTCCAGCCCTCCACCTGCAGCATCTCAGCTGGTGGGAATCCCCACCAGGGATGCTCTGTTGAGACACACTTGCAGGGTCATGAGGAGGCCACACCTTTGCCTGCATCCCTGCACGTCACCTGGCATGTTCACCTCCCTAACCCATGGATCTCCTGATTGCTTCTTGGACTCCTTTTCTCTCCACTGTGCT